>NW_027397074.1:65220279-65271184 GCF_003265705.2 Callorhinus ursinus | reverse complement strand
TCTGTTCAGAGAGTTGTTGCTATTCTTTTCTTCGATCTCCAAGGAGCAGACTCACGTTGATTTGGTTACATCTTGAATGAAAGCTTCAGTCCGGCAATACAGAATATCCTAGAATTCAATCAGCCTGGGCAAGCAGAAACCAGAATCCAGACCCAAATGGAGCACAAAGGGAGCTCCACCACGAAGACCAGTAAAGACAGAACCAAACCAGTTTGCTCCGAGGTGGACCCCAGTGCTGAGCCTCAACAAATTTTCTCCCTCATTATAACACTTAAAATCACGGTGTGCAGTTTTAAGGAGCTAAGGAGAAAAAAAATGCATTTTGTCACTAGAAAATTTATAATAGATAAAAATATAATAAAGAATTAATGCATACTTCACTAAGAAAAATGCCCTTGACAGCCCAGCAATCAAAAAGGATCAAAATAGAGTGGAAACACTTTTATGGAAGTTGTGTGATTGGAGATAGGACCATAAATATGAGATTTGGAGGAATAGAAAGAAGTAGATAAACAACTTAAAGCAAGGTTAACAGCAGAGATATTGGAATGAGTGTGAGAAAACTGGCAGACAGTGACATGAATGTCTTTTTGAAAGAGTACTTTTCCATCCAGATTTCCACAGCTTTGATTCCTTTCCTTAGGCATCTTCCCATAAACAGCACTTTGAGCTTAGAATCCTCCTCTCTTCTTAAGTCTTCACCTGTTTCCCCCACTGACAGCCTTTCTCTGTAACTCCAGTCCCTGGTTGGGTTCCTTGTGTGCACTCATTGATATCCTCAGTCTTGGCTGCCTGCCTAACTTCCTAAATCTTCACCTCCCTTCCTGCTGAAAGGAATCTCTTCTCTGGACAGTCTGTCAACTGACACTCAAATCACCTGCCTGACTGGGTTACCTGCATCCAGGATTTTCCTCAAGTGTGTTCCCCACCTCAGCTATTCCTAGGTAGCATCTTCTGGTATGTTCCTTCCAAGTTCTTTGTGTTCTGTGAATCCATGACACTAATGAACAAATTTAAGACCATTGAAACAAACAGATTTGCTCTGTTAAAATGTGAAAATGACTGCTTTATTCACTATTTTGTTTCTTTGAAATGGCCATCTATTCTTCTAAAGAATGTACCCAGGAGCCTTATAGGGTACATTAAATGCAATCTCACTACAGATATTGAAATTTGGAATTTAATTAAGGATTGCACAATTGGTCTTAAAAGGGAGGGACTGTGAGTCATGTTAATGGAATAACAAGTAACAAAGGCGTTCAATACAAAAAGATAATGACATACATAAAGCAAGATAAGCTATATATAATATTTGTAATCACTGAAAACACTATAACAGGACGAATACTAAGAAATTAATGCAAACAATGATCCTGGCAATGTTGGTATAAAAAAAGTTTTGGTTACTCATTATATAGGAAAAATTAAACTGGGAAAGAGGCTGCATAAACTTTTAATATTTAAGTATGAATAAAGATAATATCACTATAGTGGTCTTAGCAAAAAAAAAACACTGAAAAAAGGAGTTTTGAGAATTAAGAATATAATTCTAATGACTAAAGGAAATAACAAATGATTTCCATTTTGATTAAAACCTATAGAAAATTTGAGGTCTATGGCAGACTAAGGACACGTAATATAAAACTCCAAATCTAAAATTGTTAGCATAGTTATCCACCACACTTCTCCCTTTTGTCCTAACTCATTTCTTGTTCCACACATCTTTAGCTTTTTGAAAATGGTGTGGTATTTCGGGTTCAGCACTCCGGGAGTTAGTAGGGGGATCCTGGCAGATCATGACTTGTGTCCTCCCAAATCACCTTAGATCACCATTTTAGTGTTGTGGTAACAATATGAGTGAGTGAAGCTAAACTAATCTAAACAAATTCCACTGGACATCTTCCATTTGCCCCTGAGGATATACTCTCCACCCTTCCCACATTACTCTGGGCCCTGAAGGTCTGCATTCCAGACTCCTATATATTCTGGCTTCTGGTTAGCAGAAATTAGAAGGAAGAAGCAAAGTATGTTTGGAGTTTACTTCCTGAGCCTCCACCCTGGGAAGTCCTCTTAAGATGGTGGTCCCAGTGGCTCCCATGAGGTAGCCCCTTCCTAGGGTTTCTCTCCATGTTTTGTTGATCACTGTCCCTCAACACTTCAGGCATGGGGTAGGCATCCTTTCCCCACTACCTCCTGGGTACCAAACTATCCCTGTGTTTTCCCCGTATCCTGTCCAAACGTTTGTAACAGCCCTTCATTGCATTCACATCAACTCTCTCCAATTTGATGCTGCTATTATTTCCTGCTGAGATCTGATACCCAAACAAAAATCAAATGTTGTTTTCTGTCATCAGTTCAGGGACTTTGTGTGAAATTAATAAAAGAATTTCAAATCTTGCTAAGTTTCTAATATGCTGTTAGTTAGCTACAGATCTCTTGAACTAGCAGCAGTGGGAAACTTGTAAAGGTAGAAACGTGGGATGTGGATGTAGACAGATTTTAGAAATATTCCTTGCTGGAGGTGATGACAGCTGTGGAAACACTAAGGCTGACCTTAATTATGGACAGTTCGTTGCTAATTTCAGAAATTGTATCAAGTATGAATCACTTTGTGTAAGTGTTCAGCATATTTGGTATAGCTGGTGAGGGACAAATAAGGGATGTCAGGAAAGCCCACCATTGGATAAAGGCTTTGAGAAAAGTCAAGCCCCTTTGACCCATTCTTGATAATATTACACCCTATTTAACATTGCTTTTTCAGAATTAGTTTCTCTACAAGACTGGCTGGATGGAATCTACTTTTCCAGTGGTGTGTTTTCCCACTCCACGTGACCCAATTCTAAGTTTCAGACATACTGACTCACATTGGTCATTCTCTGGAAGTGCCTGCTTTTGGGTTCACCTCCACATTGTCTATCCCCATGCAAATACACTTAATGACATACCCTCTCCTCTTACTGTAAGTATGTAAATATAACAACTTACTTTATTGGGCTCTTCAATCCTGCCATCTCACTATTTGCAGTTGCTAAGCAACCTTAGTACTAAATACTGTGGCATGCTACTTAAAGACAGAGTCACCAAAAGGTGTTTAATTTATTTATTTGAATGGAAATAATCCAGGGCCAAAATAAAATCTTTTCAGTGTGACACCGGGCACGGACCAGGTAACAACTTGCCAGTTCACCTCAGTCACAGTCCTTTCCCTAGCCACCCCCAGCCCCCCTGAAAAGGTGAACAGATGTCTAGATATTTCTTTACCCCAAATGAGTATTTGGTTAATACTGTTTGGTGGTGACTGCTTATGAATATCTGAAGATAGATTTTGGCCTTAGAAGTTCATCGGAAGAAGTACGTGTAGTGAAGCCCAAGGCCAGGACGTTTGTAGGACAATATGAAGTATGAATTATTGCAACTGTATTACCCAGTGAGCAAACTAACACATCAAGCTATATAAGTTGTCACAAAATGTACTGAGGCATTCCGTTCCACTCAGGTGAGATAGGACGAAGGGCAGAAAGAAGGAGTCTGAGTCATAAAAATCCTTGCTGCCTCAGGGTAATAGTAACTTATTCCACTATATTTATAGGTCACTAATGGTAACTGATCCAAATGAAATGGTGGTATCAAATTGTCCTTGGCCTTTTGTCAAAAAGAAAGAAATAATCCATGATTACAGTCATGGACCAAAAAAATAAAAAAAGAATCCATAATAAATATTAGCATAAATATAGGAATAATATGTAATTTATTCAGCTTATTTTCAATGTTTTTCCCCCAATGGTATTGTTCAAGTTCTAGTGAATGCAGAAAATCTATTACATAGAGAAAAATAAAGTATACTAGTATACTATTCAAAATTACAAGGGACTAAAATTGCTATTTTCATTTTTGACTGTTGGGAGTGAACAGAATATTACAATAAATCATCCCCCTCATCTCCCTCGATTTCTCCTCTCCACGTTAGATGGTTTTGTCAGGTGAAGCTGAGAAACTGGAAAATAATTTCAGCTTTTTCCGTTGCTCTGTATCTCAGAGCAGCATACATACATTTTTCTAGTTCTTAATTTTTATCCTTCCATTCTATAACTGAGCTGACCTTCCCCATGATAACTTCTGTTAAGGAAAATTACATTATTTAGTGATACTGCTCATGGCTACCATTTCTTGAGGACTTGATGTGTGACTGGAGTTGATATCATTTTAGATTATTCTTTGCTTGTTTCACCAATCTAGTAAAATCCATTAAATAAGAATCTTTGTTTCAGGGAAGAGTGGACACAAAACTCACCAAAACCCAAGTTCTTCCTATGATAAGCACCACAGGGAAGCAATATAAGTCAATGGAGTTACTGTTTTATTCCTAAAACATAATTTATGATTCCATTCACTCCTTTGTTATTTTGCTGAAATACTTTGAAACTCAGGCATAATCTCTGCTGAAAATCCTCTGACGTGTATATTATAAAGCAGTCACACATTTCCTGTTTGCATAATCTCTATGGCTAAGCTCTTTTAATAAAACCTGTATCATTTTATTCTCTATTAATTGTCACAAACATGGTAATAGGTAAGAAAGAGCCTTATCAATTTAAGATTTGGAAATTTATATAGAAATTCTGGGATAATATATGGTAATAGACTTCATTAATATAGTTTTGTATGATGCATGTTTAAAAGTATGCTTATGACTAATTTTGTATCTGACGAGGAGTTGGTTTGATTTACTGATAAGTTTTTGATTATGTCAACCTGCCATTATAAACAAGGAATTCAAAAAGTTGAAAAATGATTTAAGTTGGTCTGCATTATATTAGTTGGCTGCTTTGCTTAATATATTAGTTGAATTCCTGAAAGGTAATATTCAACTTGAATTTCAGTAAATTATATGACCTTAAACATTAATAGGAAAATAAGTTATTTGAAGGCAAACCATTCTTAATGCTAAACAAAGTAAATGATCATCTCCATTATTTTTTTCATTTTATGACCTAGTTCTCTTTAAAAGACTTAGCTTATACTATAAAAAGTATTTGGAACTCTATTAAGCAAACCATATAATAAACTGAAATCTAGGGGCACCGGGATGGCTCAGTTGGTTAAGCATCTGCCTTCTGCTTAGGTCATGATCTCTGGGTCTTGGTATCAAGCCCCATGTTGGGCTCCCTGCTGAGCAGGGAGTCTGCTTCTCTCTCTCTCTCTCTGCCCCTCCCCCCTGCTTGTTCTCTCTCTCTTTCTCTCTCAAATAAAATCTTCAAAAGAAACAAAAACCCTGAAATCTAAGGATAGAAACAAACATTACCTATTAAAAAAGATGAAAAATTAGACTCCTCTACCCAAACACTTGATTCAATTTTAGACACATTTGTTACCCCATGTAGCTTCAAATTTTATGATGCACAGATATTTTCACCTGACTGAGAGGGTCTTGTTTTGCATTCACAAGGCAGTAAACACTTTTATGGTATAAAACTATTTAACTTAAATGAACAGTACCCACACATGGGCTCCTGAAGTTGCACTTACACATTTCACATTGTAGTGCACTTACATAAATCTCCCCTTTCTGGAAAGCACAGTTCCCTGGAGAGGTTTACTGAAATGCCAGCTCAACCAGAACATGAAGCTCTAGCCTAGCGAACAATCCACCAGCCAGAAATATTCAGGTGCTAAGTTAAAACTAACACTTTTTCTTGTTCACAGGAAGTATAAAGCAAAGGCTGCTTATTAGCACCTATCTAGATGTTATTTTAAGCTTTTAAACATAAATCAATCCATGTTTTGTGTTTTTGTCAAAAAGGAAAAAAAAGCATTAAAATAAAAAAGATCACCACATGTTTAGGACTCAAATATTCTGAAATAAAGTAATTTTATGGTCAAGAATTGCTAATATTCAAGTGTTTAAAATAAATAGTTGACCTAAATATCTGAAACACAGCATACCTGTAATGTGATCACTTAATCATAGTTTATTGTCAACTTCACATCTGAAAAGAATCTAAATTTACAAGTTCTTAAATGTGCTATTTCTCTGCTTTATAAATAAGGGTCATTGAGAGGTAAAATTATTTTCTTACAGGTTAAAATCTTTGATTTAGGGAAATAAGAAGTTAAATAAAACCAACTCTCTTCTAAATACTTCAATATACTTTTAGGCAATAGGTAGTCAACTATACAGGTAAATTATCCTGTGTGCTAATTTTCTAACATCCTTTTTAAAACCCTATCTAAGCTTTGCTGCTCTGAATAACAACAGATAATATGTCCTTTCATCTACCTTTTTTTTTTTTATTGCATCCTGCAGTGTTGACAGAATAAAATAAGGCTACAAGAGACACTATGTGGCAGAGTTGTTTCCTAAGAACACTTGAGAATGAGTTAAGGATATAAACATGCAATAGTCACCAGAAAAATCCTAGACTGATAAAACAAAATAGAAAAACACAGACTTTCAAAGTTGTACTTGATGCTGTTCTTCTGAAAGTAGAATCCTTGCTTTTAGTCATCATCATTGACTTCCTCCAAATTCCTAATCTAAGGATGATCTAAGATGATTGAATGTCACAGAGTAACAAAAAGAAACATGGTGTGTGTACTGTGTAGTTTGTAATAAATTATCCATTAGAACTTTCCTCCAAATTAAATTCCATATCATTAATAGGCAAAATTCTTTATATTGGTCACATTGCTTTTAGTGGTGAAGCACAATGCTGTTCCTTTAAGATTTCTACTTTGTTGGACTATTTAATAAAATATATCTTTATTGAATATAAAAATGTTCTATGTGTTCAAGTGTAGTCAACATTTTTTTAGACTTTTGAATACATGAAATGTTTATACTGAGAAAAAAATTTCTCCCCCTAGGATATCATTTTCATTATATCTTTCAGAGAATTTCCCATCATAGATTCACTGTTAGTGATTTAGGAACAAATATTTGGATTGTGAAAATAAAGGTCAAGTAAATAATAGTTAATGAGAGAGCAATGAAATAGATTTATTTATAGGTTTTCTGATCTGGTCTTAAACATGCATTTTGTATATGAATGTATACAAAATTTCTCTTGAGATATTTCTTTAAAAAGTCATACTTTAAAAAATTGGTTTCCTGTCTTCCTCCAAAGGAGACCAATACTTTTTCAAAGTAATTTTTTTTTAGTTATCAAATATTTATTCTGCCATTCCTACATGAGAGGGGTTTCCCTTTAAGTGTTACACTAACAAATATCCTCAAGGAGGTAAATGTCATAGACCTTGAGTATCTATGCCTAATACATCCCAAAGAGAGTGACAACAAAAAATTTTATGCCTCCTGAAAAAAGAATACAATAGACCTATGAAGAAGTCTTGGCAAATAAATTTAACATGAGTAGAGTCAGCCTCTAGATTATAGGGGAGCATGTTAAAATATCCCATAGAGATGCAATAAACCCAAGCAGACTGGAAAATCCTCAGGTCAAAATCTATTGGGTTTCTTCAATAAATAGATTTTAAGAAAAAAAAGAGAAGTGGAGGCAATCTGTACATTAAAAGAGATGCCAAAGATTTAAATACCCCTTGTAATTTAACAGGATATTTGTCCTGATTAGATATGCACACTCATTTACTCCCTCCCCATTCCTTTTTCATTACTTCCTTCAGCTTGTTTCCCTCCCTGCCACCCCATTCTCAAGTGGATGAATAAAGGCCGGACAACACATAAGAATCACAGTTGTGTCTTCAGGGTGAGGGGGAAGATGACAGCAGAGTAGGACCCTACGCTCACCTTGTCCCATGAATACAACCATTAAATCATCTTAAATACCCCAGAAATCAATCTGAAGACTGGCAGAACAAACCCCACAACTAAAAGTAGAGAAGAGGCCACATTGAAGGAGGTAGGAAGGACAGAGACACAGTTTGGGAGAGAAACTGATTGTGAATGCTCTGGTGGGGAGGCAACCAGGGTCACAGAGAAGGGTGAGAGACAGACTAGTACACAGGGAAGCACACAAGGAAGACAAATCCCCAGAGCAATTGGCTTGGGAAGTGAGAAGGCCCGAATTTCATAAGTTCTTGCAAACAGCAGGGCTTAAAGCCTGGAGTTTTAAAAGTTAGGATGCTTGACTTTGGGAGAGCTCAGAGGACATTGGGGCTGCTCTTGGAGAAAAGGCAGAGCAAATAGCCTGTGGACATAAAGCATGGAAACAGTGATCTGAAGAGCACCCGGGGCACACAGTGGAGAGGTCAGTTGCTCATCTCAGAGCCTATCCCAGAAAGGCATGTTCACAGAGCGACACCTCCAGGAACAAAGAAACTGGCCAGTACCATTTCCCTCTCCCACCCCTCAGTATAAGCACAGGGCTAACTGTGGGAACCAGGACAATACCCACACTTGCTACTGAGACTGCTTACACTAAGCCCTAATTTCCCATGCTCCAGAGCAAATGTCCTTCCCCATCGTGCTTGCCTCTGTTCCACCACTATGGGCCCCTGCACCCAGAAGATCAGCCCAAAGCTCTGCCCACACCACCTCTCCCAACTCGGGAGTTTTGTGAGGCCTTAGGTCTCATTTCACAAGCAGACCAGAGCACACATAGTTAGTATGTGCCACCTTCAGTTCAGGGACAAAGCACTGCCTACAAGAGGCAGAGAGAGCCTCTGCAGATGACTGGCCTAAAGGATAAAGTGCCTGGGACAAAATAGCAGAGTCCATGCAGAACACATTGGAGACACTCCCCGAAGTGCCAGGCATTGGGAATAGGATACACCAAATGGTAGGGCACTATAGAAACCCTTAAGGCCATTACCCTCAAGAACAGGAGATGTAGCTGACTTTCTTAACATACAGAAACAGGCACAGACACTTAAAATGAGAAGACAGGAATTTGCCCCAAATGAAAGAATAGGACAAGGCCATGGCTGGAGATCTAAACAAAACAGATATAAGTCACAAGCCCGATGGAGAATTTAAAGCAATGATCATAAGGATACTCACTAGACTTGAGAAAAGACTGGAGGACATCAGTGAGAACAGTAACACAGAGATAAGAAATAACAGAGATGAAGGCTTCAAAAAATGAAATGAGAAACATGTTTGATGTAATGAACAGCAGGCTGGAAGAAGCAGAGGAATGAATTACTGACTGAAAAGACAGAGTAATAGAAAGTAATCAAGCTGAACAAAAGAGAAAAAATAATTCTGCAACATGAGAATAGACTTAGGGAACTCAGTGACTGAGTAATAACATTTGTGTTATAGGAGTCCCAGAAAAAGAAGAGAGAGAAAAAGGGGGTAGAGAATTTACTTGAAGAAATAGTATCTGAAAGCTTCCTTACTCTGGGGAAGCAAATGGATATCCAGATCCAGGAGGCACACAGAACCCTCAACAAAATCCACAAAAGCAGATCCAAACCAAGATATATTGTCATTAAAAAGGCAAAATACAGTGATACAGAAAAAAATATTAAAAACATCAAGACAAAAGAAGACAGTTACATGCAAAAGAAACACCACAAGGCAATGAGGGGATTTTTTAGCAGAAACTTTCCAAGCCAGAAAGGAATGGCATGATGTATTCAAAGGGCTGAATAGGAAAAACCTGTAGCCAAGAACACTCAATCCAGCAAGGCTAGCATTCAGAATAGACAGAGTTACCCAAAGAAAAACTAAAGGAGTCCACCACTAAACCAGCTCTGCAAGAAATATTAAAAGGGACCCTTTGAATGGAAAGGAGAGACCAAAAATGACAGTATGAAGGCAGGAAGCACAAAAGCAGAAAAAAATGAATATTTCTGTGAAAAAAAATCAGTCAAGGAACTCACAAAATAGAAGGGTGTAAAATATGACACCATACCTAAAACATGAGGAGGAAAAGAGTAAAGAATGGGTTCAAACTTAAATGACCGTCAACTTATTATATAGACTGCTATATGCAGATGTTATATGCAAACCTAATGGTAACCACAAATCAAAAACCACCAGTAAATATCCAAGGAGTAAAGACAAATCCAACTATGTCACTAAAGAAAACCAGCGAGATGAAATAAGGACAATGAAAGAGAGGGCAAGAAAGGATCAGAGAAAATCTTCTAAAACAACCATAAAACAGTAAAATGGCAATAAGTACATATCTACCAACAATTACTTTGAATATAAATGGACAAATGCTCCAATCAAAAGGCATAGGGTGTCAGAATGGATTAAAAAAAAAAAAAGCAAGACTCAGGACACCTGGGTGGCTCAGTGGTTAAGCATCTGCCTTCGGCTCAGGTCATGATCCCCGGGTCCTGGGATTGAGCCCCACATCGGGCTCCCTGCTCAGTGGGGAGCTTGCTTCTCCCTCTCCCTCTGCTTGCTGCTCCGCCTACTTGTGCTCTCTCTCTCTGTCAAATAAATAAGTAAAATCTTAAAAAAAAAAAAGTAAGACTCATCTATATGCTGTCTACAAGAGATGCATTTTAGACTTAAACACACCTGCAGATTGAGAGTGAGGGGATAGAGAAACATCAAGCAAATGGATGTCAAAAGAAAGCTGGAGTAGCACCATTTATCTGAGACAGAATACACTTTAAAACAAACAGTGTAACAACAAAGAAGGACGTTATATAACTACAAAAGGCACAATCAAAGAAGAAAATATAACAATTGTAAAGATTTATGCATCTGAGCAACATGTTGCAGCAGGGAGAGGAGATCCCAATTAAGGGAAAAGAGAGAAGCAGCAGAACCAATTATGGAGAACTTTAGTCCACTTAATTTTTGGCCATGGTTATATAGCAGAAAGCACCAACGCATAGCAGTTCAATAAAATGTTAATTCAACACTAAAATGAGCAAAGAAAAAGTGTAAAATAAGAGATCAATACCCAGTTTTGGTTCTATATGTAAGGAGCTTGAAGTCCTCATTCTGTCCTAACAACAGGTAGAAAGCTCAACAGACTAAAAAATTAACAACTCATCCAGGATCCATGAGAGGTGAGGATACAGGGCAAACTACTGCCCTCAAGACTGAAGAGTCCAGAAGGTGAAACAGGCAGCCATGGCTTACCAGGGCAGAGACTCAGGAGTGGATCCCCAAGACCCAGTGCTGGGTAGTAAAGTCTGAACTGCAATTCAGGAGCTGCTGGAGACTCAGTGTAGATAAATCTGAGACTTAAAAACCACAGGAGGACCCAATCATAGAGAAACACACAATTTTGTGACTTACTTCCAGGAGCTTGACTAGGTTCTCACAGTAAATATCGGGGAGAATCTTGGGATCCTGGCAGGGAGAGGGAGAAAGGAACCATTTTGAAATATACCAGAACGTTCTGTTATTCTTAATAAGGACTGGCCTCAGGGGAAACTAGTTAACCAAGCCTAACCAGCTGATTATTATCAGAGCATAACTGCTCTGGGGGAAAAAGAAACACCAACAGCAGCCCCCTCTAGCCTTCCATGTGGGAGAAGGGAAACACCCAACACCAGCCCACTGCAGCCATCCTCTCCCACCTAAGGGAGAAGGAAAAAATACCAAGAACACTTGTGAAGCTCACAGATCGGAGGCATAAGTGCACTAAGAACTGAGACCTAATCATAGGACTATAGAACACTTGCCCTACCCTACACCTTATCACCATACTAACTAAAGGCCTATTTATAGCAGTTTCTTTTAGCCAGTACATCATTTCTGACTATCTAGAAAACATTAAAAGGCATTCCCAATGGCAAAACAAAACAAAACTACCCAACAATTTGAAGAGACAGTGCAAGCATCAGAATGAGATGTGACAGTAATGTTGGAATTACCAGACTAGAAATTTTTTAAAACAACTATGCCAAATACTCTAAGGGCTCTAATGGATAAAACAGACAGCATATAAGAACAAGTGGACCATGTAAGTAGAGAGATGAAAACAAACAAAAACAAACAAAAAGAAAAACTAGAGATCAAAAACACTGTAACAGAAATGAGGAATGACTTTCATTCTACTAATACTACTAATAAATAGATCAGACACAGTTGAGGAAAGAATCTCTGAGATATTGAGAATATCTCAGTAGAAACCTCCAAAACTGGAAAGCAAACAGTAATCAAAGACTGAAAAAAAATCAGAACAGAATATTCAAGGACTCTGGGACAACTACAAAAAGTATAACATATGCATAAGGGGAATACCAGAAGGAGAAGAAAGAAAGAAGGGAACAGAAGAAATATTTTAAAAAATAATGACGGAGAATTTCCCTCAAATTAATGTGAGACACCAAATCACAGACCTAGGAAGCTCAGAGAACACCAAGCAATTATAAATGCCCCCAAAGCTCCACCTTGGCATATTGTTTTCAAACCACAGAAAATCAAAGATTAAAAAAAAAAGCTTTGAAAGAAGCCAGAGGGGAAAACATCTCATCTATACAGGAACAAAAGTTTATATCCAACTTCTCAGAAACAATGCAAGCAAGGAGAAAGCAAAGTGGAATATTTAAAATATTGAGAGAAAAAAACCACCAACCTACAATTCTGAATTCTATGAAATCATCCTTCAAAAGTGAAGGAGAAATAAAGTCTTTCTCAGATAAACTAAAACTGAGATAATTTGTTGCTTGTAGTCCTGCCTTGCAAGAAATGTTAAGAGTTCTTTAAAGAGAAGAAAAACAATATAGGTCAGAAATGCAGATCTATGTAAAGAAAGGAAGAGTATGAAAGAATAAATGAAGATAAAATAATAGAACAATTCCCTATGAGTTCATAGTCTGATGTCTTCTCAAGATTTTATTTTAGGAATAGCTGGTTCTGCTTTCTTTGCTCTTCCTCTGGGCACGCCTGCAAAACCCAAGAACAAAAACTTGAGAAGTAAAAAATTCAAACATTCATTAGACTTTTGTTTTATTTATTGTTTTTATTATTCTTTTCTAAACAGATTTGGCTGAGTATAAACCAAGTTATTTGACATTCTTGACCCACAATCTCTCTCCCCTTCTTCCTCTCTCCCTTTCTGCCTTTCTTTCTCCCTCCCCTCCCTGCTCCACTCCTTTTTCTCTCTCATCTCTTCTCCATTATTACTTTTAAATTTCTAATTGCATTTTTTTTAAAGATTTTATTTATTTATTTGAGAGAGAGAATGAGATAGAGAGAGAGAGCATGAGAGGGGGGAGTGTCTGAGGGAGAAGCAGACTCCCCGCCGAGCAGGGAGCCCGATGCGGGACTCGATCCCGGGACTCCAGGATCATGACCTGAGCCGAAGGCAGTCGCTTAACCAACTGAGCCACACAGGCGCCTTCTAATTGCATTTCTAATAATAAATTAATTGAATTACTAATAGACATTAAATAATGAATATTGACCAGGTGCACATGGATATGTAATTTTGTCCAACTCTACAAACATCTGAAGTAATTTCTTGATTCCTGAGTCATCTCATTCAGATGGTTTTCAATTTTAACACTGATTTGTACTCAGGGCGCCTGGGTGGCTCAGTCACTTAAGGGTCTGCCTTCAGCTCAGGTCATGATCTCAGGGTCCTGGGATCGAGCCCCGCATGGCGCTCCCTGCTTGCAAGGAATCTTTCTTCCTCTCCTCCCTACTTGTGTTTGCTCTTGCTCTCTCTCTCAAATAAATAAATAAAATCTTCTAAAAAAACTAAAAAATTAAAAAAACACTGATTTGTACTCATTTTAGGTTACTCTTTATTATACTTCATTTGCTGTGAATATTTTTATCCTATAAGTTTTTTTTTATTTCACAGCCGTATTTTTTTCTTTCAATAATACCAAATGCAGATTTTTCACAACTATTTTTTATATTCTTCATTTAAGCAAATACACTTATTTTAATGTTATTATGATATTTTAATCATTAAAAATAATAATAAACTGGGTACTACTCAAAGCATGTAGCATGCTACTGTTCCATACCCCAGGACTGGTTTAATGGTTTCATGACATAAATTTTTAAAATACTGAAATAACAAAATTGCACGTATATCTACAAGGAGAAAATAAAACCATCCAGAGTATGTCATAATTGCTTGAGATCTTTGGGGATATGGCTGAAATTCATATAAATTTAATGAAATAAAATCAGGAGTTATTTGAAGGTCTGTTGCTTGTTAGGGAATGAATGTATTCTTCATAGCGCCATAAGGGTCTGCAGGTTGTAGGCAATAATTGCAAAAATGATGAAGTTGTGTGTGTTGCGGGGAGGATGGGCACCAATAATCTAAGAACTAGACTAGTTAATCTTTGATTATCTCCAACTCTGGGCTCTAGCAGTTTTGGGCTCAAAGTTTCCCAAGAACACAAGTCTGATTCCCTATAAAAACGTCCTTGACAAAACACAATCATAATGCCCCTAAAATTTTACACCCCTATCTGTCAATTTTGACTGGGAAAATAGAGTAAAGGCTAAATAATAATAAAAATAATAATAAAAAGCAATACAGTTGCTTAGTGTGAAAAGAGGGGATGATGGTTAGGGTGTATTTATGTATATATTTAAAAGATCTTTTCATAGGGGCACCTGGGTGGCTCAGTCAGTTAAATGTCCATCTCCTGATTTCTGCTCAGGTCATGATCTCAGGGTCGTGAGATCGAGCTCCGAGGTGGGTTCCACACTGGGCATGGGACCTGCCTAAGATTCTCTCTCTCCCTTTCCCTCTGCCCCCTCCCCTCCTCCCGCGCTCATGCGGTGTGCTCTCTCTCTCTCTCTCAAAAGAAAAAGATCTTTTCACAATTGTATGCCACTTGCTTGACTCTGGTGATCATCCAGGGCAAACTCCAAGAAATTATTTTATGTGTTACAGATTTAAAGAGCTACAGAATCACTGATGTAGTCAATGTTAAAAGGTCAATTTGACTAAAATATTTGTTATTTTATTGGTTGATTTGATATCATAATATTAGATCTGGACATGGCCAAATATGTTGATGTGGTCTGTCCAGAAAAGGAATCTGTGAGAATCAATACAATCGCTATTCATCACCAAGACAGGTTATTACGGCTGTATTTACAGACTTAGCGATGAATGAGGAAGAATAAAGGGCTTCAGTGACAAGTATTCATGCAGAATTCTTAAGTTTGCTCAGTACAGATACAGACTGTGGCTACTAACACTCATCTTCTGGCCTTCCTATTTCATCTGTCCTTTTCCCTTTAATTGTTCTTGGTCCTATCTAAGGGCACTCAGTTACCTCCTTTTCTAGTTCTAGTTCTACCTCCCTATTTTTAGTTCTGCCACCCAGACTTATTTCTTTATTCTGGCTCACCTGTTCACAGCTACAGGATCCAATAGGCAACATTTTACAACTGGATCCTGCTGGGGCCAATGGGTCCCCTTCATAGCAAAATGCCTAAGTATTTGCATAGTGATTTTTTTTAAACCCATTTCTTTTAACAATATCTCTAGCTTTTCCATGTTGTCCCATTGCAAAGAGAATCATATAAGCAACCTCTGGCTTCCAGACTCTCTATATACCTGGCTCTATCTGTGGCTATTTCTTAGGCTACAGTCCTAACATTACCTTAAGGACTTTCAAAAAGAATACTCTTTTGTTATTGTGTAAAAAATGATTTCAATATTAAGCTGTTCAAGATATATTGTCCATTTAGTTAGAAATATTTGAGGTACTAACCCCTAAAAGTAATTCAGCAATGTATATATAGATAAATTCTATGCAAATAAGCAACAGTTTGGTTTGAGAAATGTTTCAATGATAATATTCCTAATGGCTGCACACATATTTGGCCAAGGTAAACTTATCTTCTTTACATGTATTTAAATGAATATATTAGAATGAACATATTTAAACAAAAATGTTTTTAATACAAGAGGACTAACCCTAGCAAAAGCTTTTATAGGAAAAGAATCTCTTTGCAATGGCAGCTACTTAAGGACCGATCCAGGATTTCTACAAAGAGAGCATTTTCACATATTTGAAGGCCTACAGTATGCCTTGCCCCAGCTCCAACAGTCTCAGCAGATCCTCTTTCCAGACTTACTCTACAACCCTGCCACCTTCTCTCATTTTGATTCAATTCTGACTTTTTCCTATCTATTCCTAACTATGCCCGCACAACCACATTCAGCAGCGGTTTTTCCTGAACAAGCTTCCCTGATATGCAATGTAGAACTTATTTGGCATTATGCTCGTACATAATTTCTCTTTTCAGCGGTAACCATTCCTTCATATTTTTGGAGTATATTGGATGTATGCATATGCCTCCTATATTGTTTAATAGGTGGCAGAATTACTAATCATGTGTACAGGATTATGGCTCATTATAGGGTAGAGAATATTTGTATTTGTGTCAGCTCTAAGACATAAGCGAAAATCTTTTTCTCAGTAGGAAGTGAGTTTAGTTCATTTTTTCTGGTAAGAAAACTTTATCTGAGAACTACATTACAAAAGAGAGGCCAGTGATTAACTCTTGCAATAATCTTCTATTGCCTCTGGCAGCACGTGAGAATTAAGGGGAGAATGGATTCCTCCAATATCGAATGCATTGAGAGAGAAGGAAATGGTATGAAAGGCAGCGGGAAGAACAAAGCCCTCTTTCTTTGATGATTATTTCTTACAAAAAGAGGCAGGAAGTAG
This sequence comes from Callorhinus ursinus, assembly GCF_003265705.2. Lineage (NCBI taxonomy): Eukaryota > Metazoa > Chordata > Mammalia > Carnivora > Otariidae > Callorhinus > Callorhinus ursinus. The sequence continues at coordinate 65,254,630 of NW_027397074.1, read as the reverse complement.
TCACAGTAACAAGAGCTATTTCCTCTCATTTGGGGATCAAAAACCATACAGTCTACATTCAAAGATATATGAGGCCAAACCTTCCCATTGAAAGCAATGGCAGTGGGGGAGTGAGGCAGAATTTTGACAGAGTGGAAAAATATTCTAGGAAGGAAAGGGGAGGTTGAGTTCTCTTCATAACCTACAGAATAAGACCAGACCCTATCCTAGGAGCTCCCACTTCACCCAAAGTTCCCAAGTTATGCTCCAAAAGAACCCGGTTTGAACTGATGATCAAGGGATCTCCCTGCTACTTTGTTTATTTCATAAAACGATAAGATTAGGGTTTGCTTTAAAGTTAGAATTTGATTTAAGATTGACATAGAAGAGAATATTGGAACTGAAGTTAGATATTTGGAAATATTATTATTCTTAGAAATCTGACTTCATAGAGTCCACCACACTTCTATTGGAATTGATTTTAGGGCGCCTGGGTGGTGCTAAGTGTCTGCTTCCAGCTCAGGTCATGATCCCAGAGTCCCGCATCAGGCTCCCTGCTCAGCGGGAAGTCTGCTTCTTCCTCTCCCACTCCCCCCTGCTTGTGATCTCCCTCTCTCAAGCTCTCTCTCTCTCTCTCAAATAAACAAAATCTTTAAAAAAAAAAAAAAACTGTTCAACAGTCTACACTTTACTGTGGCTTAGGAAAGAATCAAGAATTTAATCAGAATTTTATATGGCTTTCATTACTGTTCATATACATAGGAATAAGAGAAGGTGAGTACAAATGTCGAAGAACAAACTGTGTGTCTTGTATTCTTTCCCTAAAAGGAAATTTGCTTTTAGAGCTAATTGTGAATATCAGAGTTCACTTGAATGAATGAGTTTACCTTAACCTATTAAAGATGGCTTATGGGAAAACCGGTCTCTCTGCCATATCTAACACTCCACACACACACCATCGAGTGGTGGCTTGCTCAAACTTCAGTTATTGGATGCTTGAAATTAGAACAAATTGTGGGATTTGGCAAAATGACCAAACCTACACAAATGTTAGCAAAGGTCAAAATTTGTTTTCCTTTGCTTACCAATCTTTTATGATGACTGATTAGCACTTAGGGCTACTTTATGTATTTTAAAGCTCAGAAATGTAAAGCTCAGAATTTTAAAGCTCAGAAATGTAGAGACCCCAAAATATTAAATTGCTTTCCTCAATATTACATTTTCCCTTTAAAAAAAGCCTCATTCTCACTTTAACTTGTAATAAAATATTTCTTATCAATGTTTTCCACTGTCTTACAAAAAAGTTTCGTATTTTAATATCATTGTTTATTTGCTTGCTTAAATAAATTTTGGTAAAATTTAATAACAATGCAAGCCCAAAATTCTATGCTTAAATCCACAGAACTAAGTGTCTTTCAAAAAGAAGCAAAGTTTTGTTCTGAATGACCATGTATTTAGAATTTTTTCACTAATTTAGTGGTTACTCCACTCTATTATAATATTAACTTTACAAGTTTCTTCCAGAACAATATTCCGTTCCATTACTTCTCAAAAACTTCTTATTAATATTAAATTTTTAAGCATTAGAAAACCTGTTGCCATACCACATGGAAAGTTTTCATTCAAAATAATTTAAGTTTTAAAGATTATCAGATTGATATGAGTTAATAATTGGAAAATAATTCTTTTCTTCTAAACTATTATTTTAAGCCCAATAAAAAACACCTTTCCCTTATTTAGGGACTATTAGAACTTTTTTAAAATAGCAAAGAAAAATCAGAAAATCTTCACTGGTCTATTAATGACCTTTTCAATAATCACTTTTTCATCTTTTATATTTTTGATATCTGGAAAAATAATCAGAAGATAAAAATTCAAGCTATAAAAATTTAAGCCTGATTATCTGTGTTTTCAGATTCTTTGAAATTTGTTCTCAATTATATGAAGTTCTCTAACATAGCACCTGAGGTTTAATACAGTTTTACTTAATTCTGTGGCCTTAAATTCCTAATGATTGACTGTGAGAATTGCTAATATGGAGTGGGTGATATATAAAATAAAAATATTCATGTCGTTTTAAGAACAACAGACAAATAAGCTTACCTCCCAGTTTGACATCCAAAATGTATTAAAAAGTCACCATTAACCAGTCTACAGTGAAGATATTAATCACCCATCTCTCAAAGTATTTACTCATTGCTCCCAAATCTCAAATCTTCTGTTGCTTTCTCCATAACTTTCTGGCCATTCACATACTCTTACTCTTCCATGTCCATGCATATACTGTCACTCCACTCCTGCCCACTATACTCACCTTGCAGAGACTCTCTTTTCTTAATATCCACCAGTGGAGTCTTTTTTGGCTTAGAATCTGTGCCAACATGTCTTCACACTCCTTAAAATGTGCTTATCAATACTGCTCCAGATCTAATCATGTTGTATCTTCATCCATCACCTAGGCCAACAACAAAACTCAAGGAGTCAAGGAAACAAATACCAAAACCTTCCTGAGTGAGGAGGATGGAAGTTTTAAATAGTTATATATAATATTTGGCCCCCCCACACACAAATATAAATCACTACTTAACACAGTAGGTCAGTTTCTATAAGATCATTAACAGTATATTACTAAATATTTGGCTCTTTTAAAAACTGTTCCATTTACACTCTTCAGAACAAAGCTTACTTCTACTTTACATTTTTCCCTTGAGATATCAAATATGCAGTTTAGTGGATTTTTTCCCCTGTTAGCATTTGTTTATGATTTTTATATAATACCTCTTCCATTCTGGCATAAAGCCAGTAGCCTCTTCTGCCTGTCCTCTTTTCTTCAGAACACCTCAGGCATTGGGAGTGTAGAGGAAAAAAATGAAGTATAAATTGTGCCCTGACTGACGAAATTATAAATTGTGTTCTCTTTACAGGTTTCAGTTTGAGTTCCTCCTGCTTCTAGGACTGCAGTGGCTGACTCACCTAGCTTGGGGAAGTCAAGTCTCCCATGATGAATAATAATCACAAGTAAAAGAGACCATCACTGGGTGCCTGGGTGGCTCAGTCAGTTAAGCAACTGCCTTCGGCTCAGGTCATGATCCTGGAGTCCCGGGATCGAGTCCCACATCTGGCTCCCTGCTCAGCAGGGAGTCTGCTTCTCCCTCTGACCCTCTTTCCTCTTGTGCTCTCTATCTCTCATTCTCTCTCTCTCAAATAAATAAATAAAATCTTTAAAAAGAGAGAGAGGGGGGCACCTGGGTGGCTCAGTCGGTTAAGCGACTGCCTTCGGCTCAGATCATGATCCTGGAGTCCCGGGATCGAGTCCCACATCGGGCTCCCTGCTCAGCAGGAAGTCTGCTTCTCCCTCTGACCCTCTTCCCTCTCCTGCTTTCTATCTCTCATTCTCTCTCTCTCTCTAATAAATAAATAAAATCTTTAAAAAAAAAGAGAGAGAGAGACCATCATTAAGATAGCATTTCCACTGGTAAAGCATTGTCTGAACTTGTGGCCAGAAGGCTGGTTTGGAACTGACTCAAAGATAGTCCTATTGCTGAATTATTACTTAAAATAGCTATTCTACAGAAGGTGTTCCTCAGAGACATCACCAAATACTGACCCAGCCTACTCCTTAGCTTAGCCTGACAGTTTCATTATTTCAGTTGTATTGCCTTAGCTGGGAAGAAAATCATCCTTACCTTCTCTTAACATATTAACAGTATGGAAACACACTCCTGTCACCTCTTCTCAGCAGTTCAAGATGAAGTTATTCTTTCAACAAGCCAGTGTTGACCGGTTGACCCTTGTCCGTTTTAGCTGCCAATCGTGACAAGAAAACTTTTCAAGTGGTATGTGATAAAGTTGTCCTAATACAGCATTGTGCAGAGATGAGCATTAATAAAATGTTTGATAATAGTGTTTCCTGAGACTGCTGCAGGTCATGGCTACTGGCAAAAGATATTTTAAGTTATTTGGAGGAAATTGACTTAACATTGAAATTTCAGTGGAGCCAGCAATGACGGTATAGGGAGATTTGTGTTCTGACAGAAAAAAAGATAGGGCACTGAAGGGGAAGATAAGGGGAGGATCTAAATCAGCTAGGAGAGACTAAGGAGAGTTTCCCCAATGTAGTCATGTAAAAACTAGAATCTGAAGGGTGAACAGGATTTAGCCAAGTAGAGAGGTAAGGGAAATACTTTTATTGATGATCCCTCCCTCTGTTCTCAAGTAAAAAGTTATGAGAGGGCAGAAAAGTGACCAAATCAATTGGTTCTTAGAAATATCCAGGTAGCCTATATCAGAACTGTGACAACAGAAATCATTACGGGTCACTGTATGTACATTAGTTACAAATTCTGAGAGATACCCAGTGTGAGAAATAGAAACCCACTAGCATCACCAGGCCATCGGGACTACGAAGAATAAATAATAAATACCTAAGTCAAAGGGCCAAACTCATCAGCTTTGAAATTGAACTAAAACTCATCCTTCCCCATAGAAAGAGCCACCTAAATTCGAGGTTGCTTTGCTACCAGTTGCTCCCATCAAGCTGCCCACAGGAGAAAGAACTGTTTACCTTCCCCACAACCTAAATGCAAGCTACATTGTCAGTCATGAACTAACTCTTTTAGAGCCAATTGCATACCATCCTGGCACAGATTTCAAGGACTCGCCCTGTTTATCTCATTCTAGAACCAAAGGTTGTACCTCCTATCTATTATCTCCCAACATACTACCCTCCTGTTTTGCCCAGTCATATGACTGATGAAGCTTTCATAATTTACCCCAATGACACAGCTTTTCCTATAGCATTTTCACATGGGTATTTATTCCCTTTTGCCTCATAACAGGTGATGGAGTCAATGTTCTCGCTTTCTATTTAATTGTGCAGACCACTGCATAAAAGCCTCTCCTACCTTGTATCTCATTTCTCCTGCAAGTTTCCTTCTCATCTTCCTTCCTTATGTTCCTCTATCATAGCCTGCCCTCACTCCTTTATATCTACAGCTCACACATGAAACATTCAACATCCTCGCCGCTCAGCTGCTTTGTTTTCTTTAATTTGGAAAAAAGTCATATAAACAAAAGAATGTTTAGACTATTTCTGTTCATCTCAATAAGAATATTACTACTGCCCTTGTGCCTTTTCTCAGGATCACTCAAGGAATATATTTTGGTGAAATGAAGAAGTGAAACAAGAGAAGGTCCAGAAAACTAAAGATGCCACAAGAGAGGGTAAAAAACCCAAATCCCAGGATGATGAGAAAGGGAGGCTCCAAGGACATAAGCTGAAAGTTAAAGCACATTTAGAAGAAAGTATAGTCCTGGAGAAAAGTTCAGAAGCAGTTAGTAATATTTACATTGAAAATTATGCAAAGAAAAAACAGACAGTTATTGAACTCAAGGCAAAAAATAAAAGCGCTATACAAGAACGCAACAATTTCAGGAGCTCTGATGTGACTTATTCCTATATATATAAGACAAATTCTACCTACTTACTGGCCTTGTCCAACTGATTTCCTTATTACACCTGTGTTTCTGACCTGTTATGGCTTCTCCAAAAGAGAAGGAATAAAAAGAGAGTGTGCAAATCTTAAACTCCAAATGGCATCTTATTCTATCAAGACTCTCCTTTCAAGATAAACTCTCACAAACTCTATTTTCCCACACAGTTCAAATAAGCTGCATCTATCTGGCTTGGGTATCAGATGTCAATAGCAGAATCTTTCTGTCCTAATTATATTTATCTAACAATGATGGGGAAAACTAAAAAAAAAAAGTTGACAATGAAATAGAAGAGGTCCAGTCAATTCTATATAATTTATCCTTTGCTAAACTAATATTATCTTCAAACTTATCAAGTTATTTTTCTTTCCTGTTTGACCTACTTCATAAATTTTCACATAAAGTGAAATTGATATAATTCTATAAATAAATATGTTGTTTTAATATGCTCTGAATGAAATACAGAAAGAAAAATTCCTTTTGATGTCTTTGAGTATTAAAAATCCACAATTACAGGTAGGTAATCGTTGATGGTACCAATCTGTAACATGTAAAAGAGGTAAAACTCCTTGATTCTACAAATTGAGATGGTAGACAAACTGCTGAGAACTAGAGAAAAAAATATTACAATAAGCAGCTAATATGACATGGATGTCAAGGGAGAATTGTGCACAACAGAAAGTTTTATCTGTACAAAATGACCTACTTCATATAAAATAAAATTAATTTACTGCAAGAGAGAATGTCAGGCGATATGAAATACTATTCATCCTATGCAACCTACTTTTGCTATGAGCTTCTCTGGCTGATTCTTATTAGAGAAACCAGAGCATGTAGTCACACTAGTTTCAGTACCTGTGCTATATGAGAGTATGTGCAATTTTTACTGTGATATTTAAGTACTGCCTTTTTGCATTAAAGATTATATCTAATAGGCAGGATGTAAAAGAATAATTTCTAAACAGTTTGTCATGTTTTAGCAATTGTGAATGATGCAAATTACTTAAATTATACCTAGTGATTAGAGTGTATCTATTTCATACCTCTATCACTCTGTTCATAGTCTTTCCACCATCAGGAATGCCTCATACTGCCTCTCTGTGGTTCCAAATCTTAGCTACCTATCCCTAGATCCCTTAACTACTTATCTCTGTGAGTTTCTCCATAAAAATACCCCTGATCCCTCAGTTGGAAGGAACTCCCCCATCCCTAAACTCCCACAACACTGCGTCTCCATCACGCTGGTAACAGCACTCACCACTTTTCATCCTGTACTGTGTAGTCACTTGTCTGTCTCAGAATCTTTCTTCAAAGAAGGAGCTTTAGTTATTTGTACATTTAAACAAAAAGTATTTATTGCATGGACAAATGAATGACATTTGCTTAAGATAATCTCTAGGAAAACATGAACCTGAAACACCTATACATTTTTATCCTGGCCATGAAAAGCAATGGACAAAAATAAATAAGAAAGATTTCTTTCAACATAATTTTTGAATTAAGCAGTCAATCATCAAACCTTAGATGGTCTAAACAAACCTGAGCAGTTCCAAATATCTGCCACCAGGTGAGGCCACACAAATATCACAAAATCTCCTTTACAGGTTCCTGGATATGCAATGAGAATAAAAGCACGGAGGTGGTAGGCGTGCAATCAATACAATGACTTTAGAGACCCACTTACACTCATTTTGCTCAGATCTACTCAACTCTCATAACACAAACAATTAATTACGCAACTTCCAAGAAACTAAATGTAGCCCCTGCTAACAAAATGGCTAGGGACTTGAATTTTTAGGTCATTCTTAAAGAAAGGCAAGAGACAGAGGTAGAGATTCTAAGTTTCCAAAAGTTTTATTGTTTTAGATTTCATATTAAATTTACACTCTATCTTGAGCTGATTTTCTGTATGTGGTATAAAGTAGAAATCACAGTTTATTTTTATTTCAGATTTTTAACTAACCCAGAACCATGTGTTGCAATGACCGTCCTTCTCCCTCTGCATTATCATGTTGCCTTTGTCATGAATCAGGAGATAATATAGGTGTGGTTACTTTCTGAAAACTATTCTGCTTCATTGCTTCATTTGTCTATCTTTCTGTTAATACCTCAGTCTTAACTGCTGTTGTTAAACAATAAAGTTTGTATCTGGTTTATAAATCCTCCAGGTTTGTTCTTATCCAAGATTGCCTTGTTTATTCATGGCCCTTGATTTGCCATGAAAACAGAAATAGCTTGTCGATTTTCACCAGGAAAACCTGCTAGAAATTTGACTGGAGTCTATTGGGGAAATTTTACTTCTTTAAAATATTGATACTTCAATTTATTGATATATGTCATTCCATGATCAAATTATTAGTTAGGCATGGATTGTGGCCAATACTCTCCCAACGTCCTTGTTTGACTGTAACTGTAAAGGTTTGGAAATACAAGTATTCAATTTCCAAGTGTCCTTTACAGCTGAGAATGCCATGTGACATAGTTCTGGCTTATGGGACACAAAAGGAAGACTAAAGAGGCTTGTATACTCTTAATAAAAGGAGGGAAATGTGACTGGTACATTTTCTTCTTTCTTTTACCTTAAATATATCACTATCCAAAGAAATTACCAACTAAAATGAACTTAAGCCAGTTGCTGCCTACTTTCAAGCTATTTGCCTGGAAAAAAGAACTCATTTACTTAAGTTACTATTAGTTTTCTCTTTCTCATAGCAGAAACCACTGCTAAGAAATATTAATGTATTTTTTTAAAAAGGAAAAAACAGCAGATTAGAATACTGTGCCTTCTTTCCATGTAGGAAGTCAGTAATAACTAAAAATGCTTTTCAAAAATTAATTAGGAAACTTTCAGTCTACTATAAATTATAAATATTAAAGATCAGAAATATTAAAGATGTCATATAAGCAATAATATTATTTTTCTTTATTATGTGTAAAATCTGTATGCATTAAAACTTTTAAAAATGTCAATTCTTAAGGTAGAATAATGTTTTGCTTGTCCCCCAAAAAGGAGCTATAATACTTTCTTCTCACTAAAAGTTACATGGGTTATTCCCAATGGCTGTTTGATTAAGACAACTAAAGCAAAAAGCTAATGGTTGGTAAACAATGGTTTTACTTTAAATATTTGCTCATTGAGTTAATGGTTTTCCAACTATAAATGACTACCTTTGCCTTCAAATGATTTGAAAGTATTAACATTTTGAAACATTCCAAACTATCTTTTATTTGTTTACATTTCATAACTAGATGCAAATAACAAGGTATTTTTGAAGTAATTTCAAATAGCACCTTATTTGGCTTTCTTTTCTGAGGCAGGACAGGCATCTGCTAAATCAAAAGTAAAATATGTCCAAGGATGATTAATGTGTGGTTTATAGATAAGAACTTATATTTATTTTAAAAGTTACAGCAGAGTTGCCACTCCTGGACAAAGAATTCTTTTCTCAGAATTCTTGGATCCATTTTAAAAATTTCTCTAAGTACCATTTCATGCTTATATGGAACCACCCTGTCTCAACTTCAGTCAATAAAAGATCACTGTTTATTATGACTCAGAAGGCAGTTTTTCAGAGTAGTACTAAGAAATTGAACTCTAAACTTCTCTATCTACTCTACACCCACCCCAATACCAACACCTGTGATTATTTTCAAAAGACTCCTAGAGAGTATATTATTTAAGCACAATTTTCCACAGTTGCCATATAAAATAAAATGAAAGCAGATAACCTATTGCTGGTGGTGATTTATATCATATTCTTTATCAGTTAGAGAATATACATTCATAGTATAAATCTTCATTATTAATTTTTCAGAGAGAAATAGTTCCCTTGAGTGAAGTGAAAGGATTGGCCTATAGTTTCTTTTTACTTGACAAAGATAAAGACCCTCTAAAATGTGACTCTTGCCCACAGCTTATTCATCTGATCTTTTCAGTATTATGATTGCAGCCCAGATAATAATCATTGTATACTGCTTTGGTTATTCTACCACAAGTTTAAAAATAAAGAGTTATTGAAAAGCTCAAAAGAGGGGCACCTGGGTGGCTCAGTTGGTTAAGTGTCTGCCTTTGGCTCAGGTCAGGATCAGGGTCCTGGGATCAAGCCCTGCCTTAGCTCCCTGCTCCGTGGGGAGCCTGCTTCCCCCTCTCCCTCTGCCTGCCATTCCCCCTGCAACTTGGGCGTGTGCTCTTTCTCTCTCTCTCTAATGAATAAATAAAATCTTAAAAAAAAAAGCTCAAAAGATTTCCTAATAAGCTAATATACTAGAGAGCTATAATAATACCTAACGCCCAGATACATTACACCGAAGAAAATAAGAAATCATCCCTTTCTTCTCCTCTCACCAAGAGCCCTTCTCCACTAATGCTTCTCCTTTTCTTCCTAATTTTTGGAGGTTATAATTCATTCCTTAAAGTTAATTTGGTTTTTGATTAAACACTAGATTACAAATGATTATAGGGACTACGTAGATAATGTATTGCAAATTAAAATTTGTGATAAAATAGAGGGCACATGTCGGCACATAAAAAAAGAAGGCAACATCCAGAGAATTATATTTAGGGGAATTAAGGATAATTTCCTAGAACTTCTGATTTTTCAGAAGTCATAATCGAGGTAGTTTAGTGAAGTAATTTCAATTTTAAATTCTAGCATCTAGAATAAATTCCAATTCAACGAGAAACAAACAGCTATAGTATGCAGGATCATATCTGTTGGATTAAATAATATGCATTTGTTGATGTAGTCAGTGTTCAAATTCTTCTGTGCTATACAGACATAGGCAGTGAAATGTATGCAATCATGTCATTCTTTGTCTCTTCTCACCTATTAAGATGTTTGTTTTTCTGATAAAGCAGAAAAACCCCTCAGGTTCTACCTGTTGACAAGAAAATTTTAAATCCTGTATCATGTTACTTTATAGCCTTGGTTCCCAACTAGGAGTCATTTTGCCTGTTAGGGGACATTTGGCAATGTCTTGGGACATTTTTGGTTGTCACAATGGGGAATAGATGTGCTACTGATGTCTAGTGAGTAGAATCTCGGGATGCCATTAATCATCTTAAGATGCCACATAAATAAATAAAATCTTTTAAAAAAAAAAGGGGGGCACCTGGGTGGCTCAGTTGGTTAAGCGACTGCCTTCAGCTCCCGTCATGATCCTGGAGTCCCGGGATCGAGTCCCACATCAGGCTCTGCTCAGCAGGGCGTCTGTTTCTCCCTCTGACCCTCTCCCCTCTCATGCTCTCTCTCTCTCTCATTCTCTCTCTCTCACATAAATAAATAAAATCTTTAAAAAAAAAAACATCTTAAGATGCACAGGACAGTTCCACAGCAAAGACTTATCTGGCCCTAAGTGTCAATAGGACTGAGTTTAAGAAATTCAGGCTTACAATATCACTGATATTCTTAATACTTCCTAGAATTCTCATGGAAGCTTAATATATGAGAAAAACCTTTTTAAAAATATTCATAAAGAGGTGTATGAGAGGATTTAAGAGGTGTAGGATAAGAGAGGAATGGATCCCAGTGTCAAGTATTTTAATTTTATTCCACTTCTCCATTGGTCAAAACCAATCTGGAATAGAGTGTTTTATCTCAATTTTATTTTTCTCATTACCCCTCATGGTAGAAATATTTGGGAAAAAGAAGAACAGGAAGAAGGAAAAATCATTCTGATTATTTATTTTTCTCTTCTTTAAGCTGAGGTGTTTTAAAGACTTTGATTCTTCCGCCATGTTTAGAGCTCTTGCTGTTCTATTTAGATGTTCAGTTTACTATAATTACTAATAAGATAGCCAAAATAACAATCTATATTTTCAGTGATTTTTTAATGATAAATCAGTCTTTATTTTTATCTTCCTTAGACTTTTCCATTTTTACTTACTTTCATATCCTTCAACTGAAGAGTTGGAAATTAATTCCAAAAGGGTTGAGCATGCTAAAATAAACAGTCTACATACTCAAACTGGAATGTTATTGCAGCAGGCTAAATTAGTCCATTTTTATGTATTTTCCATCTTCTGGGTTACCATGCAATGATTACGGAACTCAAGTTTTACTAATAAAAATATATTTAGAAAATTTCCTGATGAATTAGCGCTCTGGCAGGTACGGGTGCAGGAGTGTTGCTCCTTTCTTGAGCTCAGTAATTATTTAATGGGGTAATACCTTTACGTGAAAAGTTTCTTGCATTTTCTAATTCATAATCACCGCCAATTATTTGCTTACATTTTCTATAGACATTTATATTGCATATCTCAGGGGTACTGGGTAGAGTTTTTGTAATATTTATTAAGGTTTCAAGAGACAACTCTAGAGTGAGTCAGATTTTCTCAACAACTTCTGACAAGCATCAAATTCATTTAGACTGAGGAGTTAGTCACCTTGAAAATTTCAGTTCATCTTAATCTATGGCCAAATACACCCCCAATTTCACTCAATTTATCCTCTTCAAGCAGGGCTGGGGAGGTTTAACATTAAAATATCTATCGGTGCCTAGATATATTTTTGTTTGTCTTGTGTCAGTTTGGGTTTGTTAGCAGTATTTAATTGGATTTGCTGAACTTTTCACTTTTGCCAGTTCTTTTAGTGGAATTTTACAGATGCAGGATTTATGTGACTTCAGATTATTTGAATGTTAACTACAAACCCAAGAAACCCTGTATTTCAAAGTTAACTAAAGATTTCAGACTCCTCCATTTTTCTAAAATTGAAAGACTTTAAATTAGAAAAGTTTTATACTTTAGTCATATTTTTAAATTATGAGTTTTACTTTGCAGCATATAATCTCTAATATTAAACAAATGATTAAAAATCAAGAGTTTTGTAAAATTGGTTTAGTAACATTAACAATTATGTATATAGAGACAAATGGACATTGTAAGGAGTTATGAATGGTTCTAGATGACTGAAGCTCCTTGAAACTTCTGAAAATATAGGGCTCACATGGATAATATAACTACATATTTGTTGCACAAATTTAGGAATACTAGAACTTTTTTCTTATTTCTTCAATCTCAAGGGCATTTACTTAGGATGAATACATGAATGTTATGGGTCATGCCATACAACTTTTGCAGGTAATGTTATGGAGGGAAAACATGCCTTCACACATAATATCCCTTGGTGTTCTTTCTTTCCTTCCCTTCAGGAGACAATGTCACAAATTTACAAAGCTTCAGGTAAAAGGGACAATTTGTATGTTCATATATACAGCTTAATTAATTCTTAAATTATTGTGAATACTTAAGTATCTGACATTGAATACTCAAAAATTACCATTCACACTTAATTAATTCAGCTTGGTTTATCTCCATTTAACAAAATTATTCTATTCAACCACTTTGAAAGTTTGATGTCCTGGGTGTTTTTAACTGAAGGGCTGACGCAGTACTTCCTTTAGACCTAGACAAGTGGGGCCTCCGCCCTAAGCTGTCCACCTCAGAGGATGCATGCCTCTAAGAGCTTTCTTCAAAATATTCTAAGTCATCCTGTCCCGGGATGGTCCATGGCCTATAATGCCATCTGGGCATAGTCCCATAGGCCAGACAGGGGGCCAGATGAGCCCTGGTGCCCATTTCTCTACTTGGAGCATTCTCTGACACTCTATCTGGTACATGGGCTCAACTGGATGCCCCAAGGAGCAGACTCACTTAACCTATGTAGTCTTCCCAGTTCTTCACAGTTGAGCTCCAGGTCTGGGAAGACAGTCTAGCAAGAAGGTTGCTCCAGTTGCTCAGCAAGGTATTGTTTTTGCAGGATCTCAGAAAACTGAGCCACCACATTGGCTTGAGTGACTTTCACTCATACTGGACATAGAGTGAGTTCAGGGTTCTGGCTACTGATGGAAAACCCCTGACCCTTGGGGTTGAGTCATATGTATGGGCCCATGCATTAGCCCTTCCCCTTGTTCCAACCATAGTGCTACCTCTAGTCTATAGCAAAAAATGGTGCCAGGGTTGGTGGTAGGTGACTTTTACTATGTGTGCCCTTGCTGCTGATAGCCAGGGAGATCATCTGAATGATAACTGGCAGATGGCTGGTTTACACAGGCACAGTCTGAATGCTCCTGTTAATCATTATCTGGAGAATGTACAGATCTCTTTCTCTCTCTGTTATTTCATGCAAACAAGATATATAGAAAAACATGCTGTTCAATGTTCCAAGTCAGGGGCTTCAGGGGTGGCCAACCTGGGGCGTCTCATTGGTAACACAGAATGTCTAGGTAGTGGGCTTTGATCTTAGAATGTTGGCTGTGAAAGGAGGGGGAAAGCTATGGAGAGTTGCTAGGCTAGTAGCTATACTATAAAGCTTGCTACATGTAGATCCCAGCAGCAGATGCTTCATCAGTCTGCCTTTCCCAGACACCCTGTACATTAGTTCCTGCATTAATCCAACATCCCCTTCTCTGTCTCTGGGTCTTTTCTTCAGTCTCCCTGGGTCATTGCTCATCCTTGGCTTAGAGTCTGCAGGAGTGTGGCTATACAACACTCCACCCCTTTAGCAGGCTTTGTGGTATATGTCAGGCACTATCTCCCGTGAAAGTTTTAGAAGACTCTTGCTTACAACACCAATCTTTCTGAATGGTCCTCTCTTTTCTGATCAATGTAGTAATATTATAATCTCCTGGGCAAGTCTTAAGCTATGCCAGACAGGGATGGATATTCTTTGAACTAATGATACTACTCTTGTTCTGCCCGTGAGTCTCTTGCCTATCCTGCCCATGGGTCACTGCTCCTACCTAGGAGACAGTATGTGGAAGGTGATCACTGAAAGATCACCTTCTAGAAATGCAGTGAATGCAATGATTACAGCCAAAGAATAATCTAGTTGAAAGATGTGTTATTCTACTTTTAGGCTACAAAATTTTGAATGATAAATTTAACAGGAAATGATTATTCTGATTTAATTTGCATACTCTGGGTAAGACTGACACTTATCACGGTCATCAATGAAATACAGCAACCACCTGTGAGGGAGTCATTAGAAGCCAGTGTTCAGAGGCAGCACAGCAAATGATGGCGCAAAATGAATACTGATAAAATCAGAATTATATAAAAGGCACTAAGGAACTAACCACAGAGGCAAAAAGACCTGTATTATTTCAATACAAACAGGTTTCAAAGAGCCATAGCATGGTGAGATAGAACAGCACTGTTAACTTTTTTATTATGGTATGGTAGGAAGAAGTTAAGTGCATATTTTATTAGACGAGGAATACAAGAGTAAAAGCAGACTCAAGAAGATGGTTAGCTCTACTGTTGATTTATTGAGTGTTAGTTCTCCATGTAATGGACAAGTTGAAATGATCAACAAGGATCTGGAGCCCAAGAAGAAGATCTGGCTTAAGGAGAGTGCTTGGTAAAACATCAGCATGTGGATCTCTTTTTGTTGTGAAATATTGGGCAAATATCTCTTTAGGTATAAAATCTTTTGAGCCTACAGGAAATTCATTATTAAATGTTAGATAGGGTCATGATCTTTCATAAAGTCTATTTTCCAAAAAAATAGATTAAAATCCATTAGTGAGAAATTAAAAAACACAGATGAACCACTAAAAATAGTAAAAATCTATTCCAGTTTCTTGGAAAAAAATATCCTTATATTGTCTTTGCTATTTTGTTCTCCTAACTTCAACCAAATTTTATTTTTTGAATGTTAATAGTGCTGGTTATGAAATGAGAAAAATGTCTGTAGGGCAATATTCAAGGGGTTGATGCTCTGTTTAGCCAAGTTGTATCACAGTTCTTGACAAGCTCTATGTTAATAGTATATGACATGGAGTTTTCTCCAACCATGGGATGTCTTCAAAGATTTTTAATAGGCCTGGGTGGCTCAGTCGGTTAAGCGTCTGCCTTCAGCTCAGGTCATGATCTCAGGGTCCTGGGATAGAGCCCCGCATCGGGCTCCCTGCTTAGCGGGGAGCCCGCCTCTCCCTCTCCCTCTGCTGTTCCCCCTGCTTGTGCTCTCTCTCATGCTCTCTCTCTCTCAAATAAATAAAATCTTAAAAAAAAAAGATTTTTAATAGGCCATTTGGTCCTATCCAAGAAAGCAAAGGAAGAAAAATGTAAATCTAATACATGTGAGATTCTTGATGGCATTAAATGTTTTCAGCGAAAATAGGTGCAAATCCCTAACATATGAGCATTATGAGGGTTCAGCAAAGCCTTTCAGATAAAAATGTTAATAAAAGCCAAGATGTAAATTGGTAGAGAAAGCAATTATTTACCCACCCTACCATCAGAGAGTAGTAACCAGGCAGGATGTGCATGCTCATGCATATATATATAAAACACCAGTAGAAAATTGGGAAGAAAGCCGTAGAAAAAACTGAGAAAAGGTGGTCAATGTTTCAGAGTTGTTCTCAACTACTTACTGATAGGATCAAAGTAGAACCCTCCAGAGAAGCGGAACATCCTTTTTGCCTCTTGTCCTGGCCATTTAGGTAGACTTCAAAACCATGTTTTCTGATTTGGCTTCTGGTAAAACAAGCAAACAAACAAACAAAAACTTTTGGCTTTTAGAAACTTTGGCCTGGCATGACCTATCCATTCTTTCTCTGGTCAGCATAGTCATTTTTATGCTGTCTGAAACAATTGTAACCATTCTGTCAACATTACTCATGGAAATATAAACTTATTGTGAATAAAATAATATTCTTTAAAAGGATATTCCCTGGGATGCCTGGATGGCTCAGTCGGTTAAGCGTTTGCCTTCGGCTCAGGTCATGATCCCAGGGTCCTGGGTTGGAGCCCCATGTCTGGCTCCTTGCTCAGCGGGGAGCCTGCTTCTCCCTCTGCCTGCTCCCTGCCTGTGCACTCTCTCTCTCTCTCTGACAAATAAATAAATAAAATCTTTAAAAAAAACATTTAAAAAAAAGGATATTCCCTGACTTGCCACATTTTTAAACTTCTTTTAAATTAGGAATTAACACTATAAGTACTAAAAAATAAATGTTCTATTAGCCATCTGAATACATTGTAAATTTACTTACAGTACACACTACAAAGATTTTTTTTAAATAATATGCCCTATGACAATGACTAATTAGGTTAGTTGGACTTCCAGGAGTAGAAAGGAATTCTGAATGCAGTGAATGCAATGATTACAGCCATTATTCTTAAAAGATTGAAAACAATGGCCTTGGTGGATTACTTAAAGAAAATAAAATGCCCCTTTATTAAATTTAAGTGAACATTATCCAAGAAATCACTGTTCCAAGGAGAGCAATCCAAGGTTTCCTCACTGACATTTAAACAATGCCTTACAACATAACCAGAGTTGAGAAAATAATAGATTATGCCATATGTTCCTACTTAGTTCATGCCCCCAAAGGCCTAGAGAGTGGGCATGATTTTATAAATTTAAACAAATGAAATAAATGTCTGGTACTTATAAATCTGTTACCTTTTAGAAAAAAAAAGAAGAAAAAAAAAAAAAAGAATCAGTGCCAGGAGAGCCACAGAATTAAGAGACCCCGTAAACGAAAGAACAGAAGGCTGTCTGCATCTTCACATTAAACAAACAGAACACAAGACAAGCAACAACAGATTGTTTGCAGTTTAGCAAAACAGACAGTTAAGTTATTGCAGTTTATCTGGGTGGACTGTATATAAAAATATTTGTAAGTCTCATCTTAGTTTGATTATTAATGGGAAAATATGAAAAAAGCGTCCTCAATTTTCTCAAGAAATTGAATATATTTTTAAGAGCAAGAAGTACAAATCTTGAAGATTTCCCTAAAATCTAATCTTATTTCAGCTTCTGCTTGTATCCACAAATGCAAATACTTATGCCTTTTCTCCTTATGATCATCTGACTGTACACCAGCATGTGTATCTGAGCCCTGGCTGTGGGTCCCACACCTCTGGGAATCATAATTATGTTCTTCACAAACTCTACCAGTTTTGTTTTTTAATTTTTTCACATACAGAGTCAGTCAAGTTTTCTAATTTACATACCATGGAAAAATCAATACAAAATTATATATATAGATTTCTTTTTCCTATTGACTTGCTAATCTTGTTCTTTTTTTTTTTTTTCTACTTCCTCTGAGGAATTTGTATACTAAGTAGATTATAATTCTTAGGAGAGCTATCATCCCCAAGTTGGGACCAACATTGTACTGACCCAATTATGTTTCTCTCTTACTTAAATCCCATACAGTCAAGTGAAATTATTTACTCAGGCCACCCAGTATAAGTCATTCAGGGAACCTCATGCTCTCCTTCACTGATCGTGGGCCTTGAAGGAAGTTTATTTCTAGAGCTAGTGACATCAATGTGCACTTAACTTTTTTAATGTTCATAATTTCCACCCAAATTACTTCATAGAGCAGAGAAAACATTTCAGGGGGAAAAAAGACCCAGAAATTTCTACTTTAAAATAACTAACTTGCTTTTGGATCCTCAATAGTTCTATGATTTCATTTAATCACACTTTTAAATTACCCAGAAATAAAAAGCCATACTCAACAAGATGAGGCTTAAATCCATGTTAATAGGATCAAACCAAAGATTCAGGACACTCCCAATCAGAATGTTTAAGCTACTCATTAAAGTTTTAGTCATTCAATTCATTCAACAGATTTCTAAAGCAGATATTATCCCAAGCCTGTGGGCTGGCTGCTTTCATACATTATCTACAACTCTCAATTCTCTGCTTCCAGTTGCAAAGGACTGTATATATCAATACCCAACATCCTGAAAGGAAGGAAAAATTCTGTTGTCTGATCCTGAAATGGAGGCAGCTGGAGAGGGAAACAAGAACAAGAAACCAGATGATCTTCCCTCTCCATAAATTCATACGGTGCTCTTTCTCCCTTAAAAAAAAGAAATACAATATTCAAGCAAAAAGCCTAACTGTGGAAGAATCGTAACTCAATTTTTTTAAACCCCCAAATGCACAGGCACCAATGTCTGCGTTCTGCTCTCTCCTCTACCAGTTTTCCCGGTGGGTGTACCACAGCACATGTGTGCTATAAGTGGGTTCCGGGTGTCATGAGGTTTGATCCTCTCATTTCTTAGGATAGCTGGCTATGGCCTGGTATGGGATGCCCACAGTTAGCTGCCTCTACAAATAGAAATTTTTATGAATTCCATGACTTATAAAAGGAAGCACTGTTACACCCAACTGTCTCCATCTTCCTGAGCCAGTGAAAACAAACAGACTGACACTAACTGATCTCATGTTCTTCAAAATTATCTTCTAAAAGCATAAACTTCATTCTCTGTGTCCCTTAGGGCTTTATTTAGTAATCCTAAAACTAAAAATTGGGTGTTATATGCAAACAATGAATCATGGAACACTACATCAAAAACTAATGATGTACTGTATGGTGACTAACATTACATAATAATAAAAAAAAGAATCAATGATGGTTAAAAAATAACTATAATGTCTTCAAACTTGCTTCAGCAACACAAAACAATACAAAAAAAAAAACAAACAAATGGCTGGGAAGAGAGATGGGTTTATGGAAAAGAGACATGCCCAAGGGCAAGAGGAATAGCTGAGCTTTTTGTGAGACTAGACTCAAAATCGCTCTCTCTCTTTCCATTTTACCATTTGGTCTTCTGTCTAGATTTCAGATTCATTTTTCCTTCACTCTTCTTTCATGCACAAAATATTTCCCTAATTAACTCACTCTTAAATACTTTGAAAAGACAATTTTGCACCTCTTCTCTCTCAAAATCTCCAACACCCCTTCCCACATATCACTCTCAACGGAGAACCTTACCTCATAGTCACTGAGAAGTAGAAGTAATCAGAAAAGCACTTACACATTCTCCCTACCATCATACCTACCACATGACCTGCGTCTACCTTCAGACACTCTTTCATCCTTCTTATAATAGAGAAATTGTTCCCTGTCTATGGCCAACCCTTCATTAGTGGACTAGAACACATCCCCCTCACATCTGCTCAAAGATGTCAGTTCTATAATTACCCTCTCTTTTGTGCCATTTTTTCCACTCTCTGCTAGATCATTCCATAGTCATACATACCTTCAAGTTACAATATTTTAAAATATCCATCTTAATAAAAAAAAAACTTTGATCTACAATCTCCTTATAGTTTGTACTCTATTTCTCCACTCTTTTTTTAAAAAAAAAACCTCATTGTAGCAACTGTCTACATCTGCTGTCTTTAACTTTCTTGCTTTTTATTCACTCTTGAGTTCAACTTGCACATCTTCCTGTCCCCACTAATCCAATAAAACTGCCCTTGTCAATCACTGCGCTGAACTCTAGACATATAACCTGAAGTCTACTCAGTGCGTTCACTTCCATGTCTAATAGGAATCCCAAATTTCAGATGCTTACAACCACACTCTTGATTCTGTTGCCACTATAACCCCAAACTAACTTGCTTCCCCCATGAGTGTTCCTATTTCCATAAAGGTCACCACATTCACTTAGGAGATTCACGCAGTAAATCTGCTCTTTATCTAATACCTCATATCCAAACCAACAGTAAATCCTCTAAGCTTACTTTCAAAACATATTTTAAAACTAACCATCAGCATATCCACTACCACCTTACTGCTTGACCCGCGTTAACACCTTAAATGGTTTCCCTGTTTCCACTCTTTGTCACCCAAGATGATCTTTTGACAACATAAATCATTCCCCTACTTAACACTCTTAAGAAGTTTTAACAGTACCATTAGAAAAAATTCCATAGAGGGCGATTGGGTGACTCAGTTGTTTAAGCGACTGCCTTCGGCTCAGGTCATGATCCTGGAGTCCTGGGATTGAGTCCCACATCGGGCTCCCTGCTCAGCAGGGAGTCTGCTTCTCCCTCTGACCCTCTCCCCTCTCATGCTCTCTCTCTATCTTATTCTCTCTCTAAAATAAATAAATAAAATCTTTTAAAAAAAAAGGAAAAAATTCCATAGAGCTTATCCTGACAAAGGATTTGGCTCCTGACTCTATCTCTAGTTTCATCTCTTATCTCACTCACATTAGTCCAACCAAACTGGTCTTCTTGCTTTTGGACTTTCCTGCTTGCTGTTTTCCCTGCTTGGGTCATTATTCTCCAAGCTAGCCAAAAGATTTGCTCCTTACTTAATGCCAGTCTTTGATCAAATGGCACCAGGTTAGAGTCAGTCCCTGACAATTTAAAATAATAACCCCCCTTTGCTATCTATCACCTTGCTCTGCTTTAATTTTCTTCACAACACTAATTTCTTAACATTATTTATGTATTTTTTAGCTTATTTATTTATTTGAGAGAAAAGATGCATGCACAAGGGAGATACATAGATAGAGAGCATGAGCAGGGGGAGGGGCAGAGGGAGAAGCAGACTCCCTTCTGAGCAAGGAGCCTGATGTGGGACTGGATCCTAGGACCCTGAGATCATGACTGAGCTAAAGGCAGACGCTTAACTGACTGAGCCACCCAGGTGCCCCAATTTATGTAATTATTTTAACAATCTACACATCCCAATAAATTAAGCATGTTTATTGACCAAAGTATTCTTGTCATCCTAGAGATAGTAGGTGGACAATCATTACTTGCCCATTGAAAGATTCACAGAAAATAGCCAACCTAGTACCACCCAGTTCAAATGCCCAATACAGTTTCATGAAGTCTCCATGTCCCAATTCCATATCTCCAGAACAAAGAAGACAATGGCCACATTCATTCTGATCTCGCAGTTATACAGTCCATCAGCCATGGTGAAAGGGTAGTAATCAGGCCTCGCAGTACACAGAGTTCGAGCTATGGAAGAATAATTTCAGAAAAAAAAGGATGTGAGTAGGCAGGAAAATTAAAATACTTTGTCTTCACTTTCATCTACTCAACAAATATTTACTGAGTACCAACAGTGTGCCAAGAATCTGGAAAATAGGATACAACAGAAACTTGGCAAACAAGAACCTCTCTCTTATAAATTTTTCATTTAGTGAAGGGAGCTCCAAGTATATATGGCACTCTAACCAATGATCCATGGAGAGAGGAATCAGAGTAAATAAAATTAAGTTATTTTTTTTGCCACATGCTGCACATATTTAAGTGTATTAATTATAGTAAGAATACTCAAGAATTCTCATACCACTCCTTCATGAAGCAAATATTGAATCATTCTCACGCCGGCCTTGATTATACATTTATAGATGTATTCTCATTGAAAATTTTTGTTTCCTACATGTTATATATTAATAATTTATAAACATGAATATTTATTTCAAAAAGAATTCAGCTTTTTCAGTGTGTGGTATACCTGCATTTGACTCTTCCTCATAATCATTACTATAACATAACCACTCCTACATCTATTCTTTCTTAAATGGGTGTACCATGGGTTAAATTCTTCATTCCTATATGGTGTTTGTACTTTGTTTTGGTCAGCTCTGTTTGTTGACCTTGGATTTGAATGCTTTAGGACTTTCGTTTTCAAAATTCACTATAGTCCACAACTCCCCATTATTCTACAGTGGTTCTCTCAAACTTGAGCATGAGTCAGAATTACCTGAAGAGCTTGTTAAAACACATTCTGCTGGTCTCACCTCAAGTTTTTGATTGGCTAGGTCTTCAGTGAAGCCCAAGTATTTGTGTTAGTTACGAGTTCCCTATTTGATGCTTATGCTCCTGATCCTAAGACTGCATTTTGACAATCATTGTCCTACACTACTTCTGCATTTACATTATTTGGCAAGCCCTACAGACAACAAAATTTGTGACCCATTGTAGCATATATGTCAAAAAACTATTTACTATAAATCTAACACATTTTTAACCCTTAATGAGAATCCCCACCTGGCCTGGGCTGTAATTACCACACATGGTGTTCTTTAAGGCTGGTTGGCCAGGACTTTCATGGGACTGTCTCTTTCGGAACACAGACCTAAACCACACAAACTAGTTGTCTAATGTGAGGTTTCTTCTAAAAGGAATAGATAATCTCATTGTCTTGGAGAAATATATACTGGGGTGCAAAAACTTGTTTTTATCACTTTTATCTTGATAATGAGTTCATCTTCAAGTAATGATAACATAGGTAGTATTGACAATCTTCCATGTTATTTCTCACTGTAATTATATATATATACATATACATATATACACACACATATAATTGTACATGTATATGTGTTTCTCTCTCTACTGGACAGATACACACACACACACACACACAGTGGTGGATAGACAGAGGTGAATATATATATACATTCACATCTGTGTGTCCACCAGAGTGATTTCCATAGTAGACATGTTATTTTATTTTTTCTTATGTCTTTCCCTTACCTTCTTTATCTTACCTAAAGAATCACTACTGATTCCTCTTTTTTCAGCAACTACCTATTCTTCAAGACTCTGAAACACACTGCTTCCTACTTGGACTTAGGGAGAATCTCACCTGCAGTTGTGATATGGAACTGTTGCAGGTATGACCTGAAAGGGTAACCACTATTATTTGTTTGGGATGTAGTATTATTTCAAAAGAGAAAATGTATTTGACAGATAAAAGCAAACTGTGTTGCCAGAGAATTAACAGATCTCTGTGACTAAAGACCTACAACCTTTTTTCTTTATGCTCTCTCTATAACGCGTTTGTTCAAAAAAAAATTGTTATGTGAAAAATGTCAAAGCAATAAGTATCCAAATAGACTTATGCTAATCATGATATTATTGATAAATATCTAAATTCCATATAGGTTAAATGGATCTTTGCTTCAAAAGTTTAAAAGTCTTTTATGGAGCATCATTTAATTGATTTACTGTTAAATCATCAGAAAAAATCAGCATCAGATTACAGAGACTTAAATTGTTAAAGATCTTTACCTAAAGAAGCTAACAAATTGTGTTTTTAGTTCCCTGTCTTAGTTACTTCACAAATAATTTGGCTGATTTTGTTTCTTTTGTTTTTTCCATTGTGTCCCTCGGTCTTACAGCACAGACTCGGGAACTAAGCTGAGAGTTGGTACCACTGGCGGAAAAACTGGGGGATAGAAAGGACAGCCACCTTGGTCTCTGCCTTTAACTCTCAGCGAGCAGGGAGTGGAGGTGATTCATTAAGACACACATTCCTCAAGCAAAGTCACCTTTCTGTTGCCTTTGCCTGGAGCATGTTCACCCCACTCCTTTCTTTGCCTGGTTAATATCGATACATTCTTTTTCTCTGGGTTCAGTCATCACAACTAATTAGGTCCAATCCCCAATTATATCCTCTCATAACACCACTAAGCTGTTCTTTATTGCGCTTATGCCACTTGTATATATTCATTATTTTTTTATCGAATAAATGCCTCTGTGCCCCCACAGAGTGAATTTCCTACAGGCAATAGTGTGTTTTTGTTCACCAACACATTTCTGATAGTCACACCATGCCTGACAATCCAGTGGGTACTAAATATGTGTATCTATGTTAATATCTATATATGTGTGTATGTGTTAAATGGATGAATATATGAAAATATCTTGCCTCATAGTCTATATTTGGGTTGAAAATTCCAAAATTATAATCATTTATGATTATGCAAATGAAATAAAGATTTTTGTCCATTTGCTCCTAGCTAACATATGAAATATTATCTAGAAGCCTTTCCTGTCTATATAGGCAACTTATTAGGCCCTATCGGTCTAGGTGGCTCATTCAAGTACATTTTAATTGAATGATAAGTGACAGAGTGTGGCAATGCTCCTCCAAGCATATTGAAATGTGGCATGCACTGAGAGCCCAGGAGAGCAGCATGGACAGTGCAGGGCAAAGCTGACCATCTGATTTGGTCGAGCAAGCTCTGAAATAACGGAGAGGGCTGCCGGCCATAGAGGCTTGTCTAAGCCCAGCTCTACTGGATGCATACTCATCTCACAAATTTTTGCTCTCGTTAGCAGGACACTAACTAGTAAAGACTAATATAATATAATAGCTTAAAAAGGAAAAATGAATGTGAGAGGACTTCTGACCCCCATTATAAAATCTTTAGCAATTTGTATCATTTGATTAGAGTCCACTGCAATTTTTGACTCCATTAAATAGCCACTCACCCAGATAAAGAAGAAACTGGAAGTTCATGATTTCCTTCTTCAACAAGTAGTAGAATAGTTTGATCTTGAGAAGTTTGGGAAGGATTGCTGGATCTCACCTTGTGGGTAAGAACAAAATGTGGTATTATTTTTTGTTAACTTTCTAATACTGCGCAAGTAAAGACTTATTTGGATATCATGGTATAATGTCTTCAGCGGGTCAGATATCTAGAAAAGTTTGTTCATTTATAATATAATGTAAAAAATATGTATTTTAACCATAAAATCTGTTTAAATGCCCATAATTATTTCCCTATTTATTACATTTCAATGATGGAGTTTTCAAAAAAATTCCAGAAAAATTAATATGTACCTTGATATATTTAGAATAAAACATATTTTTATTTTCTTTCATCTGTGTTTTAGTATTAAAAAATAACAAATAAGTGAACTTGCCCAGCATTGTATGTATTTAGCATAATTATATGTTTGAATGCTTTATTGTGGTAAGTTAACCAGGGATGATAAGATACTATCAAAAGTTAATAAAGTCCTCTTAAGTACCAAATTAGGATTTTGACTTCAAGTTGATAATAATGTTCAGTTATACTTTGGCTTAACCTGTTTAGGAGTTTACGTCTATTAATTTGACCTCTCTATTTTTAAAAAGCCCTTTTCAAAAGAGTAATTTAAACCAGATAGAATTTCAAAGAAATACAAGCTTGGATCTCAAATCTATTTTAAAATATTTTGATATCAAGGTACTATCAATAGCTGTGGTTTTATGGCTTTGCATATCTGATAGTTATCTTGAAACTTTCCTAACTGGCTCTTAACTGTCAGTAATGCTTGACAGCATTCTCAGCTACCATGCTCTCTCTCACTGTTTCTAAATCTCACATTCTGAGCTCCAGATGCCTCCTATAAACCCCCAAAAGCAGTGTTGCGAGCAAATGTGCATTCTCTGCAAGATCAAATTGGATCTGTTTCAAAGCCTGATACACCCACAGATGAAACTATAATCACAACCTGATAAAATTACTTTGCTATTGTTTCTTGGTAGATAGAGCTTCTCTAGAGGCATGGAAGATGTCACCTGAATGGAATGTTCTGCAAAGGACTGCAAGTATTTCAGATACTTTACCTGTATGAATACTTTAATAACATAAACAGAGGTGTGAAATAACCTCTCTTTCATTAAATTAATAAACATCAAACATTTTTACCTAGTTTTTGAATTGTAAGTTTACCCTTATGTTTTTGCAAAATTTCACATATCACCACCTCGATAAATTTACCCTGATAAAGTAATCCCCCCAAACCTCAAACTCATCCAGTTTAAAGCTAGCCTTAGCTTTAAGACTGGGAAGAAATCTGAGAGAAGAAAATTGATTTTTCAGATATTGATGGGAGACGTGGGAGGTTAGCTTAAGAAGCCCTCGGCCGAGTGATTACGACTCCCTTTGTAGCTTCTTTCCTTGGCTTTCCTTGCCATATCTTTGTTGTTCTGTGAAGAATTCCCAATATAATGTTACTATTTAAGTAAGTGTTATGTGCTAATGCTGCTAAAATGTATTGTGTTAATAGGGACACTTCATTCACATAAGTACCAGCAACATATAGATATATTTTAAACTAATATGGACCTCATAGAAATCATCCCTAGACAAGCACCAACAAAAAGAAAAAAAAATGCATATTTCAATAATAAGAGCAAATATAAAACATATTAGTCAACACTTTTAAAAAAATAAAATGTATAGGTTTTATTCTGATTGCAAAATAAACGTTAAAGAATGTCTTAAAGTATAAGAACACAAAGAAAACAAATAACCTTAGTAATCTCACCCTCAATGATAATCACTAAGAGCATTTTTGTTTATAGCCTAACAGGATTCTTCATGTATATACATACACATTTGAATTTCTACAAAAACACAGTTGTTTAATGTGCTGTTATATTCATAATAAAACATCATGATTATTTCGCCCATGTTATTAAATATTTTATAGCATAAGTTTTAATGGGTGTCTGCTGCATCAGTGGACCAGCAAATGCTTAGCCAACTCCATATTGCTGTATAGTTATGCTATTTCCCAAAATTTATAAAATTTTGTCCAAGACGCTTATTTGTACACATTTGGAAACATCTTCAATGATTTTGGTAGGAAAAATTATTAGAAGTAGATTGTTAGGTCAAACAATGTAGATATTTTTAAGCTTCAAATATATGTCACCAAACCAAATTCTAACATTTTGCACCAAAATCATCACCAAAACTACAGCCTGGGCTCCCCAAAACTTCAAAGGATAATTAGGAATTCTCTTCAAAACTCACAGAAAATCTATACCTGTACCCATTCTTAGCAACATCGAGTACATTTTCATATTTGTCAATTTTATCAATAAAAATTTACCTCATTTCAAATTATAGTTCTTTATTATTAAGCTTGAGCATTTTTCACATATAATGATCATTTAAATGACTTCTTCGCATCATGTTTTTTCCTCTGCTTTCTGTCATTTTCTATGAAGTTAAGCCCAATGGGGCACAGCCCAATAAGAATGGGAAAGAAATTCCACATACAATTCTCCTCAACTGAAATCAGAGAGGAAGAATCTGTGAGTGAACCAACTCTAAGAAGCCAGTCATGAATGGAGACCTGCTCACACAACAGCACAGTACCACCCAGCATCATTTTGCACCAGCTCCCTACACCTTTCCTGTGATCTTTAGAGAGATTCCTAACTCTTCATTGTGGTTTTGGGGAGCTCAGCTTTAGTACTGACTGCCTAATGCCTCTCTAGCTGACCCATCCCAGACCATTGCATGATACCTGCATAGAACCACATTTTCTGGTACTTGCCTTCCAAATGTTAACCTATTTCCCCACATTTAGTCTCCAGCTTCCCTAATCTACAGTAGTCATCGGATCCCTTCATCAATAACCTGTACACCTGATCAAAATTGTGAGCAGCAGTTAATACCCTGTACAGATGATTAGAGTGACATGTCAGGCCATTCTTCCCTTTCCTAGCTCTACGTCCCCAGCCCTGTCCAATTGTCACCCA
The DNA here is from genome assembly GCF_003265705.2 of Callorhinus ursinus. Lineage (NCBI taxonomy): Eukaryota > Metazoa > Chordata > Mammalia > Carnivora > Otariidae > Callorhinus > Callorhinus ursinus. The sequence continues at coordinate 65,227,108 of NW_027397074.1, read as the reverse complement.
ACAATGATTGGCATGAGATGGAGATTTTTCCATCAGACATACAGATCTCTCCAAGACATCCAATAATCTGAAAGACAATTCTACAGAGATGAGGGTGATCAAGAAGAGTACTTAAGGCCACGTTAAAATAAAGAATTTGGGGATATTTATCTTGAAATGTTAACTGGAATCAGTGTGGATGAGAGAGACACTAACGGTAAGAAAATATGTTAGAAGGCTGTTCTGCATTCCAAAAGAAAGATGACGAGTGAGGACCAGGGCAGTGGCAGGGACCATGGAGAAAAGAGGGAAAATGGAAACGATTTCATCTGCAGATTGGCAAGCGTATACTGGAAAATTGGCAGGGGGAGGGGGCAGAAGTGGGAATGACGGAAGCAAAAGGAAGAGAGAAACCAAGGATGATGCTGAGGTTTGTGAGAGACCTAGGTTAACAGTTATCCTGTCAATTTGTATAGTTCGTATACATCCAACCCAATTAGTTTTATTCTGTTGTGAAGGTTATTTCATGTAGTAGAAAACTTTCCAAAACATGTCTCAGTGACTCAGATGATATTAGACATCAGAACATCTAATAAAACTACGCAAATACTGAGAACATGTTACAATTTCTGGAATAGAGATCATTTCAATCTTCTAATTAGGAATACAGCCTAGGGTGTCTTGTTTTAAATGGACTCCAATTTATTATTGTACGCCTTTTAAATGAATCCTGTTTTAGTCTTGACATTTTAGCAAGAAGCTGGATGGAAACTTAGTTAATTGGTTCATTCTGCTATGGGAACATGGCCACCAATTAGAATATAGGCTCTGAAAGTGTTAAGTTCTGCTACACTGCAGGTGGAAAAGGAACCTCCGAGGTATTCTCTAGCTTGCCTCTTGTAGTAATAATTATATATAAAAGAGCTATGTCTCAAAACCATAGCTTCTGGCATGAATTAATTCATTTGTATTTAATACGAAGTAAAAACCACCTAAGTGGTCAGTGTTTGTTTCTTTATTTTGGCTAACGCATTCCAGAATCAATAAATAGGATTGATGGAAGAGGGGAGAAATTTGTATTGCAATACAAATTCTATACTCCGACCAGCCTGAATTCAGATTCTGGCTCTGCTGCTTATTAGCATCCTGACCGTGAATAAATTATTTCTCTAAGGTTCTCTATCCTCCAAGATAGAGATGACAATAATAAAATAATAATAATATCTTCTTTGAAGGGTAATTATGAAATTTAAATAAGAAAGGGAATGCAAAATACCAATATGCCTGGCACTTAGTATATAGTCAATAATGGCCAGCTATTATTATTATTATTTGTATAAAAGAGTACTTTGCACTGATAGCAGCTATGAAGGTAAAAATCATGAGAAGTGGAAAGCAACAGATACAAAAATGGCCAAAAACAGATTAGCAGGTTTTTGAAGTCTCTTTTTTCTCTTAGCCAGCTTGTGTTTATGATAGGTTAATTGTAAAAAAAGACAAAAACAAAACAAAACAAAACAACATTCTCTACCTTTTCCTATATCCACATCTTTTGCCCTCTAACTCTGCAGCTCCTTCCTTTAGGAGGTAGACACTTTGGCCAGAAGAATAAAGCAGAGGTGACTGTGTGCCAGTTCCAAGAGAACTTGGAACTGTTAATAATCTTACATACCTCCTCATGGTGTTTCTTGAAAAAGAACCAGCCCAAACTGGCCTGCTGGAGGATGAGAGATCATATGGATCAGAGAGTAGATAACCCAGCTGAGAAAATCCCAGACAAGCTAGCCACCTGCTGATTGCTGCTGACCACAGACACAGTGGAAATTGGCACAGCCCAGCCCAGATCAGCAAAAACACCAAACCATGGACTTGTAAGCAAAAACGAGTGCTTATTGTTGTATGCCAACAGGATTTTACTTGCTCGTTATACAACATTATTGTGGCAATAGATTATTGGTCATTCTCTTTGAAATTAAGAAACTGAACACATCTTTGGCAAAAGGAGTGGGGAAAAAAATGTCTGGTTTGTGAATAAAGACTTAAAAAACATGAAAGAAAAAAGCAAGACATAGTAATTTAAATGACCACTTAAGCACTTACTAAGTGCCAGATAGCATGCTAAATACCATAAGTATATAGGGGCACCTGGGTGGCTCAGTCAGTTAAGCCTCTGCCTTTGGCTGAGGTTATGATCCTTAGGTCCTGGGATGGAGCCCACATCGGGCTTCCTGCTCAGCTGAGAGTCAGCTTCTCCCCCCGCGCCTTTGCCCCTCTCCCCACTTAAGCTCTCTCTCTCTCTTGCTCATCTCTCCTTTTCTCAAATAAAATCTTTAAAAATAAATAAATAAAATAATATATGTATATATAAACATATAATACACACACATATGTGACTTCATTTAATTCTTATGAGAAGCTTTTGAAGAAACAAGTCAGAAGAAATCAAAGCTGAGGGAATTTAAGTAACTTATCCAAGCTTTCACTGAAATTCCTGCTCAGGTTTGTCTGACTCCAAGGGCATATTTCAATGCCTCTGTGATACTGTCTTCCAGTATAGATTTATTTGTAACTCACAAAGCCTCTGCATTGTTGACTAGAGCTTGATTAATAAATAGTTTTACCAATGACTTAGAGATGAAATTTCTAGGGTAATCATGAATTATTACCCCAGACTGTTTTGGGCTCCATTTACTAAAAACCAGGAATCAAAATCAGTAATCTAAGTGCAAATAAGGCAAAATACTTTCTAGGAAAGATGTATCCTTTTTTTAAAAAAGATGTTATTTATTTATTTGAGGGGGGGACAGCACGAGAGGGGAGCGGTGGGGAGAGGCAGAGGGAGAAGCTGACTCCCCCGCCCTGCTGAGCAGCCCCCCACCCCCACCCTGGGATCATGACCTGAGCAGAAGGCAGGTGCTTAACCGACTGAGCCACCCAGGCATCCCTCTTTTTTTTTTGTATAGTTAGCAAAGTAATAAATTCTAAAGAGTTTCAAAGCACATAGACAATCTGAGGACAATTTAGAACAAACCGATCAAAGCAGTAAATTGAGAGGGAATGGGGCAAATTGCATGAAGGAATATTTAACTGTTCTGCTTTTGGAGCTTTCAGAAAGCAACTTCTCTTTTCTAAATACATAAGATAATTTTGTGAAAATTATTAGAAGAGAAATACACAGTGTAAACAGTTGCGAAAAGAGAATGAACTTGAAACTTTATGGACACAAGAATATTACTGTACAGTGATCCTGGGAGAAATAGGGTATCCAATTTAAAGCAAAATTGTCATCAGCTTGACTGAATGAAATGTCCTTGTGCTGCTTACCCCCAAAGGAAAGGAAAAGTCTGTTTTTCTGTTCTAGAAGCTGCCTGTCATGCAGCAGTGAACATGAGCCATCCTATGAGTCACTTTTCTTTCATCTCTAATCTCTTTTCACAGTGACAAATGAATCACAGAAATCAATCTCAACTTTGACTCTGAAAAATCTTCTGTGGGATTTTTATTTGAAGAGAGTAAAGACAGGTGACCTAAAATTTCACATTAGGAGGCAGACAAAATGAGTGTGGGGCTAAGCTGGGTGCCAGGTGTGCACTGAAAGGGTCTGGCATGTTGGAGAGAGCTAAAGCTCTGGACATAGAGCAGATGAGTCCACATCCTGTCCCATGGCCTATTAGCTGTGTGAGTGGGAAAATCAGTCAACCTCTGGAGGACTTAGGGTCCTCATTTATCAAAAAGGTAAGATAATAATATCTACGTAGTAGGACTGCGATAAGTATGAAACAACATATTTAGACTTTTTCTTCAGAGTCTAATAAAAGCATTAATCAAAAATCAATGTAGGCACTAATTAATCCCGCAATCATTTTACACTATATTACCTAGTGCTATAAACTATTTTGCTATTTTCTGCATGAATATGTTTTCCTATCTCCCTAATTAAATGACTGTTACCAAAAAGCACTGCGTTCTTCTTTTTTAATGTGCCCTTCAGTTCTGAATATTTGGAAGACACTCTGCCCATAGAAGGAACTCAATAAAGGTAGTGGATAACTACTGAGCTACATATTATAAAGAAAGGAGTGAGACACTGCTGATCTATATATTTATGTGGATTCGGAAAGCACATACCAAAGACACAACAAAATAACACATTTACTGATGATATTTGTGCTCATTAATAAAGTTTTACATTATCTCCATGGTTCTTTCTTCTGAACCAGGGCTTCATGGACAATCTTAATGCATACAATTTGTTTCCCAGTTCTTAGTATGAATTAGCTAGGTAATACTGAATACCTCAATGGAACTTCTGCTGAATACTCTGGTCTACTTACTAGACACAATTACTGTTAGGTTAAGAAACCACATAGTGGTTGCTGAGCTCCCATTACTACTCATTAGAAAATTCTGGAGCCAGGAGTAATACAGAAAGAAAGGGGATTATTAAGGTTCACTTTTTATGCTAAACAAAGGTTCCATTATTAGCACATATTGAGGTATTTCAGCTTACACTAAATTAGCTACCTTTTAAAAGACACCTATATTTAAAGACATTAAATAAAAGCAGTGGTTAAAGGAATCCTTGCTCTGTTACAGAACCTCTGATGAATGACTGAGTCCTGATGGAAGTAAAATACAGTGTAAACATTTCCCTAAGCTAAATTTTAGTGGACTGTTGTTAAATGTAAATAACTATAAATACAGAAGCTACTATTTTGTGATTAGTCCCATGGAATCATCACAATGTTAATCTTTGGCTTTGGTTTCTTTCAGTCAATGTTTTCATCTCAGCACAGAAGTAGTTGTGCCTGTGAGTGTGAGTGTAGCTTTAAAATCCACTAATTAGTTGCTTTTTTATACCCAAATTTATCTTATAAGTTGAAAAGGAAGAAGAATGAAAATGTAAGAAAAAAAATTATACTGAGTAAAATATGCTAAGGCCTTCCCTACAAATACATAGAAAACTTTTCATTTTAAGATACAGGCATTAAAGATAAGGTGAGCATATCATTAGAGATTTATTTGTCAAGCCCTCGGAATTGTTTTGATTTTAATACTTTGACAAAATTTATCCGCAATTCCTAAAATATAGAGAGATCTTAGTTTATTAATACAGCGCCATCTTCTGGCAAATATTAAGAAGGGCAGTTGGTTTTGTACCAAGACAGTATTGAAATCATTTAAAGAATTTAATGAAAAATTGATCCATTGTAACAAACATCTAGAATTGCATTCTACAGGGCATTCTTAACATTTTAGTGTTATGTTAAATGCTACTTGTTAACCTTGACTTCTAACCTTTACCAAGTTTAAAGTTATTGTCAAATTGCTACAACAGGGCATAAATTCCATTAAAGCCAAATGGTAAGATGAAGTTATATATGCTATATGCCTTCTACATATAATATGTAACTTTATATATAACATATTTTGTATGTAATATAAAATACATACAAATATAAAATGCAAAATATACTCAGATCATCACTTTTAAAAAGTAGAGTGATTGAATATAAATATAATTATATATATAATTATATACAATATATATATAATCCAAAATTCTACATATATAAGACCCAAGATCTACAAATAGGCCAGCCTTTACAGGAATAACAAAGTGAAGCATCAAAAACTGGCTGCTTTTCTAAATATATCTTACCAAAAATTAAAATGCAAACAAAAAATTAAACAAAACTTCTTAATGTATAAAAGAAAAAGGGCCAATAACTCTAAAATATAATTGTTATAATCATCAGTGATAAATGCTAACCTCCTTAATATGTTAAAAGTTCTAACAAATCATTAAGAAAAGACAGCAATCACAATAGAAAAATGAGATTAATTAAATTTTGTAAATAAGGGATAAGAATTGAACAAAGAAAAAGTTAAAGAAATAAACCAAAAAATACCTTTACCCTCAAACACAATGAACTATAAGCTAAACACAACAAAACAAGAGTTTTTAGCTACAATTTGAGAAAAAAAATAAGGCTGTTAATTTATTACTTTATGATAAAATTTATACCATATTTCTGAAGGGTTATTTGGCAATAAGTACCAAAAGTTTTTTTTAAATGTATATATCTCCTCAGGAAATAGTCAAACATGTGAGAAACATGTAAAAAGAATGCTTAAAAATTTGAGTTTTGTTTGGTTTGTTTGTAGTAAACACAGGGAATCTTTGGAAAGAATCTAGATGTCTTAAAATAGGAGATTTTTAAATATATTTTTAATATTTTTATATATATTTAAAGTGCAGTGCCTTTATGTGATAAAATGATGCTATTAATGCATGGAATGATGTCTACAATATAATATTCAGAAAAAAATATAAAATGAAAATAAAACAGTAATATGTATATTATGATCCCATGGAAAATGATGGATGGGTGTACATTGATTATTCACAGGTCATCTCTGCATATTGAAATTATAGATATGTTTACCTTCATATTAATCCATATATTCTATGTTCTAAATAATAAATTTATTTATATTATACATTTTATTAAATAATAATTTACTATTTAGAACATAGAACTTCTAAAAATGTCAAGTTGTTGTAAATCTTTACTTTTCAAGAACATAAAAAATGAGAAAAATCAGTAAATATTAAGAACCTATGTTTTGTGGAGTTATACAAAGTATAATTATACATAGCATAATTGAGAAATTAAGATTACAAATCAATAATATAATAGGATAGATGAAAAGTACTGTATGAGTGAATAAATCAGTCAGGACATTTTTGCTTTAAGAAACTGAAAACTTGTTGAATGTTCTTAAGCGAAAGAAAGAAGGAGAGAGAGAGAGAGAGAAGAAAGAAAGAAAGAAAGAAAGAAAGAAA
>NW_027397074.1:65202841-65220179 GCF_003265705.2 Callorhinus ursinus | reverse complement strand
AAGAAAGAAAGAAAGAGAAAGAAAGAAAGAAAGAAAGAAAGAAAGAAAGAAAGAAAGAAAGAAAGAAAGAAAGAAAGAAAGAAAGAAAGGAAGGAAGGAAGGAAGGAAGGAAGGAAGGAAGGAAGGAAGGAAGGAAGGAAGAAAGAAAGAAAGAAGGAAGGAAGGAAAGAAAGAAAAGGAAATTATTTGCTTTCACAACTGGGAAGGGCAGAAGTAGAGCCGATTTTAAGGATGACTGTAAAGAAGGACCTAAACCTGGACCCTGTTCCCGTCTGTGTGATATTTGTTGTCTAATGGCACCTTCTTCATGTGGTGGTAGCAGGAAATGGTCCTAAGCAGCTTAGGGCTCATACCCGTATAACTCCATTAAGAGAACTGCAGTTTAAAAAAATATTCTGACTGCTTGAATATAGTCCAGGGTGTGGGTTAACATGATTGGTACTTCCTGCTGTTAAAAAAAAAAAAAAAAAAAAGATTCTAACACTGGTTAAAATAGTAAGGAAGACTTTATTCGGAACCATTGTGATAGGTGTCAAGACAAGCACAATAGGGGAGAGAGACTGGGGCTCAACTCAATACAGCAAAAACAGCTGGGATTTAGAGTCAACAAGCAGAGTGAGGGAGTCACTGGATGAAAAATTATGAAGAGAAGACATCAAACGTAGAGGAATTCTTGCCAAATCCAATTCACAGGTTTCTTGCTGAAGACAGGCCAGGATGATCAGACATCAAGGATTGGGAGATTCTCAATAAGCTGACTTAGCAGAATTCCTGCTACAACTAGACTAGGTAGGCTGAAGATGGATGAGACCGAGGATGGGACCTAGCTGACAAGTGGGCTCCAAGGAGCCTGACCAAAATTTGGTCAAGACAAAAGTCTCTGTCACTGCTAACCACAAAGCTTTGAAAAGGAGCAGGATATGGCACAGAATTTTGTTCAAAACAAATAAGTATTTTAAATACCATAGTGCAACTCACTGGAAGCTTATAAGAAATCAGTCATGGAAAAGACTGCTTTAAGTTTAAAGGTATTTAAAGAAAAGATGAGTATGAAATTGATATTGAAAATTAATCAACTTCTTATAGACAGAGATGAACAGAGGGAAGAAGTTATTGATAAGGAAGTAAGTTGTGAACAAAGATAGGAAAGCAGGAGACATGAGTCTATGTGAGAGTAAGTTCAACAGTTTAGCTGCAGTGTCACATTTGTGTAGGGAATTTATGAAAAATAGACTGTAGAAGGGAGTTAAAGATGGATTGTAGAGTATCATGAAATTCCAGTACAAGAGTCTGAACCTGATCTGACTTCTCAAGCCCGGGTTCTCATATCTCCAAGAAAATGTGGTGGTGCCAGGTTTGCTTGGATGCATAGGACTAGTATGGCACACCTTCCTAGACGCCAAAATTATTTCAAGATTTGGGATGGAATGTCAGGCTATTTAATTAGGAAGTATTTTGAATTATTTCAATATTACAAATATTGATGGTATGTAGAAAGGAATGACAGGCTGAATTTTAAAAATACAAAATAAGGTTTGAGGAGGATCACTAAATATTTTGCCCTCAGGACTTTCCAGTCCCCTCTGATTTGCCACTTGGGTGGAAGTTCTTGAGAACCCTGCTGCAGTCCATAGGAAACTTTCAAGGACATGTGGGCATTTTTTCATGAAGAAAAAAAATGGTATTATGTAGAGATTACTATAGTAACAATTTGTCACCTCTTTTTGCTTATCTCTCATAATACAGGATAGAATAATTCTGATGATTAAGAAGATACAGCCATGAACCATCACACTCTTCCTTTCCCACTCCAAGTCTTACATGGCAAGGAAGCAGTTATGTAGTGAGTGAGCAATTCTTCATTCCCTCCAATTTCAACAAGAATTCACTTTCTCTTTGGGATAAAAAAAAAGAGGAAGCTGATTATAAGAGTTAATTAAAAACTTAAACCCTTGGGTGCAATTCTGATGCCATCCCTGAAAAAAGACAATATAGAGTTCAAAGAAGGTACAAGAAAAGGTAGCTAAAATCAAGAATATGCAAAAATTTTCATATGATAAAATGGGATTCATCAATCTCAAAAAGTAAATTTGAAAGGGACATAATTGAATTCTATAAAAGACTGAAAATGACCTTTAGAGGTAATAGATTCTGGAACAAAATAGCATCTACGATGTGCTAGGTAATTGTTTTTATTGTAATCCATTCTATTTTGAGAATAAAACTATTATTATTATTTCAAATGAAGAAAATCAGGCTCAAAGAATTTCAGGATTATCCCATAATGAATGAATGACATACAGTCAGGTAATATAAAAGAAAATAGCACTTTACACACCAGTGAATGAAAACAAGAGGTATTAAAGGCTAAAAATAAAATTAGATATAAATGAATAAAAACTCAAGGAAAACTCAGATTCATGAACAATAGCTGTGTCATGAATAGTGAGTGAGTGAATGTTATAGGTTTTTGAGGTAAAAAGCTAACCTTTTGAGATTGCAGCATAAAAAATAATTGGGAAGTCTTATAATAACACTCTCTTGGCTCTCGCAGAAACAGAATTTTGAATGGGTTGTATAACCTGAGACACCTCAAAGTTGTTAATGTGTAACAAATATTTATCAAGTACAGTGCTCAGGATATTCTAACTCAATCAACTCTCCTAAGACATTACTATGTATAATCAAACACCCCACTTAAAAGAGATTGTTTTTCTTTTATATGTAATTGCTTTTATTTGTCCTGGAAACCTGGAACTATACTGTAATACTATCCACAAGATCCATGCCATGCAACTTTATTATAAATGAAACCTCAGTGCAATGAGATCCTTTTGGTATTTCCAGTAATAAATCCCCTTGGATAGGATCAAAAACACATCCACTTTATCCCAAATTCTGCATTCTCCACAGTAGTGTTATAAGGCTTCAGTCTTACATCATAAATGTGAAAGTAAACCCTCAAACATTTTTGATATGGATGGAAAGCCTAAGAATTATCTTTAATATGTAATGCTATGCAGAATTCAGAGTAGCTATTATATAAATGCACTCTACTCTCTCATGAGATCTATGTACCAAATAATAGCTGCCAACCAAGTTGAACTTAAAGCCAACCAAGTTGAACTCAAACTCATTAGAAATGAATTTCTAATTCATTACTTCATAGGGAGTTTGAAATATGCTCCTTTAAAAATCTGCTGGATGAAGTTCAAGAGGGCAGCATAGGAAGATCCTGAACTTACCTCCTCCCACAGACACAACAAATCTATAGCCACATATGGAACAATTCCTTCTGAAAAAGACCTAAAAACTAGCTGAACAACTCTTCCACAACAAAGGATAAAAGGGCCACATCAGGGGACACCTGGGTGGTTCTGTCAGTTAAGCGACCAGCTCTTGATTTCAGTTCAGGTCATGATCTCAGGGTTGTGAGATCAAGCCCCACATCAGGCTCCACAGAGCCTGCCTAAGATTCTTTCTCCCTCTCCCTCTGCTCCTCCCCCTCTCTCATGCATGCACAAGTGCTCTCTCTCTCTCTCTCTCTCTCGCAAAAAAGAAAGAAAGAAAGAAAAAGGAAAGAAAGAAAGAAAGAAAGAAAGAAAGAAAGAAAGAAAGAAAGAAAGAAAGAAAGAAAGAAAGAAGGAAAGAAACAGAAAAAGAAAGAAAAGAAAGGACCACATCAAGATGGGTAGAAGAGTCAGAGAAACAGTCTCATCAAAAATCGGTGAGAATGTAAATTGGTGTAGCCACTATAAAAAACAGTATGGCGGTTCTTCAAAAAGTTGAACTAACATATGATCCAGTAATTCCACTGCTGGGTATTTATCCAAAGAAAACAAAAACCAATTTGAAAAGATATATGTATCCCTATATTCTTTGCAGCATTACTTACAATAGCTTGGATATGAAAATAACCTAAGTGTTTATTGGTGGATAAATGGATAAAGAAGATATGATATATATGTGATATATGGAATACCACTCAGCCACAAAAGAAAATGAAATCTTGCCATTTGTGACAACATGGATGTACCTTGGGGATATTATGCTAAGTGAAATAAGTCATATGGTAAAAGACAAATACCATAGGATTTCACTTATACGTGGAATCTAAAAAACAAAACACATGAACAAACGAAAGAAAAAACCCATAGATACAAGGAACAAATTGGTGGTTTCCAGAAGGGAGAGGGGATAAGAGTTGGGCAAAATGGGTGAAGAGGATCAAGACGCACAAACTTCCAACCATAAAACAAATAAGTTCTGGGGTGCTAATGTATAGCATGATGACTATAGCCAACAATATTCTATATTTGAAAGTTGCTAAGAGAGTAGATCTTGAAAATTCTCATCATAAAAACATCTGTAACTCTGTGTGGTGATGGATGGCAACTAGACTTATTACGGTGTCATTTTGCAATGTATGCAAATATTAAATTATCATGTTGTAACTTAAAACCAATATGTCACATGCCAGTTATACTTTAATAAAGAATAAAATGAAAGCCATAAAAATACTAACTAAATAAAATGAAAATCATTAAAAAATCTGCTACATAACAGTAGGTTCTATACCACTCTTCTATAATGTCAGTATAATATTGCCAAGTATGAGAATGAAACATAAATGTTGACAATTATGGATATTAAATTCAGTCTCCCATGTCAGATATATGTCAGATGTCACCACCTTCAAGAATTCATAAATGAGTAGCTCTCTTTCTCTAGTCAATGTAATATGAATTATAGGATGAGAAATAACTACTCTTTTTTGGTTACACACCTGTAAAATATTCTTTTGCATCCCAGAAACTCTGGATCACAGAAGTTTTCCAAATACTTCATCCATCACTATAATGTAGTTACCTCTAGGGTGTGATTTCAACAATCAAAGGTGAAATGGAGCATAACAGATCATCACTTCTTACTAATTAATGATTTAAGTTATTATGCCCGGTAAGCTTGAGCATTTTTTCAAAATGAGAATTGCCATGGCCTATTTTTAGGAGCAGTACAGTCTAAATTACAAAACGATGCAGTAGTACCCCCTAAACTGCAGTTTCACTTCACTCAGTTTTAGTGACCCGTGCCCAATCACGGTCCAGAAGCAGATGATTCTCCTGAGGATGTATCGTTAGAAGGTCAATAGCAGCCTAATGCTAAGTTCAGTGCCTACACCATCCACCCTGCTTCGTCTCTTCACATGGGCTTTTATCATCTCAAATCATCACAAAAAAGATGAGTACACTACAATCAGGTATTTTGAGAGAGAGAAAGAGACCACATTCACATAACTTCTATTACAGTACACTTTACAACTGTTCTGTTTTATTATTAGCTATTATTGTTTATCTCTTACTGTACCTAATTAATAAATTAAACTTTATCATAGGTAGGTATGAATAGGAAAGAACATAACGTATGTAGGGTTCAGTACTATCTCCTGATATATAAGGGGGACTATACTATGTATCTGTATGTGTGACTTCACAAAATAAAATATGAAAGGTACCAGTGATAATAGGGATGTTTAAGGTCACCTTAAACCCATATTTATTTGCAGGAACTAAAAAATAAGGCTGTATATTTAGCATTCTTTGACCACTTAGGTTGTGTGCTGAAAAGTTAAAAGTTATATCAAAAGTTAAAGTTCTGTAATCAATTCTGTCTTAAACTCTAACCTTAGAGCTCAGCTGTTGCAAACATTTTATGGTTTCTCTGGAGGCTTAATGTTCATGGCATTCATGCTGTGAAATCGTATTATAGCTGAGGCATTTGTACAACTTTCTATAATAAATGCCTTCAGACAATGGCCCTGGATCTCAAGAAGATTTCTGTACAGAGAATTCTACAGTGGTTTACTGTATAGTGAGGGCTAAGAAAATCAAGCAAACATCGTCCACTTTGAAGGGAGAGTTAAACATTTGAGTCTCTAAATCAAATTTCATCTGCTTTTACCAGTCATGATTACATTTAATAACCAGTAGGCTATAAAACATTTTAAGAAATGTATGTATCACACATTGGTGACTTATATTACCAATTCATTATTCCTAACTCTTTTAGTGCCATTTTATCATTCCTGACTAATTGCATGTTCTGACAGTTTCTATGAAATGTGTGATACCGAATAATAATTATTGACTATTCATCCAGCAGTGGTAGGAAGCACAGCCAGGAGAAAATGTGTCCAAGATGATACATTGGCAAATGCTATTTAGACTTTAATAATTTCATGTTAATTTGGATTTCAGCAGTAATTAGGGAATTTATGCCTTAAAAATTTTCACTTTCATTGACACCCTTAAGTACATGCAGTGGTTAATAAAAAAAAGTTTCTTATTGATTATTTTAACAGACCCAGTTTATCAGTATTATAAATTTAAAAGCTTTGATTTTTAAGGAAAATTTTCTACCCAGAAATAACAGCTTGAGATTTGTCATAGGTAGTTTTGTTTTATTAGCAATTAGTTTCCTTCTTCAAAACAAGTTAATCTTATTTCCTAGCTTAATTTTTCATTTGAGGATGATATATATGAAGAGAGAGTCTTCATATGGACAAACAGCAAAATGAAACTGTAACCCCCAAATGCCCTACCAGCAACTTGTGTGTCTTCACTGATGTTTTTCAACAGAGTTGCTATTCAATCACATGCAACCACTTCAGTGGTTACACTTGAAACCCCAAAAGTCCAGTTTTACCTATGGCTGTTCAGTGAAACTGCAAACACAATTCACTAGGCTTTTATATACATTCTAGCTCTTTAACTCAGTCATGCAAAGAACCCAAAGGCATCTGACCTGCTAAGTTGCCTGAAAAATATGGAACTGTCCTGAATAGTTTTTCTCTGAAATAACTCAAGTATGGCTGTAGTTTTATTACAGATTTTACTTGGAGGCAGTAAAGAAAAATAAAATGCTTCATAGGCTCTCCTTGCTAATCTAGCAACACGTAGTCTGGGGTTAAGGAAAGAGTGGACACTTAGGAAATACTTGTTAACTGGAACATCATTTCCATAGTAAAGTAGCTTCAGTGATAGAGAAGTATCTCTGCAACTCTAAACGCTGCAATGTCTACATAAACAGGTATTTTCTTACCTTAACCCAGCACAAAATCGAACAAGATGGAAAGTGATGGCATTAAATATTTGCTCACAGTTTATTTAGCAAATATCTAATGAAAATCTGTGATGTGTTAGGTACTAGAGATACTAAAAAGGTAAAATTAGGTCCTGATATCAATGGTTGTCCAGTTTTATAAGAGGAATACTTATATTTTAAATGTTACCTAGAAGACAACTTCGATTAATATGTTATAGTAACATTTCAACTTCTGCTGTTAGATACTTGGAAAGCATGAATATAGAGGGTGGCCTATGTGAGCCTTATAGTGTATCAGAAAGACCTAAATAATAAGCAATAAGATATAAATGAGGGAAAGGGAGGGTAATGGAGCGAAACCACTCTATTTTTTTTTTAACAGAAGCAGCTATTCATGCTCAGGCACATTTCTATAGATGTAAAGTGAAAATGATAGACAATGTCAGACTCTGGCATAAACAACAATAAAATGGGAATTAAGGTATGAAAGATCTCTGAGCCTCAGTTTCCTCATCTGTAAAGTGAAAATGGCATAATTTCTTCAATTTGTGTGTGTACTGAAAACTGTTAAGGACAGAGAAAAGTGATTTTATACCCATGAGTATTGAGGGCTACAGAGATACAACCATAAAGTAAAGAGAAAAAATAATCTCTAAAAACCAGACAATAAAATCTATCTCATGTATTTATTGCCACATCCTATCATAATAAGACTATTCATTCTGCACATTATATACAATACATTTACATTACACAGGATGAAATCTTTTCATCTATTCTATTTCCTTCCTAAGAATCATAAATTTGGTTTTTTTTCTGCTTATCTGAAAATGAGCTAGAAAATCACCCCACTAATTAAGGCCCAGAGTCTTTCTTAATTTGGATAATGGAAAAATGTCAGTACCTTAGAAAATATGTACTGTGCATAAAACCACCCATACAACACCTTCCTGAAGCCTTGTAAATATGGAAATAGTATCCCCCAAATGGAGAGGGAAATAAGCAGTCTTATTTCTGAACCAATTGGAATTTTTCTAAAAAGCATTCTCCCAAAACAGTCAGCAAAACTAAAAGACAACTTACAGAACAGTAGGAGATATTTGAAAATTGACATATCCAATAAAGGGTTAGTATCTAAAATATATAAAGAATAGATACAACTCAACACCAAAAAGGTGAATAATCCAATTAAAAAAATGGGCAAAAGATATGAACAAACATTTCTCCAAGGAAGACATACAGGTGGCCAATAGATACATGAAAAGATATTCAACGTTACTAATCATCAGGGAAATGCAAATCAAAAGCACAATGAGATATCATCTCACATCTGTCAGAATGGCTAAAATTAAAAACACAAGAAACAACAAGTGCTGGTGAGGAGGTAGAGAAAAATGAATCCTTATGCACTGTGGGTGGGAATGCAAACTGGTGCCACCACTGTGAAAAACAGTATGGCGTTTCCTCAAAAAGTTAAAAATAGAACTATCCTACAATCCAATAATTGCACTACTGAGTATTTACCCAAAGGATACAAAAACACTAATTTGAGAGGACATATGCACTCCCATGTTTAGTGCAGCATTGTTTACAATAGCCAAATTATGGAAGCAGCCCAAGTGTCCTTCAATAGATGAATGAATAAAGAAGATGTTGTACGTATACACAATGGAATGTTATTCAGCCATAAAAAGGAATAAAATCTTGCCATTTGCAACAACATGGTTGGACCTAGAGAATGTAATGCTAAGTGAAATAAGTCAAACGGAGCAAGACAAATACCATATGATGTCACTCATACTGGAATTTAAGAAACAAACAAGGAAGAAAAAAAAGAAGGAGACTCTTAACTAGAGAGAACAAACTCATGTTTACACAGGGGAGGTGGGTGGGGGGATGGGTGAAACAGGTGAGGGGGATTAAGAGCACACTTATCATGATGAGCACTGAGCAATGTATAGAACTGTTGAATCACTATACTGTACATCTGAAAATAATATAACACTGTATGTGAACTATACTGGAATTAAAACGACAAACTTAATAAAATAAAAAAACAATCCTCTCACCTTGGAATTATGTCTTTGAAATCAGAATGGGTTGTGAGTGAGGCATCGTAATTTGAAAAAGACAGCAAAAACATATCATCATATGCAAATCTCCCCTGTTGGGCTCCCCCACAGGAGGTGCATCACAATCACCCAGGAATTTTTGCAGAATATTCAAATTGCTGAGTCATTCTGATCTATACCCAACCTATACTCTACCTTCCAATCATTCCACTTTAGTTGAAAAACATTCATTTAAGGGCATCCAAAAAAAAAATCAATGACTAATCATGCATGACTGCAACTGCCACAAGCACCAGTCTTGATCCTTGATTTTCAGAGAAGCTATGCTCAAACTTGGTACACGTATATATCCTGGATGTTTGTAAACTTTGGGAATAATGAATCTGGAATAGTGAGATAAATTCCTCTCAGCAAGCTAGATCAGACAAAATATCCTTCTAGTACTGGTTTTATAAATGGATATGTTCATTTATCTCTCTCCCCACCCCACCCCACCCCTGACTATGTCTCATCTGTAATTGAAGAAACCTTCTAAACTACCACCATCAGAACTGACACAACTTCCCTAGAGGAAAAAGAACATTGGCTCCAAAATTGCCTCATACCAAAATATTAGCTCTGAAATAACTATAGAAATATCAAATTTCTTAGGTCTCAATTTCATTTCTCATTAATATTTAAACAAAAAAAGTAAAGTATCGAAAAATAAAAAAGGCTTGTACAGGCTACAAAATATGAAGGATAAAGAATGTTGGATTTTCAATGCCCATTATATCTGTCTACAGTGTTTATAACCCGCCAAAAATACTCTATTATAAATTTACTCATTCAACAAATATATACTGATCACTGTTAATTGACACTTTTCTAGACATTGGAGTTATCACTTCCATTTTTGCCTATCTTTAAAATATTATTTAAAATCCAGAAACTTACATAAGTTTATATTCTCAATAAGTGTGATAATATCAAATTTTTCCATAATATTACATTTTGCAATGTCAGTCATACCCCACATATCCTATAAAAAAGATGATGTCTAATCCCCTTGTTCTCTAAATTTGCAAAGATCAAGGATCATCTATTATAATGTTGTGAATATCTTTGCTACAACAATGACCATCTTAGTTCCCTGATGTAATTAATAATTGAGCAATTTTCTTCTTAAAAAAAAACTCAACTATTAGTTTTTAGATAACACTGTTGCTCTTACCACTTAATTTTTCCTGGCTTTTGTAGAATAGAAAACAAGAGCAGGTAAGTATGGGTTGTAGTCAATATTTTAAAGGAATAAGTTTTGTTGACTGACTTTGCCAAAAAGGTCTTTGTTCTGTGATAATTTTTATTTATTTATTTATTTGAGAGAGAGAGAGAGAGCATAAGCAGGGGAGGGCAGAGGGAGAAGCAGACTCCCCACTGAGCAGGGAGCCAAGGACCCTGGGATCATGACCTGAGGCAAAGGCAGATGCTTAATCAACTGAGCCACCCAGGCGCCCCTGTTCTCTGGTAATTTGAAAAGCACTATTTCTCAGTCATGTAACATTTTCTTCCTGTATAACAACTTGGAAGAGGAAAGTCTGAGAATTTTTAACCAAGAGGACATAACTAGGTTAAAGGGAAGTTTGTTAACCCAGATTTTCCAGTTAGACCTGGACCAATTCACTCTGGCTTCTAAATTTTGAACCTCTTCTCACTATTTCTTCCCTTAAATTCATTGGATACATTTCAAATGAATTTGTAAACAAGATAACGAAAGCAGAAGCAATCTCCTTGAGAAGGCTCAATAACAATTAATATGGGGTTAACTGCCATTTCTAAAGATTTTCAGATCACAAGTAAATATTTGTAAATATTAAGAGACTGAGAATTCTCCACTGGCATGAGAATGGAAGGTAATGGGTTAAATCAGTATGGGTGGTATGGGGGAAGTTTTTTGAAGCAGGTGTACCTTTCCCAGATTCTGAGTAGCCCCACCCTGGTAGAATTCAAAGTCTCAAAATAGGGGTGAATATAAGGTATTTGTAAATTCAAAGACTGTAACCAACTAGTACATTCCAATTTCTCTATCCCTCACCCCTTTCCCTTATGGAACTAACTCAGAAAATTCAGGAAGGGTACACATTTTGAGAAAACTGTACAGATTCACTTTTATTTTACCAATGTTTTATTCTAATTTTTCATCTTCGTTTACATGACAAATTGGCATCTCCTAGGCAGAATGATATTTTAAAATACACAGATGCTGCAAATAAAACATCTCATGGCTGTTCAACAGAAACATAAGGCCACTGAAATATATTAATTTGTCAGTACACATGTAAATGTGGCTAAGCAAAAATTTGGCAGAATAACAAGCATTCTCACAAAGAAAATACAACACAGTAAAACATAAACACAATTAAATGAACCAAATTATAACCCATCAATAGATGAGAGAGGAGTGCCATTGACTATGCCTGCATGGTAAGTATACAATCAATTTTCTGGCTTATTAGACAAAATATGCACAAAGCTTTTGGACAATTAACTGTATATATTAGAATCCCATTTATTTAGCCTCCTGAATACCTATCATATGTCCTGCATTATGATAAACACTGGGATCACAAAGATGAAAAAACCTCATGGTCCATACACGCAAGATCCTGCCATCTTAATTAAGTCATTACTGCATAAGTTTGGATGTTTTATAGATCATCTTACATTTCTTAAAAATCAACAAAAGCCTGATCCAACATGATTTGTCTATGCTCTGTGATGTTCTTGCCTCACACAAGCACATAAAGATGTAATTCACTTTAGAATCTGTGATATTTTAGCAATATACAGACAGTAAAAATATATTTCATTTAAAAATGTCTCATTCATTCATTCACTCATTCTTTTATTCAACAAATATTTATTCAGGGCTTATTCCTTGCCACATTCTATGCCAGTAACTGGAGACAGCAGTGAGATATCAGTGTATTTCTATAGTTTTCTCAAAACTATAATTTTATGTTTATTCTTTTCCCAATAACAAAGCTCCTAAAGCCTCCCATCTGGACAGATTATTCACTTTGTTTTCCTGCTGTTAGTCTGCCATTCTCCTGAGAATATCTAAAATTCTCTCATCTTCATCAAACTTATTTGGCTTGATTTCTATTTCCTTCCCTATCTAATCTGACACACTACTATATGCTAATGAATCAAAATCTGTCTCCCCTTCTGTGTGATAGTTGTGCATGTATACAATGTCCTTCGAGAGATCATGTAGTTAAACCAAAGTAACGCTAATGATAGGGATTTCAAACTCTGAGATAGACAGTTTGAGGAGATGATTGGATGGAATTCATAAGTAGTTACCTATATACCCATGCAGGGATTATGCCTATAGCCACCTAGTGTAAAATGTGAAAAGTATTTTATTATTTAATTGCATCGCTCATCTCACAGTGAGATGCTCCCAATATGATGTTCACACCTTCTGTTTTAGAAACTTAGGCGTAGACCTTTGATTGATGAGTATAATCACTTAATAACAGGAGTTTTTTTCTTCCCATCCTTCATCCTCTTGTGTCCTGCTAATCATGTACTAAAAAGAGCAGAGGATATTCAATCTCAAGATTCTGCTTTAACAGGGTCTAGTTCAAACACACTGTCATTCCAGTCTGCAGTCAGACTAAGCCAGCAATCAGGAGTCACCTGCCTGCACCTGGCACCGTGATTCAAAGTCCACTCAGTAAATCATCCTTTGGAGTCCTAAAGTTATTCTACTTGACTTTATTTTTTTTTCATTTTAGAAGATTTTTAAACATATGTGTAGCCCTAAAAGAAGTAATGCCTAACGATTTTCATCTAAATATCATTGGACATTCAGAAATCTCTACAGGAATACATTGCCTGTATGCCTTTATTGCCTTATGTTTAATTTCACTAAATCTAAGTTGTCATTAATTGTAAAATGCACCATTTTTTGGTGTACCTACCACTAAGAAAAAATGACAGTGATAATGCTTTTTTTATCACATTAACTTAAAGTTATATCTTAATTTCAGAGGTGTTAAAATGTGAAAAATGCACCGCTTAAAATTGACAGAATAGTGTAGACACTTTGAATATGAAGAAAGTAAAATAATATAGATTTTCGAGTATCACTAAACACTAACTTCAGCTGCTTCGCCATTTAATGAAGATTATTAAAATTGCTAGATGATTACTTAAACTGGTGTGGAAAACTATAATTTAAATACTTGTGCTATTGAAGAATTAGACTATGCACAGTCATTAAATTCAGAAGAATGTAGTTGCTATAGTTATGAGTGTAATTAAGAAAATACTAATTTAATATCTATTGCTTATTATTACTTTGTCCTCTACGATATAAGACACAATGTTCCATGCTTCTCGGAATTTTAACTGAGGGGAAAATGAGGAACTATGTTTGAGCTTAAGTGGGTAAACAGAACATATCTGCATTCTAATCTCATTTATAAAGTGCTTCTGAGAACACTTCTGTATTCAGCTCAGACACAACTGTCACTGCCAACCTTGTCCCAAGAAAACTCATCACTGTTTGAATAACTCGCAACATTCTCTGTGTGTCTTCTCTTACAATTATAGCCTCACCTTGTTAACCATCTGAGCAAGGTTCATGTAAGTTACTTAGTGTAGAAATTTATTTCTTGTTTTTAAATATTATCCACTTACCTTTAACAACTAAGCAAAAATCAGAGTAGACAGTAATAAAAATATCATAAACCTTGCAGTTGAATTTGGTTCACCTTTTCTCAAATTTGATTTTTTTAGTTGTAAAGTATAAGAATTAAAAACATAGCACTAGAATTTAAATAAAATCTGAAAGAAAAGAGACAGCACAAATGCATAGTATTTAATGGTTATGCAATATATATTCATTTCCTATATACTCATACTTTGTAAAGAGGTAGTTTGGTTGATCTCTTGTAGGAGACTCTACAACGTGACAGTTCAAAGCACCAGCAGTGAATAAGAGGACTCAATAATGGTGGCTGAAGTTGAAGAGAATATAAATAACACATAAATCCTGTGGGAAGCTGAAGCTATATTTTATGTTTCTGAGAAGGTGTAAAAGTTACGTATTAATATACACAATCTGCTTCAAAGGGCTCCTATTTAATGCTCACTGTTTTTCATTTGTTCATCTTTCCCTCTCATTTTTCTTTCCCTACTACTGTTCTCTCTTTTTAAAATCATTTCTTTTCTTTTAAATTGAAGTACAGTTGACACACAATGTTACGCTAGTCTCAGGCGTACAACATAGTGATCAGACAAGCCTAAACATCGTGCTGTGCTCCCCACAAGTGTTGCCACCATCCGTCACGATACAACACTATTGCAACACCACTGACTGTATTTCCCAGTGTTGTACCCCCTACCACTTCTCTTACCTTTACTTTTTCTTCTACTTTTTTTCTACTGTGCTCCAAAGTCCCTATCTCTGAATAGCTGTTTTGTTAACCAATGCATAGAAGACCCCCCAATTATTTTGTCCTCTCACCTCAAGCTTGCAAGAAAATCCAGGATGCAGACAATAAACCCCAATTTGGCTTTAAAGTTCTTACCCCCATATTGGGAAAAACTAGAATGTGTTTCTCTTAAATCTCCACTCATCTAAGCTTTTCTATTAATATATAACACAGCTTTCATTCAACGAGTTACAAAATTCTAGATGTTTCGGTGCCTGTTTAAAATTAGTTTAGATGAGCAAAAATTCTTATTTGTCATTTATGGGTCCCTGAATTAGTTTTTCAAACAGCTACCACTTTAGGTCTTCTACAGCAATCAGGGTCTCAGGTACAAGTTAGACACTGTTTGGTGACAATTTTAAGCAACATGCTAGTTAAGGATTCCCTCCTTCCCCTCCGCTCCCAACTACACACATCATATGGGAAATGTATCTGCAAACAGCTCATCTCAACTTTACACTGATATTTTGACTTCTTTTTGGGGTTTTGTACTACTCCTTATATGTTGGTAAATAAATGTCTGCATTTTCTTTATCCCTATTTTAAATTCCACATTTTCTATATTTTAACTCTATATTGAGAATGTAGAAAAGAAGATTAATTAGTGAAAATTTATAGTTACAATTTTTTAAAAAATCTGCATTTTTTGTTTTATTTTCAGTATTTCAAAACAGGCAGAATTTTGTCTAATAATTAGTTTTAGGAAAGAAATTTCAATAAGTAGACCAAAAAATGAAATACCTCAAATGCATTTTTCTGATGTGCATGATCACTAGAGTTCCTACAATTATTTTTGTGTGATTAATTTCTCAGTACAAAACATCTACTTTCAGAAATATTAGTGAAAATTTTCTTTATATTAGTTCTTTTCAGGATTCTCCAAAATTGTCTCATAAAGAGGTTATATTGTATATTTACCTAGCCCCATGTTTCCTGCTCTACTTTCTCCATATTTATATTCTCAGCAGGGAGCTGCCAGTGTTTCCGAAAATACATAATAAACTGTTGTTAGCTGGCAGTCAAGTTAGTTATATACATGAAGCTATTATATTTGAAGGAACTTTGCAATTAATACTAAATTACACTGATAGGTTTTATTAAATATATTTATTCATCATGAATCCTTCTGGATCAATTAATTGTTATATAACAGAACTTTTAACTTTAAGGAAGTCCCATACCAAGAAGACAACAATATTTTGTTTCAAATGCATATCTTTTTCTTTTAAACAGATAATAGCACATTTTGTACGGTTAGATTTACAGGTAAGCTTATACCTTACCTAAATTTTTAGCAGATTCCTCATACTGGCAAGGTGGGCTGGTTGTGAGGAATCCATTTCTACATTCCTGTCCCTGAGCACTGTACCTATGACACTACAGTGGGGAAAGCTGATCTCATAGAAGTATTTTCAAAGCAAAACAAAGTACTTTAGAAGCATTGACTCTTCAATCACCTGTTTTACAGATGAGGAACTGAAGATCACTCCCTGTTGTCCATAGTGACTTCTGTTCTATTGTCTTCTCTTCAACTAAGGAAAAACATTTTAAACAAGATCTGTTCATGTACAATGTCTCTTTTCTCAGAGGAATATTTTTCAACCTTGCACACCTTGGGAAAGTTTGAGAATTTTGACCTAGCTTAAGATTAAAATTAATACGTTTTGCTAATTATGAAATTGACCATTTTCAGGTAATAAAGGAATTTCTAATCTATGCCAGGCATTTTATTAGACATTGAGGATCCAAAGATGAATAAATACGGTTCTCTGATCTGAAAGATCTTGTAGTGTAGTGGGGAAGGCAAATTGACAAATAACCATAATTTACTATACTGATGTCATAATAGAGGTGCGTGTAATATGCCAGAAAGCACAGAAGCTGGACAGACTATGCCGAACAAACTTAGAGTAACTTTATATCTGATCATTCTTCCTTCTGACCCTGCTTGCCTTTTAAATTAATACCATTTAAGTCCTGGTATTTTAAAATTGATGTTTTTGGTACTGTGCTATGTGACATTTCATCAAACAATTTATTGAATCTATAATATATAGTACATTGATCCCCAGTATTCCCTTATCTAATAAATCCATCATTACATTAAAGAAGAAGATAAGAGTAGTTTTTTATAAGCTTTCTTTAATAAATTTGTGTTACTGACCGCTTTTTAGTGTTTATATAGCAATAGTATTTCTTGGGTCATAAATTTAAATCAGTCTGTAAATCATGTAACTCAACTTTGTGAAAACTTTCTAGACTTTTGAACCATACTCTTTCCAGAGTGGAAAAAGCTTCAGTCTAAACTATGCAGGGCATTGAACCTAAGAAGGAAGTTGAGTAGTTGTTTTATTGAAAGTGTAATAACACAACTCTTAGGTAAGCATTTTTCTAAGCTCTTATCTTAGTAGATCTCCTACAAACTCATTGGCCTTTTGATTTTAAATGCATAATAATAAAAATCATGATAAAAATATAACATCAATTATATGTTGTTATATATATAAATATAACTCAATTAATACATTGAGTTTTCCTTAAAATTTCACATGCATATAAGTCATCTAGTCCTCAGAAAAATTCTATGAAGTAGTTAATATCCTCACATTTAAATATGTAGAGACTGATGTTCTGAAAGCTTAGGAGATTTGCATAAGAACATAAAATAAGGAGGGG
>NW_027397074.1:65009246-65202741 GCF_003265705.2 Callorhinus ursinus | reverse complement strand
TTCGGCTCAGGTCATGATCCCAGGGTCCTGGGATTGAGCCACGCATCAGGCTCCCTGCTCGGCCGGAAGCTTTCTTCTCCCTTTCACACTACCCCTGCTTGTGTTCCCTCTCTCGCTGTGTCTCTCTCTGTCGAATAAATAAATAAAATCTTTAAAAAAATAATTTTTTTTAAAAAGAACATACAATAAGGAGACTGCCTAAGGAGGACTTCAAAATCTATTTCTTTGAAATTTCATAGTAACATTTCCTAATTTAAAATATAATATTTAAAATTTTTTTCCAAAGATCTCCATTTATACTTAAATATATAACACACAATTATGATTGTAAGTTTCATTATACTGAAATACTTATAAAATAAATTAGAAATGACTAAAAATTGTTATAGTTAATTAGCAAACTCACATGAAGAAAGGAAACAGACTGTAGAATTAGAATCAAAACTTAGGTCTGTTGGTCACCTGGGTGGCTTAGTCAGTTAAGTGTTTGACTCTTGATTTCAGCTCAGGTCATGCATGATATCAGGGTCCTGAGATCAAGCCTCACATTGGGCTCCATGCCACGTGTAAAGCCTGCTTAAGGTTCCCTCTCTCCCTCTCCCTCAGGCCTTCCCCTCCCTCTCTCTCTAAGAAACAAAACAAAACAAACAAACAAGAAACTTAGTTCTGTCACTTCCTGTGTGACTTTGAGCAAATGACTTAAATTCTCTGAGCTTCTCTTCCTCTTATTAAAATATGGATAATAATACATTGCACATAGTACTTGTGTGGCAGATAAACACTAAGAAAAATATGCAGGGCCATGGGGGCTTAGAGTAGGCACTTAGTAGCTAATATTAATTTTATTTTAAGAAAAACTATCCTAGGGATTTATATTAAAGTTGTTACTATTGGTTTTGGTAGAATTCAGTTTTAGGACATTATGCATTTATTTTGTCCATGAATAGCTAGCTACCAGTCTTTTCCTTCTAAATATAATAATTTCTTAAAAAGAGCTTACCTGGTGACTTGCCTATAGTGTTTCCTGTGTGGTAGCTGGAATTAAAAATTTACGTGAATCTTCTCACATTTATAGTCAATTGGGAAGCTATCTGGCAACAGGATTATAAGGCAGCCATTACTTGAAAGACCAAGATCTAGGAACTGGGAACCACAAAGAAGTAAGTCAAACATACTTCTTCCCTACATTTTCCCTTGAAACATTTGCTTAGAACTAATCTGAGCAGGCAGAAGAGCAAAATCAAGAAAATAAGAACAAGCTTTTGTTAAAAGGCTCGAAAGTATGAAGGGATCATGGCAGTCTCACACTTCTGAGGTTATAAAAATTGGGAGTTCAAGATTCCCCAAGGAGGACAGTCTATGAGAAATATTTAAGGCTTTCAGGTGGAATTCCCAAAGGGCTGCAGTGTGTAAAAATAAACTGGAATCAGAACAGCACTCAGAAATTCTGAAATTGTTTCAATCCATGTATGGAGAAAGGTGATTTCTTTGCCTTTTCCTTCCAGAGGAAGGAAATTGTATCCTCTCTGAAGAAAACATCACCTAGTACCTCTATAACTTTTCCTACAAAATGGTGGCATTAACCAAATCTCTCTCTCTCTCACACACACACACACGTACACATCAAAAGCCAGATGATAGAAAAAAGGTAGTCCATGTAGATACTGCAAGAATCAGACAAGAATTTTAAAATAACTACAATTAATGTGTCCAGAAAAATAGATAAGATGGAGAATTTTACTAGCAAGCTGAATTTATTAAAAGCAATCTATTGAAAATTCTAGAAAGTATACAATAAATTAAATTATAAACTTAACAGATATTTTAACAAATGATTAGATACCACATAAAAGAAGATTAATAACTAGGAAACAGATCAGTAAAAAAATTAATGGTTGAAATACACAGTTGGAAAAAAATTTAAATGTGTAATAGAGAATGAGTCATATGGGAACACTGAAAATATCTAACATGCATAAAATTGGAATCCAAAAAGGAATGGAAAGAAAGTATACTTGAAGACATATTAGGGAATTTTCCAAGATGGATAAAAACTAGCCAGCAACATCAAACATAAAAGACATCAAAAAGCCCCGAGGTCAAAGAGGATAAAGAAAAAACATCCTAGGCATACGAGCTGTCTACCTGCTGAAAAAGAAAAAGAGAAAAACTTAAAAGAAGATAGAAGGACAAAAAGACACAGTACATTCAAAGGAGCAACAGACAATAAGACTGACAGCTCACTGAGCAGACATGATGCAAGTCAGTAGACAAGGAAGTGACAGATTCAAAGTACTGAAAAAAATAAACACCAACCTGGATTCCTTCAGCCAGTGAAGACATCCCTAAAATGATGGTGTAATGAAGAAATTTTCAAATGAAAAACATCTGAGAAAAGTCATTTCAAGGACAACCGTGCTGAAAGATATAGCAAAGTAGTCCTTTGGAAGTAGAAGCATAATAATGCAAAAGGATGGATAATTTTGGAAAGTGTAAAAATGAAGGGAAATCTAAATGAAGATTGACTGTCCTGAGTTTGTGTGTGTGTGTGTGTGTGTGTGTGTATCTATGTATGTATATGTATTTGTGTGTGTATGTGTATACACACAGATTCATATCCTACATATGTATATGTATTTGCATATATATACAAATATACACATATAATATGCATGTCTATGTTTATATATACAACATGACAACAATAGCACAAAGCTCAGGACATAGAAAAATGAACTTAAAATGTGTAAGCTTAGTGTATTATCCAGGAAATGGTAAAAACATTAATAAGAAGTAGACTGTTGAAACCTCTAGAGATTTCACTTAAAGAATAATAAATATAAGTATATAATGAAAAAGTTAATAGAAGGACAAAAAATATTTTTAAAATTATATGATTACTCCAAAAAAGAATAAGAATGGAGAAAAAAATAAACAAAACCAAATAGAAAAATAGGGGGGAAAAAGTAAGCTAACAGATTTAAATTCCACATGCATCAGTACATTAATTATATGAAATTGAAATTAATTAAATACTCCAAATTTCTTTAAAAGATTGTCAGGCTGGATAGAAAAACAAAACCAAACTGAATACTGCTTAAAATGGATATACATTACATATGAAAAGACACAGGAAGTTTGAAAGAAAGGATGAAAATATATGCTACACAACTACCAAAAAAACAAAAACTGTTAATACTACTATCAGACAATATACACATCAAGGTAAGGAGGAAAATGACATATACCTCCTAATGATTCAGGGTTCTCCAGAGAAACAGGATCTCAAGGAAACAGAACCAATAGGATCTATTTATCTATCTATAGACTTATTATAAGGAAATTAGCTCATTTAATTATGAAGGATAACAAGTCTCCAGATCTACAGTTGACAGTGGTGTAGTTCCATTCTGAAAGCCAATAGCAGGAAAACAAAACAAAACAAAACAAAAATAAAACAAAAAAACCTCATCTTCCAGGTCCAAGACAATTAGGCAGAAACAGTTCCCTATTGCTTCCAGGCGGGTCAGCTTTCTGGTCTACTCAGACCTTCAGCTAACTGGATGAGAACCACCCACACGGAGGAAAAGCATGTGCTTTACTCAGTCTGTCAACTGAAATGTTAGTCTCATCCGAAACACCTTCACAGACACACTTAGAATAATGTTTGACCAAATAACTGGGCACCTATGGCCCAGTCAAGTTGACAGGTAAAATTCGTCACCACAATAATGAAAAGATTAATTCACCTGACAGATATAACAATCCTAACAATATGTGTCTCCTGAGGTTGGATGGGGACACAGTTGACTAGAAAGTCTAAAAGGCAGAGACACCAGATAACTGTGCCAAAGGTGCAAAATTAGCAATGGAGAGGTTGTTGCATGTAGGGAGGGCATCATTTAAGTCTTTAGAGGTTGTTCATGGGAAAAGGCATGAGCCTTCCCTGTGGGTCAGTCAGTAGACGAACATTCTCTCACAGGGAAAATGATGATAATGGTAATGAATATTACATCCATCTGCGGTATGGATGGATGGATGGATGGATGGATGGATGGATGGTAGATAGATACAATTTCCTCTTAGCAACTCTATGAAGTTAGTTCTATTTATTATCATCCCACTTTCAGATGAGGATACTGAAGCAAAAAATATTAAGTAACCTGCCTAAAGTTACACAACCAGTTAGTGCTCAGGTAGTCAAGTTCCAGAGTTCCTTTAGCACCACACTACATAACATAAGCAGAAAAACCTAGATAAAGTAGACTTCCAGAAAACTGGGGACAAGTAGGAGGAAGGGTAGGAGCCAGACAGAGAACATTATGTCCCTATATCACAGGAACCTAAGAGAGAAATAACTTTAACACCTACCAGGCTCAAAACCAGAAAGCGAACTTGGCAATATCCAAAGAGTAAACTTAATTGGCCCCCCTTGTATCTCTTCATTTTCCCAGTTTGACCCCAGAGAGATTTGGAACTTACATTTCTGGGAATAAAATATTACCTTCTTTAGGTTTCCAATGTTCAACCACAACACTTTTTTTTTCTTTTTTACAGAATCACAGTTTTAAAAAACAGCTTAACTCGTATTTGTCAGATTATTCTCTTATTCTGACTTCACTCTAAGAAGGATTCACACTATTACTTGCAGTTCATTATAATTTGCAAATTTCTAGTCTCGCTGGGTATGTGTCCTCACAAAAAGGATCAAATGCTTCTATTTGGAAACAGGATAAATGAGAGGAGAACAGAGATTAGTTGTTCTGTTTTTCTCCTAACAGTTTTTTCCTTGCCAAATCAATTAAGTAAACAAGCTGTAGTTTCCATCCTAAAAATAGAAAACATGCATTTACAGTTGCCCAAATATGTTTTCCTTTTCATACATAAAAGGAAATACTCAGAGGATTTAATTATAACAAGACTTTGACATTTGTGACATCAATATGATAGGTTAGTTAATGTTTGTGTGCTTTCTCTAAACACAGAAACAAATGGAAGGATCCAGCAAGCCAGCCTGAATGCTTTACCACAGCTGACAGGCTGGAAATTTGCCATATGGATACTATTATAGTTGCAATTAGCTGACAGCTCTTGGACAAAAAAATGCTGTTATTCCTTATAGAATTTTGCTGTGCAGAATAGAAATACTGGAAAAATTAATATAGTCTTACAGAGGTGATAACTGTTAAAGAAAAAAAAGGTCAAGAGCAGTCTTTGTCACGAAGCTGCAGGAATCCACAAATAAGGCCTAAAATATCTCTTTCAAAGGGAGAATCCTGAAGACTCCCCGAAGCTGCTTCACAGTAGTCTAGATCACATTAGATACAGGGGCCCCCTGCTATCTGGAGGTAAGTTCCTGTGAAATCTTTTGTAAACTGAAGTGGCCCCAATGTGAGGAAGCAACTATGATTAATTTACAGTTGACCCTTGAACAAGGATTTGAACTGTGCAGAACCACTTATAGGCAGATTTTGCTTTTCAATAAATATACTACAGTAGTGTAAATATATTTTCTATTATGATTTTCTTAACATTTTTCCCAAGCTCACTTTATTGTGAGAAGACAGGATATAATACATACAACATACAAAATATGTGTCAATCAACTGTACGTTATCAGCAAGGCTATCCGTCAATAGCAGCCTATTATTTATGTTTTGGGGAAGTCAACCCTTACTTGCAAATTTTCGACTGCATGGGGCTCAGTACCCCTAGCCCCCGTGTTATTCAAGGATCAGTTGTATATGGAAAAATTTTTAAGCATTCCCAGGCCCACAGAATAACTTCTTATAGGTTTTGTTGATACCTTGGATACATCTTGCTAACAGATGAAGAAAATAAATTGAGATAAACACAGAGGTTCACGGACATGATTCAAAGCCATAGCAGCTTGATGCTGAGATGCTGCGTGTAGTTACTGGGGAAGGCGCTGGGTGGCGCCGCTCTTGCTGCTGGGGTGCACGCGGCCTCTATAACTAACTGCTCACTACAAAACAAATGCTGAATGCCATTTTCTCTTTTTCCCGTAAAAGCAAAAATCCTCTTCGGATTTCCATTGGTTAGCAAAATCAGGTACTGATGTAGGTCTTTCATAAAAGCAAAGTGGTGTAATACAAACTTTGGAAGCGCAGGGAATACCTATACTTTTTTTTTTTTTTTTAGGTTTTTATTTATTTATTTGACAGAACAGCGAGAGAGAGAACACAAGCTGGGAGAGTGGGAGAGAGAGAAGCAGGCTTCCCGCTAAGCGGGGAGCCCGATGCGGGGCTCCATCCCAGGATGCTGGGATCACGACCCGAGCCCAAGGCAAACGCTTAACGACTGAGCCACCCAGGTGCCCTGGGAATACCTGTATTTTTAAACTTCAAAGTTCAGTTGGGGGAAGGTGCTAGGAAGACAAAGAGTAGAAGACAAAGAATCTTGGGAAATGATTCACAATGGGATAGTTATTAAGAATAACAGCAGCGACATTAACCAACAAGTATTTTCCAAAGAAAGAATTTTCCAAATCCTCATTGGAACATCAGCCAAAGGATTATATTTTACTCGAAATCTGCTAACTCTTGAGTATTAACTTTTTAATCTAAGGTTTCTCACAGAGAGAATAATTTTTTTTAATGCCCTTCTTGGTTTTTCCTATTTCTGAAGACAGTCCTACAGGGGGCTAGTAAATCCTATTTAAAATCCAAATTGTTGGGGTGCCTGGGAGGTTCAGTCAGTTAAGCGTGGGGCTCTTGGTTTCTGCTCAGGTCATGGTCTCAGACTCATGGAATCAACTCCATGTGAGACTGCGTGCTCAGTGCAGAGTCGGCTTGAGATTCTCTGCCTCTCCCTCTCTATCTTCCCCTCTCCCTGCTCCCTTTCTCTTTCTGTCTCTCTCCCTCTCAAATAAATAAATAATCTTTATAAATAAATAAAATCCAAACTGTGTTTGTAAAATGAGAAGTTTCAGAGATTTCCTCTATGGATAGATTCATAAAATGGAAACAAAGCAATGAAACTCCTTCATCTGCCATGTTATATTCTTTTGCTCTTTCTCTGATCTCTATATTATTATGAACAGGGAGACTAGCTTAGACAACTCTGAGTTAGATATGAATCTCAGTTTAAACCTTCCTTCCTCTAGGAATCATTTCATGACTCTTTTCAAATGTTAAATACTTACGGGAGAATCCTTGACTCTCCCCAAAATACAGGACTTATGCAAGACACATTAGAAGAATATAAATGTTTAATGTTATCAAAATGTGTTTCCATAGTATCCTATATTTCTTCTCTTACAGTACTTAGCATGCACTGTATTGAATCTGCTTGTTTAATTTTTTTCCTCTACTAACCTTATAAGCCCTATGAAAACAGAAAACCTGCCTTTACTGTTCATTGTTATATCCCCAGAGCTTAGTGCAAAGCCTGCCACACAATGCAAACCCCATAAATACGGGAGAGGAAGTGATAAACTCAAATAAAACCTACACAAAATTTCACATAGTGAAGTTCTGACTCAGGACAAATATTTGAGTTTTGGACAGCATGTAAAATAAGAATAAGCCGACAAAATCACCAGAAATCAGGGAGGGATTGTAGGTATATTTAATCAAGTATTTAGAGGATACTATAAAACATGTGAGACATAGCAGCAAAACATACCAATAGACAAAGAATATTCACCATAAACAAGATGAAAATGGTACCAGTTATTTTGTCACAATTAAAAAAGAAAAAAAAACTTAATGAAGCCATCTCTTTTGTGAAGGAAGTCACCCAAGAAGAAATATAAGAACTCAGGGCAAGATGGTGACACAACAGGGAAACTAATGTGCCAGCTGTTAGAACTTGGGAAAGAAGTAGAAGGAATAGAAACAATCAGAGAAATGACAAATTTTGAAGAAATACAAAGGAGAAGAGAAACTGGTGAAAATATAGTGACATAAAGAGTACAAATGTAAGTATTCAACATAAAGAAAGGGAGTTAGAGTTGAGGAGAATTAGATGTAATAAGTACAGAAGACAAGCAAAATGAGCCAATATGTACATAACTGGAGCCTCCAAAGCAAAACATGGAAAGAAAAAAACCTATATTTAAGTATGCAATTCCAAAAACTGTTTGCTGAATACATATACTAGAAAAGCACATGGTCACCTAGTAAAAGTGACCCAGAATGATCAACACTGAGCAATATCTTCGTCAAGTTATTGTTTCCATGAACTTCCTTGAGGGTCTACTTTGGAAATTGCTGGAGAAATCATGAAAAAAAATGTCAGTCAGACTGAAATCATCTATTATAGAACTTTGGCTAAAGTAAAAATGGAGATTAAAGGGGTTTGACCATATAGTTTCTATTTCCATTGCTCTTTATTTCCTCATGCACCTTTGAGTTTCCATCAGAAAAAGGTTTTCCTTTGCCTGAATAAAACCCTTTTAGCATTTTCTTTGGGGCTGGGTTACTGATGGTAAACGTGCAGTTACTGTTCATTCAAAATTTATTTACTTCATTTTCATTCTCAATGAAATTTTTCTCTCAATAAAGGATACTTGTTGGCGTTTTGAAGTTACTATTTCATTATCTTTGAGATCACATAATTTCCTAGTGAAGAGTCACCTGCCTGTGATCATCGCTGCTTTCATCTTTTTTTTTGTCAGCT
This sequence comes from Callorhinus ursinus, assembly GCF_003265705.2. Taxonomy (NCBI): domain Eukaryota; kingdom Metazoa; phylum Chordata; class Mammalia; order Carnivora; family Otariidae; genus Callorhinus; species Callorhinus ursinus. The sequence continues at coordinate 65,194,098 of NW_027397074.1, read as the reverse complement.
ATACATTTAACATTTTCATACATTTTTCTTAATATTATATTCCCTCTCTTCTCTTTCTCTCAGTAATCTTATTTACATTAGAATGCCCCACTTATGTACCTTACACTCTTATTTCAGTCAACCTGTCCATGCTCATTCTATTTTCTTCTGACCTATTCACAAATGCCGTCCTCATCTGTACCTAATACGCTGTTAAATCTTTACCATTTATTTATAAATTTGGTTTTTATATTTGTTAGACCTAAAATTTCAGTTTTGTAAATAGTGTCCAATTCTTCCAGTTTTTTTAAGGATTTTATTTATTTATTTTGAGAGAGAAAGAGAGCACCCGTGTTGGGGGCGGGAGGCAGAGGGAAAGGAAGAGGGAGAGGAGCAGACTCCTCGCTGAGCATGGAGCCCAACGCAGGGCTCCATTTCACGACCCTGAGATCACGATCTGACCTGAAATCAAGAGTTAGATGCTCAACAGACTGAGGCACCCGGGTGCTCCAACTGTCTGCCAAATGTTTAAGTTCATATTTTATCTCCTTTAGCCCAATAAACTTGTTATTTCAGGGTCTTTGATGAGTCTTTTTTACTGCCTATTTCCTTGGGTTTCTTTCAAATCAGTCTTTTCTCTTCATGTGTCTTGATATCTTGGATATTTTTAATTTATTTCCAGACATTGTATTTGCAAAATTTATTGTACAAATAATTTCTGTTGGGGCCTAAAATGACATCAGCTTCTTCCAGAAGTGATTTATTTTTTGTTTCTGCTGGGGGCACTATGAACATGGGATTATCTTCATCCACTCCCAGAAATGGAAATGTTTCAGAGCTAACTTCAGTCTCTTTGAAGGCCTCTTTATATACACTTCACCCTCACTCTGGGGTTGTATCCTCTGGGACCTTTCTTCAAAGCTACAGGCATCTACCAGAGCCCAATTTACTTCATAGACCTTGGACTCCAATTTCTGATCCCCCAGAAGTATGGAGTAAAATTAGGGTGGATTCTTTTCTAACATATTTCATAAGTAATAATTATAAGCAAAAATTTAACTGTAAAAAAAAAGATGAAGAAGAAACTATAGAAGTAGTGGAGGGAGCTATGGAGTTTCATATATAAACTTCACATATAAACCTGGAATAGGAACGGATGTTCACTCAGAATCCAGAGTTCTCAAAGAAAAGATAACTTTCACTACATTAAAAAAACAAACAAACAAACAAACAAACATTCTACATGTCAAGAAATACCATAAATAAACCTAAAAGGCAACCCGGGAAAAATATTTGTAATTTTATCACAGACAAAGGACTACTCTTACTAGAATATATGAGTGACTAAAAATAAATTTAAAAAATGAAAAATAGGCAAAGGTCATGAAAAGGAAATGCAAGTAACTTTTAAACACATAAACAGATGCTCAAAATCATCTATAATGAAAAATATAATTAAACTACTTTGAGATGCCACTTTATCTTATCATATTTGCAAAAACTGGAAAGTTTGAGAAAACACTCCATTAGTAAGATGATGGGAAAACAGGCATCTTCACACATTGCTGATTGGAATATATATTAGTGCAATTACTGTGAACAAAAATTTGGCAATAACTAACAATTATAGAAACCTCTGATACAACAATCCAACATATAACATTTTTCAGATATACTTGCACAGGTGAAAAATTATACAGATGCACACATTTATTCATTGTAGCATATTGTCTAACAGAAAGAGTTTACATTTATAGTATCAAAATATGTAACAATAGGAGAAAGAGGAAAATAAATTATGGTGTGAGGACTATAATCATTGTTTTTATTTTGATAGAAATACTACAAGCCCAATAAAATTAAAATAATTATTAATAATACACACTAAAACTAAAGCACAGTGGCGTAAACTAACACAAACTCTAATTCATAAGAAATCAGGTAAAGTTAATAGAAATTTGTTTTAAGTATTCCACATTGATTTTGCAGATTTCTATATGGACAGGAAGAAGGGCTTTGTCAAGAAAAAGAGAGAATGGGAAAGAGAGCCTGTTGGAATATATCATCCAACAATATGTTTTAGGGAAGTATATGAGAGTCATATTTTATAATCCTTTCAATAACAGAAAATAACTCTTAGTTGCCTTCAGAATTGAATGACAAACTGGCTTGAAACAAAATTATTAGATCAAAACTTTTTCCTTCAAAATTCCACCAAAAGGGCCTCCTTCACACCCTATACTGGACTAGGTTATACCCACACACACAAATACATCTTGTATTTCATCTTTTGTTACTAATATTATATACATAATTATTTCACTGATAAACTTCGTCCCCACCATCCTGGAAACCCCACAGTAATAGGGACTGTGATTATTTTATTTGCCTTTGAGTCACCTAGTTTTGTGTCGATACAGAATAAGTATACAGGACATATATTTTTAAATGAATAAATGAACAAACGAGTAAAGACAAAGAAAGTCCTTATCTATATTACTTCATCTTCCTCCGACATTTAGCATTAGAACAAAGGCATCTAAAGAAAGGTAAATTTTGCTCTGTAGCAAATAAACTGCATATTCTAAGCTCATGCTTAAAGGATTTTTAATCCTCTTTTGAATTTGGTAAGAATTTGTCTATGTGTGAAGCTTCTTATAGTCTGTACCATAGAACTTTTTTGGGGGGGGATGAAATCGTTTGGATTCAAAATTTAAATACCCTTATTAAGATGTAATTATGTCAATCAGTGATGCAAGATCTTGGGCAAAAATGTGAATACAATACCAGCTAACGTAGAATGGCTCCCTTGTGCCAGATACTCTTCCAGGGGCTTTATGGATAACCAGTTATTCCCAAATTAACTCTCTGAAGTCAGGTTAATTATATAGATGAGGCATCTGAGATAAACAAAGGTTAAGACAGTTTCCAAAGGAGAGAACCACCTGGGGGACAAGAGATTCTTCATAATACTTCAGATAAATATCATTTATATGTATATAAAATATGTATGCATATGCACAGAACAGACACATAAAAGACACTCAGCAGAGGTTACTTCCAGGGGGAAGGAAGAATCTACAGTGAGAGGAGAATTGATATCTTACTATAAACACATTTGTACTTTCTGAAAGGTTTGTTATGTACATATTGTTACACTTCCTGTTAAAAAAAAAAAAGAGGAGGGGGACGCCTGTGTGGCTCAGATGGTTAAGTGTCCGCCTTCGGCTCAGGTCATGATCCCAGGTTCCTGGGATCGAGTCCTGCATCAGGCTCCCTGCTCAGTGCAGAGCCTGCTTCTCCCTCTGTCTCTGCCATTCCCTCTGCTTGTGCTCTTCTGTCTATCTCTGTCAAATAAATAAATAAAATCTTAAAAAAAAAAAAGGAAAAATATTACCTGTCCTGAATGTGTGTTACTTATGCTTCACGTGGCAAGGGATACCAATGGAAGGGAGAAAAGCCAAGGCCCAAACTGTCAATACCACAGTCTTGCCCATCGTCAGTCCTGTTTGAACAGAGTATTTAGGGTAATTTATAAACACACAAAAATGTGTATTTTATAAGTGTGAATATGCTTTTGGGAAAAATCTACTACAAAAATATAGTTTGTTTCCTTTTTTTATTTTTTTTTAAAGATTTTATTTATTTATTTGAGAGAGAGAGAATGAGACACAGAGAGCACGAGAGGGAAGAGGGTCAGAGGGAGAAGCAGACTCCCTGCCAAGCAGGGAGCCTGATGCGGGACTCGATCCCGGGACTCCAGGATCATGACCTGAGCCGAAGGCAGTCACTTAACCAACTGAGCCACCCAGCCGCCCCTGTTTCCTTTTTTTAAAATTATTTTACATATTCATTTTAAAAGACCCTTGTGAAATGTATTCTCACTGTAATATATAACTGTTCACTAGTCACTTTATTAGTAGAAAGCTGCATTGTGCTCTATCTACAACTACTGATATTCAGTATTTCTTTGAAAACAACACTCTGAACACAGCACATTTTGATCCCCCAAATTCCAGTTTTACAATCATTCAACATCAAAATCAGGAGCAAGTCTGTCTCATCGTTTTCAAACTATACTGAGGTGGGATGATGAGATAACAGTTCAAGATATTATTTCAGTTGAAATGAGAAAAAAACCTATAACAAAAAAATGAATCTACTTGTCTGTTTCAAAATGTTTTTTTTTAAAGCTGTAATCTGATGGACAAGAAATACATGAGAGTAGACTTACAATAAGATAAGCCACAACTGCTCGTTTTGCCTTCAGTTCAATCAGACTCACCAAAGAAATAATAATTCACGGATGCAGAAGGGAATGGGATGGGATTGGCAGTGCTTTTTTCACTTTTGAGATAAGTACAGGCAACCCTGAACTGTAAGGAAAGCACTTAATCCCTATCAAAAACACATTTTAAACAAATATATATCTGATATAAAAAGCATCACCTCATTTGGAGAGATAAAGGCTAACAATAAGAGCTGACATTTCCCAACACCTTCCAGCTGACCTTGCACTCTCCCATTATCACATTTAATATCCCATTTTTTTTAATGTTCAAGATGGTAAAACAAGTGCCACCAGAGTAAGTGACTTAGTCAAAACAAAACACTCTCGAAACAGAAGAGGAGACCCTCCAATCCAGGATCTGAACATTCTAAGTTCAGAGTTGAGCATACAACATTTATTCACCAAATATGTACTTAGCTCCTCTCTGCCAGGTGTTCCTCAAAGACGTTGAAATGCCATCCTCCCGAGGAACTTACTTGTTACTGGGAGAGACTGATAGTATCATGTGGACTAACTTATTTTTTTAAATAACATTTTGTGATAAATTATATGATGTAAATGAAGATGTGCTGTTTTTAAGACTGATGTTGGGCCTCTCTGAGTAGAGGGATGAGCCCAGCACTAAAGGATCAGAAGAAGCAGCTCATGTAGAGCAGAAGGAAGAACTTACAGATAGAAAGAAAAAACATAGTCCCTGAGGTTTTAAGAAAGAATTGCTGCTGTTTGTGGAGCAAAAAGGAGGCCTGTGCACTGGATGGTAGAAGCAGAGGGAGAATGGGATGAGTGAAATCTACAGAGGTGGGAATGGGGACAGATTATATAAGACTTTATAGAGGCTGGAAGAGTTTGCATTTTATTCTAAATAACATTGGAATTCACTTAAGGAGTTTAAACCAGAAAGAAACTATCTAATTTATATTTTTCAATGTAAAATTTGCCTGGCAAGTAAGTAGTTGATGGTACTACTTGCTTAAGGAGACTTTATAACTTTTACTCAAACAAAGATAGTTTTGAGAATAAAAGGAGGCATTACTGATAGTTACTGTATGACAACGGATCTACACCAGGACTGTCCCAGGTGTATTAGCTGGCTTTTGCTATAACATACTACTCATTGGATTTAAACAACATTTATTTAACTCATAATTCTGAGTTAGTTAGAAGCATTTCGTGGTCTGATCCTGCTTGGAGGATTTCGTCTGGACTCACAGGCAGACTGGAGAAGACCAGGCTGAAGGTGGCTACATAATCTAAGATGGTCTTTGAATCACTATAGACTCATATGTCTTGTTGTTGTCAGCCAGGGATATCGGAGCAAATGTGCCACTGGTCTCTCATTATCGATCAGGCTGGCTCACTCACAGGGTTTTACAAGCAACAAAATTTGAAGGGTTTTACAAGCAACAGGGTTTTACAAGCAACAAAATTTGAAGCTACAAGACCTCTTGAGGCCTAGGCTCATAAATCATATGACTTATAACTCATCATTTCTACTACATTCAGTGTGTCAAAGAAGGTCACAAAGTCAATCCTCATTTCTCATAAGGAGTGGGGAACCAGACTCCACCTTTTGGCGAGAGCTACTGCAAAGTATTGTGGCCGTTTTGCACACTCTAACACCAGGCACAGTGGAATGTATGCTCACACTGCATTTACTGAAATGAGGAAAAATAAGGAAGTACAGCTTCTTTCCAAGTACCACAAAACAAAGGTGATTCTACTGCCCTCAGACTTCAAACAGTCTTAGAATTATGAAAACATCTCCTTTGGAAGGATATCAGGACTTCAAAACACTAAAGAGATTTAAGAGTCTGGAGGATGTATAGATGGGCCCTTTGTGTTAGAATAATCCTTTAAACCCTCCCTAACACATCCATAGTCTCAGAATTAAGTTGATAACTTTAAAGTAGATGCTTACATCAGGTATATTCGCTGAGTACAGTGGTCAAACATAGAAGATGTCTGCCTATTTCTGGTCCTATCCCTCCTGGTCTCTTATGCTGCCTCTTGGGCAAAATATTTTCACAGCCTAAGGATTCTTACCCTTTGAGAAACATGGTGATGGCAGTTGCAAAATTAATGACCACAACTGGGCCACTAACAAATTTGTGATAGCTTTGCCTTTTTTATTTTTTTGCCAAATTTTCTTTCTAAGGAAATTCAAAGAAGTCAGGATGAAATTTAGAGTGTCAGAGCAATAGGAAGGATGTGCCATAATCTGAAATGTTCTTAGCTTTAGTCCTTGTCTGGTACTCCCATGCCCTCTTGCCTAGAGTGCAAGATCTCCACTAGTCCACACTTCAACCACATCCCCACCTCCTCTTGCACCTGATCAGCAACCAATGGATCCAGATTTTATAGAAGTCTTAAAAAAAAAAAAAATTCCCTGAGGGTCTTGATGAACTACCAGGTTTAGGAATCACTGATATTATCAAGTTTATAGATGAACCTAGATTCTTCACTTAATTTTGCTGCAAATAGCATTTGTGTTTCCTTGGAACCTAAAGAAATCATAATGTATAAATTATTTCCTAAGAAGAGACAAATTATTCTTTTGTTTTCTTTGAAATACTTTTACTAGACAAAGAGAATTTTGTGTCACTAAATACAAGGATATGTCATTTCCTTGTGCTTGTCTTTATTGTGTTTGACAGATATTCCATTTTTCACAAATGGAAGGTTTGAGACGACCTTGTGTCGAGCAAGACTACCGGAACCATTTCTCCAAGCATTTGCTCGGTTCATGTCTCTGTAATACATTTTGATAATTCTCACAACATTTCAAACTTTTTCATGATTACTATATTTTTATGATGATCTGTGATCAGTGCATTATGACTCACTGAAAGCTCAGATGATGGTTAGCAATTTTCAGCAATAAAGTAGTTTTTAATTAAGGTATGTACATTGTTTTTTAAACCTAGTGCTAGTGCACACTTAACAGACTACGGTATAGTATAAATGTAACTTTCATACCCACTGGGAAACCAAAAAATTCATTTGACTCACTTTATTGCAATATTCACTTTATTGTGGTGGTCTGGAACCAAACCCACAATATCTCTGAGGTATGCCTGTAAAGAAATTCCTATAGTAGTGGTATACTTCTCAGATTTCTCACACCTGGCTCCTGTAAATTAGATTTAGTTTCATGGGGATACGGCTGGCAGATGCCCCTTCTATGTATTGAATCTTCAAGATGGGTACGTTATTCTCCTGAAAAGAATGCTAAAATGTGTAAGAATGAAAAGTAGCAACCACAGAGCACACAGAAAAGAAAATTCCTGCTCAATAACACATACACTAGTGGAAAGCAGAATCAGTGCAAAGAGCATGGTTTGCTATTTCTTTCCTCTGTGGATACCAAACACTGTTAAGATAATAGCAATAATAGCTATAGTCACTGAGTCCTACACCAAAGCCTCCACAAGACTTTTCACTAAGCTTGTTACTAGCATTAGTCTATTAATTTGCACAAAGTCATGAGGCAGGAGTACTATCCCTACTTTAAAGATAAAGAATCCAGAACATAAGAATGTTAAGCGACTTGTCCATCTCACATGCTGGTAAGTGATAGAGCTGGGATGGGACCAGGTAATCGTAACCCAAAACCCACATATTCAACCACTCCTACAAGCTGAGCTAGAAGAAGAGTAGGGGCAGAGCAAAGGCAGAGAAGGTGACAAGATCTGAAAACGTGGTCATGATTTCTCAACATATGCTTAGTAATGACTATGAATTTGACTTCCAAACTTGAGATGCTCCCAAACCCGGCAATCAATGCCTAATTCAGGTAAATATGCAACCACTCTCAGAGGGAAATGAAGGGAACCTCATGATCTATTACTCTCTGCATCTTCTAATCCTTTACACGTAGAGAATATTATTACGCTAAAATGGAGGTGTTTTTTCCTTTATTTAAGGGGAGGATTGTTTGCTTTTGTTTCTATATAATCATATCTGTCAATGAGATAAAATTTCTCTGGTGCTTGATCAATGAAAAGTCATAGTATTCAAGGACTGCCCACCAAGTGGACAGAGTTCACTGGTGGGAATTGAGTGCTAAGTCCAATGAGTGGGTCCTTTTCCAAAGGGCAGAGAAGAATCAGTGTAAGTCCTCCTCTACCACATACCATTATATGGACCTTCCCACAAGGAAAAGGACATTTCACCAATTTGACAAGTAGTTCAGGAATTTTTACAACTAGTAAAGCAAAAGTTAGCCAAATATGCATTATTCCTAGGACTAATTTTACTTGAAAGTGATCTGGGGGCACCTGGGTGGCTCAGTCGTTAAGCGGCTGCCTTCAGCTCAGGTCATGGTCCCAGGGTCCTGGGATCGCGCCCCGCATCGGGCTCCCTGCTCCGCGGGAAGCCTGCTTCTCCCTCTCCCGCTGCCCCTCTGCAGCTCCCCCAGCTCGTGCTCGCTCTCTCTCTCTGACAAATAAATAAATAAAATCTTCAAAAAAGAAAGAAAGAAAGTGATCTGTATCTTGACTGATAGTAAATAGTATAGATCATCTGCACATAGTCTACGCTGGGATTTTTTGCTGAAAAGGCTTTCCAAATGATTAGTAAAGACAGTTATATCATACATTTATATATCTCTTCTTTTTGCTTATTATTTACCTTCTAAATGGGGATTTGTCTTTTTAAATTTCCTCAGAAAATGCTTTGTTTTATTAAATATATTCCAAAGAGACATCATTTCTAGTAAATGGAATATTTAAATATCTATAACGTAACTTTATCTTCTCCTGAATTTTATACACAGAGTTTCTCTGCTATTATTATTATGCAAGGTTTTGTTTGAATTATATTACCAGGGACTGCCTATGTTCACTTTAGGTACAGTTAACAAATCAAATTTGATTATTTGGTAAGTACCATAAGATCCCCCTTTCAGTGCCACATGTTGGGTCCAGTTATTTGAATGTATCTAGATGAAAGCCAAGAGAAGGGGACCATGTATTTTCTGGAAATATGCTCTTATATCATAACCCACTCATCACCTCCTGTTTTCAAGACCAAAGGAGAGCTATGGAAGGAGGTAATGGAGGCACACCATTTGGTCCAAATATCAAGTGCTTAGAGACCTGTGCATATGCTTTAGCAAAGTAAGGTAGGGTGATGTTTTATTATAAATATAGACCTCCTGAAATCCATCAGTGCTAGCTAAACATGAGTGAGAGGGTAGGGCGAGGGGCGAGGATTCTCATGATAGGAAAATTGCATGGGTCTTAACAAAACTCAGAGTTTATTTTCTTCTTCCTTTTTTAATAAAAAATTATTTTTCTTTCAAATGCTCCATTTAAATTGTTTTCTCATAATTGCTGGTAGAGAAAAAATATATCCTTTTTTCTTCAAACAACTTGATAAAATCTTCTCTCTGTAGCTAACCCGAATTTTAAGGTGTGTTGCGAACCCCACTTAAAAAAAGTACATAAGAAACAGATCTACTCTCAGCCTATCTGGAAAACAATAAGCCTTAAAATTCACTTTGTGGGGCTGAATGACTAAGATGAGCTTTCTGCATTAATCAGATTAAATAAGAAATGGCCAAATATCTATTATGTGCTGAATGGAGACAGACACTGACAATCAAAGCTAGGAAGTTTCAATGAGGAGACCTAATTAAAAACACACATCATCTTCAGAAACAGGCTGGAGGGTGTTATGCTGAGTGAAATAAGTCAATCAGAGAAACACATGTATCATATGACCTCACTGATATGAGGAATTCTTAATCTCAGGAAACAAACTAAGTGTTGCTGGAGTGGTGGGGGGTGGGAGGGATGGGGTGGCTGGGTGATAGACATTGGGTAAGGTATGTGCTATGGTGAGCGCTGTGAATTGTGCAAGACTGTTGAATCACAGATCTGTACTTCTGAAACAATGCAACATATGTTAAGAAAAAAGAAAAAGAAGAAGATAGCAGGAGGGGAAGAATGAAGGGGAGTATGTCAGAGGGGGAGACGAACCATGAGAGATGATGGACTCTGAAAAACAAACTGAGGGTTCTAGAGGGGAGGAGGGTAGGGGGATGGGTTAGCCTGGTGATGGGTATTAAAGAGGGCACATTCTGCATGGAGCACTGGGTGTTATGCACAAACAATGAATCATGGAACACTACATCAAAAACTAATGATGTAATATATGGTGATTAACATAACAATAAAAAATTAAAAAAAAATACATCACCTAAAAAAAAAAAAAGAAACAGGAGTCTTTAATTCTGAGAAAAATCACTTCCAAACTTAGCTTGGCTGTACTAATTTAGCAGAGATTGGGAATTCAGAAAGCTATCCTGTTAGAAAAAGGTATGCTAAGGAGTGACTTTACAGAATCCTGCCCAGAGGGTGTATTGTTGGGACTCTGATCCTATGACTGAGACTCTTGTAGATTTGGGCAGGAACAGGACTTTAAATGATACCCCAGAAGACCCCCTCATGAAGTACAGATTTCTCATCTAAACATCCTGACATCCAGGAACCTGGAGGAGAGGAGGATTCACTACATTCTTTAGTTAATTCTTGAATATCTCAATTTAACTGGAAGTATTGTCTCCCACTGAGCTGAATCTATCTCTTTGATGTTTTCATTTATTGTTTAATTCTTTCTCTCTAAAATTATCCAGATGAAGTCTAACCCTACTTCTCCATACCTGTATCTGTTAGTGTTTTTTTTTCTTTTCTAACACAACAGGATTCCCTGATGTTTCTACTATGCCTCATAATCCTCTTTCAGACCTTACCACCATCAGGGTCAGTCCCTTCTGGAAGAAATGCAGTTGTGGTTCTTCTTAAACTGTGATACCTCAAAGTCTAATCTGTTCAGTGTGTCATATAATAGGACTATGGCCTCCAGTGCTTTGGACTCTTGAATTTTGTAATTGCTACCTAATTCTTCTACCTAATTCCACCTAGTTCCGAGAGCAACTCGGAACTCATAGCTGCCATAGCCTTGAGTTTCCCAGTTTGCAGGTCAAAACCCTTGCAATAAACTCATCTTTCTGCTTTGTTTTATTCACTGTGCAGAGTTCAGCAATACAAATCTGTGTGCACATAGGGGCCAGTCACCAAGCTCCATAGTGAATGATGCATCCCCTTCTCCAATAAAGAAATGACAAAAAAACAAAAAACAATTTTTTAAAAATGGGGAGTTGGCTGGGTTGGGAGGGGGAGGAGAATGCTCCACACTGTGTGTCTCTGTGAACTTCACAGGTAGAACTCTCACTAGAAGTAGAAAGTACCTCGTCTGTGCATTGCATTAGCACCTGATGGAACTGGCTGATCTCCATCGGGTGTGTGACAGGAGACGGTATAAAGACTATTGCACCCCGTGGGATTCGCCACCAGGAGTGGCACTTTAACCAAGATCACAGAGATTGAAGCTGAGATGGCTCAGACTCAAGAAAAACAAGGCCACCCAACACCACATAAGCTTGATTAAGGCTCGCCTTTCTAAGCTTTGCAGAGAACTCATTACTCCAGAAGGTGGTGGTAGTGGGCTAGAAGATTTTGATAAGGCCAAGCAGGTGATGCTCAAATACTGGGTTTGTTGATTTTCCATCTGTAGAGAAGTCAACACTGCTCAGTAATCTGGCAGTGATGTATTTCAACATGACAGCTCGAGTTCACTACTCTCACCACAGTTCCTGGTGTAATCAGATACAAAGGTGCCAAGACCCAGCTTCTGGATCTCCCAGTTATTAATGAGGGTGCCAAGAATGGAAAAAGTAAAGGAAGTCATTGCAGTGGCCTGAGTGTGTAACTTGGCCCTGATTGTTCTGGATGTCCTGAAACCATTGGGACATGAGAAGATCATTGAAAACAAGCTGAAAGTCTTTAGCATTCACTTGAACAGCAAACCCCCTAACATTGGCTTTAAGAAGAAGGATAAGGGAGGCATCAATCTCACTGTCATTTGCCCTCAAACTGAGCTGGAGGCTGAAATTGTGAAGAGCATTCTGGCTGAATATAAAAATAGTAATGTTGGTGTGGCTCTGCATAGTGATGCCACAGTAGATGACCTCATTGACATGGTGGAAGAAAACAGAGTCTATATCCTTTGTATCTATGTGTTAAGTAAGATTGATCAGATCTCCACTGAAGAATCGGATATCATCTGTAAGGTGCCTCCCTGTGCATCCATCTCCGCCCATCACTGCTGGAATTTTGGTGACCTGTTGGAAAATATCTGGTACTAACAAAAACTAGTGAGGAATTCACCAAGCCCAAAGGCCAGTTGCCACATTACACACCTCCAGTAGTGCAGCCTTATCCCAGGATCACATGGAGGATTTCCACACGAATATTCACAAAAACCTTATCAAAGAAGTCAATATCTTTCAGTCTGGTTGGGGAGGGTCTCTCTGTGAAACACAATTCTTTCAAACAGTGGGTTAAGACCATACATTAGAGAATGAGAATGTCATTCATTGTGAAAAATTGAAGTCTTCTTCTTTCTCCAACTGCCAGGCCAACCATAGCAGCCTTCCCCATGCCCAAGCATTTTATCCCAGGTCCCTTCTGGCTTTGGCAGCCACGAGATCAGGAATCACAGGAGGAAGATGGAGGCACCCACACTGAAACTTCACTTGTCTTATCTTAGTGTCACCTTGTATATTGAACTGTTTAAAAACTTGGTTGAGGGGGGAAAGCCACACTGGGTAAGGATTTCACAAATATCTACCTGGGGATTCATAATTAAGGGGTCATAGGGTCATAAACATTTTTAAAATCTTGTTCAGGGCATGTGCATGCAAATCTAAAATATGTAAACAAGGACACCTATACCTGAGGTGAGGTTAATGAATGTTTAATGAATTCATGAGTGACATAACCTTTCAGTGACTGTGCTTACTCTGAGTTTAATGCATATAGGATACATCAATAATTACTTATTTAAAGTTTTGCCTTTCATTATTTAATTAGTGGGAAATAAAGACAAACCTAAATATGTTCTATTACTGAAGAAAGTGGCAAAATATTGTAACTACCAAAAAAGAAATAATTTGTGAAAGCTCATCTAAGACCTACTTTGTTGTTTTGAACTCTATTTACAGAAATATATTAAGATAAATATAAGCTTTATGGCAACCCAAATATTTCATGTTTGATTTATGAATATGATGGATAGGAACTGTTACAAAACAGAAGGTAAATCCTTAAAATATTCAGTTCTAGAATGTGTTCCTGACCTTTTGTGCTTTGTGCCACATAATGAATTATTCATAGAGCATTGATAACAATGTGACATACAGTCTTAGACACACTGGATCAAATCACTGAACTGGGAGATAGAAGATTGTAAGTCTTATTTTGGCTGTCATCACCTGTGTGACCCTGGTCAATTCGTTCATTCATTCACTCAACATTTTAGAAAACTTCTGCCATCTGCTATGAACAGGATATAGCAGTTAACAAAATATCCCTCACTTCATAGAGCTTACAGTCCAGTCATTTAACCTCTAGTCAAGACACATAATTTCTTTAGTCTCAAGTGTTCTCATGAAATAAAAGAATTGGGTATTTACAATATCCTATCAAATGCTCCTGAACCTTCATCAATAAAATATGTGCTTTCAGTCATGTTCTCTGTAATGATTGTAAGTTGTCCTGAGTTTTATGTTGCAAGATCCCTACCTGACCGCTAGCAATTGTTCCTTGAGCCAGGTGGCATTGGTACTATGTGATATGTCAAATGCTATCACAATACTTGCTGAACAATGCGGGTGTGCATCCCATAGTCATGAGTACTTTAAGTTCTATTCCACAACTCAGAGCATTCCAACCAGTGTGAATGGGCTATGGGGTTGTGAGCAGATAGCAATTCCCTCCAGCGTCAAGTGGTCTGATAAGGTATGGTAGGCTAGAGCATCCGGCTTGTGGTCTCCTAAAGCAAGCAGCCTTAGCTGCTGCCTTTCATGTACTGTATACATATATCATTTTTTTAGGTACGTCATGATGTAAAAGAAATTGAGAAGTATTACTCTAACAAACCAATTATAAAATCAAAAATGCAAATTACAATGAAGGTAAAGAAATAAAGAGCAGAAGAAATTTAGGAAAAAAGGTCACAGTCAGGGTCATGAAAACTAACTTAATATTATCTGTGTGAAATTGGAACCAACAGATGTTAGACTATTTCAGAGAGTATAAAGCTATACATCAGGGCACCTGGGTGGCTCAGCTGGTTAAGCATCCAACTCTTGATTTCGGCTCAGGTCATGAACTCAGGGTCATGAGATTGAGCCCTGCATAGGGCTCCACACTCAGCAGGGGAGTCTGCTTGAGATTCTGTCTTGCTCTCTCTCTGCCCTTCCCTCTCCTGCTATAAATTAATTAATTAATTAATTAAAAAATCTATACATGAGTATGACACTGAATCTAAAGTGAAGGAGTAAGTGGGCATCTTTTGTCAAAAGTCTCAAAGAAAGCTATAAATTCATTATTTCAGTTCATGAGGCAGTAACCCCTTCCCCTTTATGTAATACATTTATAAATATCATTCTCTAAAGGGGCTATAAATAGCCTCCATATTTGTAAAGTTAAATCACATATATTATCAGATCTAAAGTCCACTGGTTATGTCCATGAATCCCTAAGGGGTAATTATTTTTAAAGCTTCCTTCTTCTCACTAAAATATCAGTAAATAAGTTAGTTAAAGCCCTGATTTATAGAATTCCTTTGATCCTATCACCCCTCAAATTCTTCAGCTCTATCTACCTCCCCATTCACAGCGCCACTCCTGAAATCCACCTTTCAAGTCTATCATCTGATCCATCTCCCATTGTTTTTAGAATGCCTCTGTCCTCTGCAAGACATTTTAAAGGATCCCCTTTGTCTATATAAATAATTCCCACAGAAGGAGGGAGATATAAGATACTACAATCTCAATTATTTAGGAGGGATTTGTATGTTTTTCAAATGGATTTCTTTTCAAAGTAAGTAGCTGTGGTCAACTGAATAATGTCGAAGTTCCTCGATATGGCAAACACAGTCTTTCTTTTTTTTTTTTTAATTTTATTTATTTATTTGCCAGAGATAGGGTGAGAGAGAGCACACAAGCAGGATGAGCGGCAGGCAGGGGGAGAGGGAGAAGCAGGCTTCCCGCGGAGCAGGGAGCCCGATGCAGGGCTCGATCCCAGGACCCTGGGATCATGACCTGAGCCGAAGGCAGACACTTAACCGACTGAGCCACCCAGGCGCCCCTAAACACGGTCTTTCTTGATGCCTTGCTCTTTAGTCTCATCTCCTACCATCCCTCTTTCAAACAGTTCCAAACTGTTCACAGTTCCCCCCCAATATTGGCGCATTTGGATGTGCCTTTCTTTTGCCTATCCTATCCTCCAGCTCTGCTGGTCGTGCACTTCAGTGGCAAGTCTCTGATCTTCACAGATAGCCTATCACTTCATGTTTTGCATCTGCTGCTCTTACAACACAAGTTAAACGTATACTTATGTCCATCTTATCCACTAAATAGGACCTTTATGAGTATGGAGATTGTGGAGTGTATCTTATTCAAGCCAAGGTAAGGCCCAGCCTGTATTAGGTACGCAATAAATATTAAATTAAAGGGACATTTTTCTACAAGGTTTTTCATAATATTCTTTGAAGCTTTAGAAGTCAAAATATAATTGAGGATCCTTGTAGGATAATAGGATGTCAACCTTGAAAAAATGTTTTTGAGTCCTTACAAAATTAACAACACAATAGTTCATTGTAGCCAATACTCAAAACTCCTTCATTTCAGCAATGACTCTGAAGTAGGCAGCGTGCTAGGTACTGAGAATTGAAAGAGAAAAATAAAAGGGTTGCTAGAACCTTCAATTCAAAACGTACCTGGATTTGATATTCATGAAGCCTACCCAAACTTCACTCAAAAACTCATGAAAATAGAGGGGGAAATAATGTTTTCAATATCAATTACAGAGATGAGTAAAAATCAATACCAGTATCTAGAAGGAAATGAGTGAGAACTGGTAAATTTCCAAGTTTTAGTTAATGTTCTACCTTACCTTTGTTTCACAAAATAGACTTGGACTTCAGTAACATAAGCATATGCTTCAACATTCTAAGCCAAGTTATTTTAGACCTAAATTCTATACTTGACTATAACAGAGAAGTCATCTCTAAAGGGAACTCCTGGCAATGTTAGCCTATACTACCTTTTTAAAAAGAAAATAAGGTAAAGAGAGCTTCTTGTTCCCAATATTGCCAGAAAAAAACAAGTGTTGGGATTTCTTCTGAATGCACCAACATGAGTCATATTCCAATTTCTGAATCAATCACTGGCCAAAAGAATTAAATGAGTTAATTGGCCAAACTTAGGTTATCTCTCCTTACCTTACTTAGAGAGAGCAGTAAGGGCAGGCGGTCATCCACACCTAAACTCCATGGACTAAGAGTGGGCTCTTCCACGTATAATCACATCAGTGGCATAAGAAAAAAGAGACAAATATGCTAAAAAAATCAGGAACTGCTAAGTCCACTATAAAGTAAAGAGGGAGAAAAACTCCCTCTGCATTATTTCTCACTAAGAATATGAAGACTCTAGTAGTTGGTACTGTAGATAGGGAAAATCATGTCTTATAATTAAGAAATCAGGCTTGACTTCTCAGACTCTACAGAAAGGCCTTGGAAATCCTCAGGAACCCACAAAACACATCTAGAGAGTCACGGCTAAAGAAATACTTCTGAAATTTTGATGTCTGCCAAACACTTGGAGATTCTGATAAAATACAGATTGTGATTTTGTTGGTCTAGGATAGAGCCTTAAAGTCTTCACTCTAACAAGCTCCCAAACGATAGTAATGTTGCTGGTCCATGGACCACGCTGAGTGGCAAAACTTAAAACAGTAAGGACATAAACGGAAATCCAGAGGCAGGAAAGAATTTGTGATTGGTTTACTCTGTTTTCTCTGCCGCCTCCTCTGCCCCTCACAATGTCAGTTTTGCTCTAAGACTGATTTCACCTTGATCATGGGAGGTCTGCAAGAGGTATTTGAGCTTTATATTTCCTCTTGTATGTCTAGCTGGAGAGAACACTTTCCACATTAATTAACCAAAAGCTTGAGCTCATGTTCCCTGAACCTACTGAAGCAGTTCCTGTAGCCAGCAAAATGCCATCTGCTGATTGACTCAAAACTGGGATACATGAGTCATTCACTGTCATTACTATATGTATATATATATATGTATATATATACACACACATATACATGTATATAGTCATAAACACATATATGTGTAGATGTGTATGTGTGTGTATAGTATAATGAGTGGGATGAAGTTGCAGGGATGTTGGGCTTCCAAGCTAAAGCAGAAAGTGGGAGAGTAGGAAACATAAATCCTATAGAGTAATGGGAAAATAAAAATGTTCCACAATATCTAGTAGCTAGAGTTAACTAAAAAAGAAGATGAGGGGAAAGCCTGCTGGAGCCTGAGCCTGGAGCTTTAAAACAGGGACACGAAATTTTCTTACAAAGAGCCAAATAGTAAATATCTTAGTCTTTGAGAGTCTCTATCACATATTCTTCTTTTATTTTTGAGCAATCCTTTGAAAAAATGTAAAGTCCTGCCAGCAGGAGTTACCAATCCTCCTTTATACGAAGCTATAGGCCCAGGGGCGCCTGGGTGGCTCAGTAGGTTAAGCATCTGACTTCAGCTCCAGTCATGATCTCAGGGTCCTGGGATGTAGCCCTGTGTCCAGCCCCACATCCAGCCCCATGTCAAGCTCCCAGCTCAGCAGGGAATCTGCTTGTCCCTCTCCCTTTGCCCTTTCCCCAGCTGGTGCTCACTCACTCTCACTCACTCTCCCCCTTAAATAAATAAGTAAAATCTTAAAAAAAAAAAAAAAAAAAAAGAAGAAGAAGAAGAAGCTATAGGCCTGGGCGCCTGGGTGGCTCAGTCGTTAAGCGTCTGCCTTCGGCTCAGGTCATGATCCCAGGGTCCTGGGATCGAGTCCCGCATCGGGCTCCTTGCTCAGCGGGAAGCCTGCTTCTCCCTCTCCCACTCCCCCTGCTTGTGTTCCTGCTCTCGCTGTGTCTCTCTCTGTCAAATTAAATAAATAAAATCTTAAAAAAAAAAAAAAGAAGAATCTCTCATTCTAAAAAAAAAAAAAAAAAAAAAAAAGAAGCTATAGGCCTGGAAGAGGTGAGAGGATGGGGACATAGCCAAGCGAGCAGAGACACCTAGCCAGCTGCCCCTGGCCTGGAGGATGAATCCACGGTAACCCCAACATCTCCGTCAAATCACTGCTCGCTTCCCACCCAATGTTCCCTCTCCCCTTCTTCCTTACTAAGATGTTCCTGATTTTTCTCAGCTGAAACATATGTCCAATTAAAAATACTTGCCTCCTCAGAATCCCCTGGAGATGAAGTTGTCACACACACAAAATGGGGCCAAGAAGATAAACGGAAAATACTTAGTGGAATTTCCAGCAATTTTTGTACAAGTATTAAGTACAGCTGGTGCGCTCTATTGACCTTTTCACTTCCCTTTCTCCTTCAGGAGGCATGGAAGCATAAGAGCTCTCTGGAGTCTTTGAGGATGAAAATCACATCCTAACAATGGGGAAGCAGAAGGTTGGAAAAAGCTTGGACATCTATGATTTCACGGATAGCCTGTGTCCAGAATTTCTCTTATGTGAGAAAAATTAATCTCTTTTTGATGAAATCATTGTAGTTGGCATGCTCCATTGGCCTTTGCTCTAGGGATTCTGTCAAAAAGCCCGAAGCAATAATAACTGATAGCTCCTTATGGGGTGGTGGGTGGGTTGAAACGTTGTTAGGAGGTACAATAGGATCTGGTCTGAAGCAAAGATCCAGGTAAAAGCAATGGCAATTTTCTGAATTCTCTAAAGGGAAGAGAGAGATAAAAGGAGAGGAAAGGGGATGGGCTGACAGGTAGGGGAATGGAGGAGAAGAGAGAAAAGGTATAAAAATGCAATCAAATAATTCAGCAGACAAAACAGAATGCTCATGAGGAAAGCCAGCCGTGAAAATAAAAATCAGATCATGAATTTACTATATAAGTTATTAGAAAGATCAGATAATAACTTTAAAAATAACAACATTTAGCTATTCACAGACATAAATGAAAACATATTACACCTTAAATGCAGATACATCTTTTGAAATGAAAAGAAGGAGAAATGACACAGAGGTTACAAATGACACATATATAGTATGATGTCACATAAAAACTGTGGAAACACAAAACATAATATATTCACTGTGAATAAGTACATGTAAAGAAATGGTATGAATTATGCATAGGATTGACAAACAACAAATTCAAGTGAGTTACTATTTCTGGGAGCAGAGGAGGAAGGAAAATGTGATTGACAAATGGTCTGCAGGAGGTTTCAGTAGTATATAATGTATTTTTTTATTTTCTAAATTTTAAGTCAAAAAGAGAGGAATGTTAGAATTGATAGAGCTGGCTCATGCATACTTGGGAATAAATTATGTGTTTTGTATATTTAAAATATATAGTAAGATGCTATTGTGGTGGATATATGTCATTATACATTCACCCAAAACTACAGAATGTACAACACCAAGAATGAACCATAATGTAAATAAATTATGGACTTTGGGTGATGACGTGTAGGCCCATCAGTTGCAACAATGTACCATTCTGGAAGGGGAATGTTAATAATGGAGCCTTATGCGTGTGTGAGGGCAAAGGATAAATGGAAAATCTTTGTATCTTCCTCTCAATCTTGCCATGTACCTAAAATGGCTCTCAAGAAAATAAAGTCTTTAAATATATAAATATATGTAATATTTAATTTTTTAATATTTTTGGTACGGGCTTAAATTTTTATTACTATTATTACACACAGTTTTCTATGAAGGATAGGAGAACAGATTTGAGGTTGTATTTTAATGACATGGCATTTTGTTATTATTAGTTAGATTTTTTTTTCCTTAGGTTATGAGGAAAGGGCATAAGCAGCAGCAGTGATTACTAATACAATGTCTGTTTCAACTCCTGAAAGGTTCTTTCTTTTCTTTTTTTCTTTTAACTTCAGTATAGCTAAAGTGTTATATTAGTTTCAGGTGTACAGTCTAGTGATTTAACAATTCTATATTACTCAGTGCTCATGAAGATAAATGTACTCTTAATAAATATATATAATATTTTAAAATAAAATATATTCCAGATTAAAAACAAATAAATATATTGCTTTATCACAATATTTACATCAGAAAAAAGAATTAAAAGACACATTTTTAATACGAAGGGAGAAATAATAAAACACATTTCATGCGGATATAGGGACTAATACTTCAAAAGAATTTAAAAGTCATAAGTGTGGATACACTTAACAACCTAGCTTCAAAAATATATGGGAAAAAATGGCAACACTACAGGCAGAAATTGAATACCCCACAATCACAGTGCTCAGACATGAATAAACCGAGTAAACAAAACTAAATGAGGATACAGATATCTTGAGTAACACAAATAACAAAATATTGTCATAAATAATAGAAACCTGTAACAGCAGAATTAACATATACATACAAAAATTTACAAACATTGACCATGTATTTGGTCTTAAAAATCATCACATGAAACAACTCAAATGGCTAATGAATATGAAAAGATAGTTATCTCTGTAGTAATTTACAAATCACAGAAATGCAAATTAAACCAACAATTTGAAGTAGTTTTTCTAAAATTAGTGTTTAATATTTCCAAGCGCTGGAAAAGTTGTGAAGAAATGGTACTCTCCACTACTGATGCTAGGAGCATAAAGTTGTAAAAAAGCAAGCTGGCAATGCATTTTAATGGTGTCTATTAAAAGTAAAATATTCATTTCACATGATGGATCAATTAAACTTTTAGGTATCTATATTAACAAAACACTTTGCATCTGCATAATTAGATATTTATTGCAGCATAGCACAAAAACTAGCAAATTTACTAAAATTTTCACTGGTAAAGAAATGGTAAATAAAATGTGATATATATAAAATAGTTAAAGAGATGGGTTAGAACGGCGCCTGGGTGGCTCAGTTGTTTAAGCATCCAACTCTTGATTTCAGCTCAGGTCATGATCTCAAAGCTTGAGATCAAGCCCCATTTCAGACTCTGCACTCAGTGTGGCGTCTGCTGGAGATTCCCCCCTCTCCCTCTGCCCCTCTTGCTTGTGCTCTTTCTCTCTCTCTAAAATAAATAAACAATCTTAAAAAAAAAAAGATATTTTTATAACATGGACTTAACCCAAAAATATATTTTGTAAGAGCAATATCCAAATTATAAGGTATGAGTCCCTTATTTTAAATATGCATTAAGTAAATGGAGAGTCCCCTATTTTAAACACACATTACTAGGGAGCAGGTAGATGAGTAAGTAAATTATAACACTCCCATTTTTCTCATATTTCAGGTTATAGTCATGTCAAAACTGTATAGGTTAAATCCATTTTATATCAATATGTAAGAAATATTGTTGCCTAAATAGTTGAACCTGAATCTAATCAAGTTTTTAGAGCCAACTGCCAGTTACAGAAAATATGAGACGAAGAACAAGTTAAATGAGCCACAAAAAAGAAAACAAAAATCCAGAATCCATTTGCTGAGAGCAACTGATTCAGTTTTTACAATAAAGCCAAAGGTATAAAGAACAGTTTTAAAAAAGGAAGTTGAGGGATGTGGGCAGTGGGAAGGAGGACTGATTCAGATTTTCAAGTGTCTTAAGAAACAACACTAATTTGAGGGGGCGCCTGGGTGGCTCAGTCGGTTGAGCGTCGGACTCTTGGTTTCAGCTCAGATCCTGAGCTCAGCGTCCTGGAATGGAGCCCTGTGTTGGACTTCCCACTCGGCAGGGAGTCTGTCTCCTTCTCTCTCTCTGCCCCTCCCCCTCATGCTCTCTCTCTCTCTCAAATAAAGAAATAAATCTTTTTAAAGAAAAGAAACAACACTAATTTGACACATTAATGTTAACTGAAGCAAGTCAACAATAAAAAGACATTTTAAAAAGTCAGGGAAATTTGAATATGGATGGCATATTAAAATAACATCATTTTTAGGTGTGAAAATAGCATTAATACATATTAAGAAAATGCTCATATTTTTAACAAGTAATGCATGCTGAGGTATGCAAGGGGTATGAGGTATGCAAGGGGTAAATTAGGTCTAGGATTTGCTTTAAAATATGAGTATTGGCAACAATAATGAGAGATTGATAAGGAAAATGCAATAAAACCTTGCTAAATGTTTAATCTGAGTGCTGGATATGGAAGAGTTAGTTTGCTATTTTCAATACCTTTTTGTATTATTTTTAATTTGCTAATGAATTTGCTTAAATTTTTTCAAATTTATATATTTATATATTTTATACATATATATGTTCATATATATATATTCCATAGTTCAAAAAATTTAATTGAAGTACAATTAACACACAGTGTTATATTAGTTTCAGGTATACAACATATTGATTCAATAATCCTATACATTATCGCTTTTCGGCCTTTTGGCTAAGATCAAGTGTAATAATCCTATACATTACACAGTGCTCACCATGGTTAAGTGTAGCCATCATCTGTCACCACACAATGTTATTACAGTATTACTGACTACATTCTCTATGCTGTACCTTTCATCTCTGTGACTTATTTATTCCACTACTAGAAGTTTGTACCTCTTAATCCTCTTTATTATCACCCATCCCCCACCCAGCTCCTCTGGCAACCACCAGTTTATTCTCAGCATTGAAGAGTGTGTTTATTTGGTTGGTTTATTTCTTTGTGTCTTTGTTAGTTTGTTTTGTTTTTTAGATTTTCATGAGTTCCACATTTTTGTATTTTAAATTTTAAATAAAATATCTCTTAGTATAATTTTCTAAAATATTAATAGATGATATAATAAAATATTTTTGATTTTTAGCTAAAAACAGTAAAAATCTAAGAATAACTGCAAAACCTATATAATTAAAATTACAAAATTTTACTGAATATTTAAAACAAAACTTGAGCAAATGAAAAGCATTTCATGTTCCTAGCTACAAAAACAGATTATTATAAAGATGTGTGTTCTTTCTACAGTAATGCCACTCTTACAAATATCCTAAAAGGATTCTTTATCAAATTTAACAAAAATGATAAAAAACTAGAATTATCCTAATTTGAGTGTGCTGTTTGCCCTTGGGACTCAAATTGAAATATTCAGTATATTTATTTCCCACCCACCCACTCAAAAAGAAAAAAAGCACAGAAATGAGTACTAGGTTTAACATGTATTTGAACTAAGGTCAGCACTCGCTTTATTACCTTATCTCTATAATCTCCTGTTCTAACAAGCACCTTTGTGGCATTTCTGCTCATTCAAGATGAAATTCAATGTCCAAAGTCACCAAGAATATTCAGTATTTTTCTTTCCCATCATAGAGTTTCTGTGGAAATGGCCACAGGTCCCTATACAGAAGACTAGGAGAGCAATTCATAGGACATACTTACTACTGTTGCAGCATTTCCTTTATTCAAGGAGCTGCCCATTTATTTCAGTCATAATCCCATCATTACCTACCACCAAAAGTTTGTAAATTAGATTATCCTAGGTGCCACATAAACACTGCTTTCTATTGAGCCACCCATACTTACTTTGTTTCTGTTAGTTAGGTATTTCTCCTTGTTCTTTACAACCTTGGGATGTGGAGATTCTCATAGAAATCAGGGAGTTGTTGGGGTGCCTGGGTGGCTCAGTAGGTTAAGCATCTGCCTTCGGCTCTGGTCATAATCCCAGGGTGCTGGGATGGAGCCCTGTGTCAGGTTCCTGGCTCAGCAGGGAGTCCACTTCTCCCTCTGCCTGCTTGTGCATGCTCTCTCTCTCTCTCTCTCTCTCTCTCTCTCTCTCTCTCTCTCCGTGTCAAATAAATTAAATAAATAAATAAATAAAATCTTTAAAAAAAAAGAAATCAGGAAGTCCTTTTCATCTGTAGTGTCTCTCATGGAGACAAAAACCCATTTTGTTGAATTTTGCTTAACTTTTGTGTCCATACCTAATCTATAGTAGCTTTGATATTTTTTGGTTGATATTTTCATTTCTGTCAACAAGTAAGATCATGAGTACTCCTACTTTAGAGAAAACAATTCTCCACAATTCATTTCTGAAAGATGTTGGCACTCCACTCACCATTTATTTCTCATGGCCTAGAGAAAGAGTGTCATGTGGCTTTTCTT
Source organism: Callorhinus ursinus (assembly GCF_003265705.2). Taxonomy (NCBI): domain Eukaryota; kingdom Metazoa; phylum Chordata; class Mammalia; order Carnivora; family Otariidae; genus Callorhinus; species Callorhinus ursinus. Next base: position 65,169,625 of record NW_027397074.1, on the reverse strand, counting down.
TGGAGATATATTTAGGGGTTAATTTACACATAATAAATCTGCTACAATTTTGGATTCGTTTTGCTAGTAATGTTAACATGTTTTGCGGGTGCATTTTCACATGGGATTTAAGGGAAAATAAGGAATTCCAAAGTTGCCACTGTGTATGTGGCTTGAGTAAGTTCACAGTGCAAGGGAAAGGATTGTGGGAACCAACTGGCTTTTTTTGTACATGTAAAATTTCAGATGTCTATTAGATCTCTATATTGATCGATGGAAGTGGACATATCCCATGATCTGGAGTCCCTGGATATTCAAGGCTAAAGATACAAATTTGAGAGTCAACAGAATGTAGATGGTATTTAGAGCCACAGGACTAGATGAAATTATCTACGGAGAAAAGAAAAAGGGGCTTAAGTCTGATCCCTGGGGCACAAGGGATGTTTAGAAATCAGATAGAAAAGAAGGAACCAGAAAAGTAAGATGAGAAGCAGCACCCACTGAAGAGTGTCATGGCAGAGAAGAGAAGAGAGTGGCCCAAGAAGGCTATCATGGTTAATTATGTCTAATGCTGCTGAGAAATGGAGTAGGATAAAGATGAGAAGTTACCAATAGGTTGGCAACATGCAAGAGCTATTTCACTGGAAAGATCAACAAAATAGAATTTAGAAGCATGGTTTAATGGCAATTGGGAAGAGTTACATTGGAATATAACACAAATGGATGGAACCAAATGATTTTTAAAAATCTCTTCCAGCTTAGTTATCTCTGATTCCCCATGACTACACCAACTGTTGGGAATATGAAAATATAGGGCCCACAGCTGATGCTCCATGAGAGAGATCTTGGATAGTTGATGCTTCAAACCCAGTAGGGTTCAGTAGAATGCATGCTGATCTCAACTCTGATAAGCCATTTTGCATGGTCCAAAATCTTCTGATGAATTAGGTACAATTAAAAAGTCAGTAATGTGGAAAATAAAGTGGTACCCTTGGGTTTTCAGTACTAAACTAAAAATGTATGAATGGCACATATAATAAAAGGTGAAAATGAAATTTGTTTTGATTGTTACAAAGCTAATGAAAAACTGGTTTAGGGAAAGAAACGAGGCCATCGTGTTTGTTGGTATGTGCCAATTCCTAGCAGGAAAATTTCAAAGAAAGAGGGAGACATTAAGTCAGTCACTCCGCAATAAAAAAGGTAGCCTAATCAAACTGGAAATTTTGCTAAATTCTTGGGAAAACCAAAATTAAACTTCAGAATTAAAAGATGGGATTTCTACACCCATGACACTAACAAACTGGTTGTTTTCAATATATAGGAGTCCCCCCTTCTCCACATTTTCACTTTCTGTGGGTTCAGTTACCTGCAGTCAAAATGATCCTTCTTCTGACAGATGGGCAGAAGGTGAGTAGTAGCCTAACATTATGTCATGATGCCTATGTCACTGACCTCACTTCTTATCATCATGTAGGCACTTTATCATCTCACATCAAAAGGAGAAAGATGAGTACAGTACAATAAGATATTTTGAGAGGAGTGACTGGGTAGCTCAGTCGGTTAAGCTTCTGACTCCTGAACTCTTGATTTCAACTCAGGTCATGATCTCAGAGTCATTGGATGGAGCCCCATGTCAGGCTCTGTGCTCAGCCCAGAGTCTGCTTGTCCCTCTCCCTCTGCTCCTTCCCCTGCTTGTGTTCTCCCTCTATCTTGAAAGTGAATAAAATATTTTAAAAAAAGATATTTTGAGAGACTACATTCATATAACTCTTATTACAGTGTATTGTTATAATTGTTCTATTTTATTATTGTTGTTAATATCTTACTATGTTTAATTTATAAATGAAATTTTATCATGGATATGTATGTATAGGAAAAAACATAGCGTATATAGGGTTTGGTATTATCTGCAATTTCAGGCATCCATTGGGGGTGTAGAATGGAGGCCCTGCAGATAAGGGGGAAATACTGTAGCTCTCAAAAGTGCTTTAATGGGAGCCAAAGTGTTTTTTGGCTTTTGAAACTAAGTGATAAATTGCTTGGCCAGCATGTTTTTCCTCTCCAAGCTCATAGAAGCTTTTTGTTATACTTGCAGGGACAGTTGTGTAACAAATCTAGATAATCAAACTAAAACTAAAATCTTACTAAAAGTTTAGAGTATTGAAAGTGTTGAAAATAACTTGAAAAGTGTTCTTTGTAGTGAAATAACATTGCAAACCACAAAATATAACTATAGGTCTAAGAGCTACAAAGCTTTTCTTTTTTAATTAGAGAAGCATGATGATTAAAAATGAATTCTCAAGAGAATTGACTAAAATTTTATTTAGCTGTCTTTCAAATTACTATAAAAAAGTGATAATTTTTTTAAATTATAAGTAAATAATACTCTTGAGAAAGTTAAACTGACTTAACTATTTTTCATAATTTAGGTATATATTTAAGAATCTTATTTATTACATCTATTCTACAATTTTATTGATCCATGTATAGAAAGGACAGCATATTAAGTTATTCTTGTTAAAACATTATTATTGGCAAAGAAGTCACTAATAAATGTGCATTATTATCCATTGACAAGCATAGATATGTAACCTGACATACCAACACAGGAGAATTTTAAATACCTAACTAGAAGCATAAAAAGTAAAAATAGAATGAAATGATTTGCATAAAATGATTTAATATTGAAATATCATATTTCCAGAAGTCCCTTTCTGCCTAATTCTGTATCATGAGTCAAAAAAGAATTACCAGTTAAGGTGTAGTAATTCATTACCAAAAAGTTTGTTGTTACATAAAATATGGGATGTATAACATTATATCACCCACATGTAATGTAATATGTAGTATGATGCTTTTCACTATAGGCCCTTCTTAACCATTCCCCAAATTCTCCTCTATAGTATTTTTATTTGGTAGTAAAATTAATTCTCATTAATTATTTTTAGAAGTCAGTTCTGTTTGTTGGTGTCTAATTTGGAGAGAGAATGACTCCATGCAGTGGTTCTTAATGAGCACACACCTATGAATTACCCACCTGACTTGGAAATAATGGCCGGAGAGGAAGGAAATGATGAAAAGAATGGTTGGAAGTAGTTGTATCCACAATTTGATTGAAGGAAGGTCTTTGTCACAAGTGCATGAGGGAGTTAGCAGGATAGTTTTCTAGTTTGTCCCTCTCTACCTTATAGAAATAAAAGATCTTTGACGCACGAGGGAATATTAACAGTAGTAAGTAAAGGCATATAAAGCCAGCTTACATAAAACATAAGGATACATACTGCTGACATGATCAAGCATGTTAAAAAATATAATAAAATTTGAGTTATATTCTACCCAATCAGTAAATTGTGCAAAATAATAGTAAAGAGCAAGGATTTTGTTGTATAAAATAAACAAGAAAATCCATGTAATGTGAACTATGCTCAGCACATAGTAAATGTTCAAGAATGGAAATTAATGGTGAGAAGAAGGATAATGAGGGATGCCTGGGTGGCTCAGTCAGTTAAGCATCTGCCTTCAGCTCAGGTCATGATTACGAGATCCTGGGATTGAGCCCCATGTTAGATTTTCACTATAGGCACTTAACCATTCCCCAAATTCTGCTTCTCCCTCTCCCTCTGCTGCTCTGCTTCTGCTCTCTCTCTCACTCATGCTTGCTCTCTCTCAAATAAGTAAATAAAATCTTAAAAAAAAAAAAGAAGGATAATGAAGTCACCTCAAAAGTCTCACCATACAAAAGTCTTTAAAAGTATCTGTTAGGAGTAAGTTTCATACTCTCTGACCACAGCAATATCCACCTTGAGAAGCTTTTCCTAAAGAAATAATTAGATATATATGCAATGATTTTCATAGAAATTAATTTGAACAAAGATATTGTTAGCAATCTAAGTCTTAAGAGGGGAATGTTTAAATCAATCATGATTCACTATGAATCATGAAACACTATGAAACCATTTTAAATGATGTTGAAGAATAATACTGGATGAAAGAATACATTTTTAATGCGATATTGCTAAATGGTAAAATCTGTACACATGAGATGATTTAACTATGTTTTGAATATACATAACATTGATCTGATATTACTTATATTTTAAAATTTACATACAAATTATACACACACTCATAATGAAAAATATATACCTAAACTGAACAGTTGTGCCTGTGTGATTACTTGTGTCTTTTATTTTTTCTGTCTTTTCCAATTTTCCATTTGACAATGCTTCATTTTTTTAATGTTAATATCAATTGAATGATCTTCAAAAGGACTTTTTTATAGATGCTGATAAGACTAGGAAAAGTATTTAGTGAGTACATCGATTTGAATTGAAAATTTAGATCATAAATCAAGAATTATGGTCAATGCTGAAATGAATACTGGAATGAATGACTGAGAATCTATAATGCTTTAAGTATTCTTGTAAGCTGCATTCTAAGAATGACCCACAGAGTCTTCAAGCAGTTTAGGACCCTCGTACACTAAATCAAGCAGATGCTTCTTTAATAAGTTCATTATGAGGTAATCTCAATGATTGCTAATGCCTTAAAATCTGTACAGAACGTGGCCCTCCCTTCACATCCTGAAAAATGGAGAGAAAAAGCTAGCATAAAGAGGTTGGCAAATGGGTATGAGAATCCAAGCAGCAGATGGCTCTGGTGGTCTTCAGCAGGTGCTCATTTACATATTTTGGCCATAACCACCCTTGCCTTTCCCCTAGCATGGTAATATGCTCTGGCTTGAATGCACATTTAGACCAAAAACTGTGTGATATAGTGAAAAATGTACTGAATATAGAGTCTTAGGTTTGATTTATGATCCTGGCTCTTATGCTAAGTACATGCACAGTCTTAAACATGTCCCTTGAACTTGTGAATGGCCCTTATCTCAACCAGATTTGCTGGTCATATTATTTATGCACAGATTAAAAGGAACTAATGGAAAATTGGGCTTAAAGACTTGGATTCACCGTAAGTCATTGGTATCTAAAAGCCCCAGATTTGGGAAGAAATAGAATGGTGTAGTGGGCAAAAACACACAAATTGCAGGTCAGATATTTTGGTTGTCTCCCTGTCAATAATTATAGCATGACCTTAAATACGTATAATTTCATCCATCTTCAATATCCATATATGAAATGTGGATGGAAGAAAGGGAAATGAGACAATAGGAGTTAAGCTATATTGTCTTTAAGATCTTATTAAAATAATTATGCTTTATTAAAGTGTAAAATAATTAAGATCTATGAAGTGAGTAGTCTGGTCACCTTTTTTCTTGAGAAAAGTATGTTTATTCTGAAATTTTAAATGTCATATATTAATAGGAATACATAATATAATACTGAAATAAAGGGTATGTGTAACAAGATCACTGAAACAAAATGATATAGAAGTAGACATAATATTGAATAATATTTTGCCAACAAATTTTATCTATGAATAGAAAATATATATTCCCCTAGATGTATGTTACCTTTCTCTTTTAATATAGGCTAAATATAAGGGTTCCTTCTTACATATAATATTCTTCTATATTATTAGTATCAAACTTTTGTCATTATGATCCTTACAGATAGCAAAAATATTGCCTAATTTAGTCTTTAGGTAACAATGAAAGTTTTGAAATAGTAAATTAAATAAATATTAAAATTTTAAGGAAACAATCTAGACTAGTTTAAAACGTTTTGTGGAAAGTGATGAGTTGGGTTTTTTTTAATATTCATTGCTATTTATCTAATATCTTCCAGGTATGGTTACTTCATAATCTATGTATTATAAAATCAAATTAATTATGAAAAAATTCTCCTTGACAAAGTAATAAAATCATCTGGACATAGCAAAATGATATAGTAAAATATGTTAATATCATATTAAATAAACTAAACTAAAAAAATTAAATTCAAGTTTTATTCGGAGTTCATTCATTTATTGAACAAGGTTTAATTGAGTGTCTGATGTGTATGCAGCATTGCTAAACAAAAGCCTTCAAATAACATTAGGTGAATATTTGAGAGGAAAATCAGTAATCTCAGTTTCTTTGTATTGTTATTTGGTCTTTGTGATATGCTAATCTTTCTACTTGTAATGGCATCTTCCTATTCCCTGAGAACTTTTGGTTATTTGGAACTTCAGAAAAATGTAAGCATAGAGAAATTTTATAACTAAAGACCAGCTTAAATGAATAGTATTAGAGATCACAAAAAATCCCACCAACCAAATTATTTTCATTCTAGGATGCAGAAAAATAAGCAGGCTTCAAATACAATACAGGTGAATCATTGTGAGTATGAATTATGTCATCACCTAAAATAATAATATCTTTCATGTTGAATTTTCATAGATTGTGGAGAGAGGATGACAGTGAATCACACTCAAAGGTGACAAACCTTTTTGCCATCAACTTTTTCACTTGCTGAGAGAAATGCATTTCCATCCCTGAAAGAGAATAGTGATAAGGTTCTGAAATCTGAAAAAGTTATCCAGTTTTCAGGCAAGCATAATACAATAGAATAAAATACTTACAGAAAAAGAAATGCTCAAAAATCTTGGGAACAATCCATTTATTTCACAATAGTTGCTTCAAATCCAAAGAAAATCAAGAGCTTCCCTGTTACTGAGACTTAAATATTTTCTGAAGAACTCACTGTCTAGACTTTTCAGAAACCTACTCTCCAGATACCAACTGAATTGTTTTTTAAGTTTTAAAACTGACATTGAGAAAGATAGGCCAAATCTATCAGAAGTGATAGTATTTTTCATAGCGATATAAAAGTCCACTGTATTCTAGGATTGTTACAAGTTATCACAGAGCTAGAACAAACAATCCTAAAATTTGTATGGAACCCAAAATAGCTAAAGCAAATCCTGAAAAAGAAAAGCAAAGCTGGAAGCATCACAATTCCAACTTCATGCTATATTACAAAGCTGTAGTCACTGAGACAGTATGGTACTGACACAAAAAGAGACACATAGATCAGTGGAACAGAATAGAAAACCCAGAAATGGACCCACTGCTATACGGTCAACTAATCTTTGGCAAAGCAAGAAAAAATATCCAATGGAATAAAGATAGTCTCTTTTACAAATAGTATTGGGAAAACTGGACAGACACATGCAGAAAAAAATGGACCACTTTTTTATACCATACACAGAAATAAAATCAAAATGGATGAAAAACCTAAATGTGAGACAGGAAACCACCAGAATCCTCAAGGAGAAACAGGCAGCAACCTCTTTGACATCAGCCTTAGCAACTTTTTACTAAACAACTCTCCTGAGGCAAGGGAAACAAAAGCAATGAACTATTAGGACCTCATCAAAATAAAAAGCTTTTATACAGCAAAGGAAACAATCAACAAAACTAAAAGGCAACATATGGAATGGGAGAAGATATCTGCAAATGACATATCTGATAAGGGCTAGCATCCAAAATCTATAAAGAATTTACCAAACTCAACACCCAAAAAACAAATAATCCAGTTAAGAAATGGGTTGAAGACATGAATACACATTTTTCCAAAGAAGACATACAAATGGCCAATAGGCACATGAAAAACTGCTCAACATCACTTATCATCAGGGAAGTACAAATCAAAACCATGATGAGATATCACCTCACACCAGTCAGAATGGCTAAATTAACAATACAGGAAAGAACAGATTTTGGCAAGGATGTGGAAAAAAGGGAACCCTCTTACATTGTTGGTGGGAATGCAAACAGGTGCAGCCACTGTGGAAAACAGTATGGAGGCTCCTCAAAATTTAGAATGGAACCGCCCTATGACCGAGCAATTGTACCACTAGGTTTTACCCAAAGGATACAAAAATACTGATTCAAAGGGGCACAAGCACCCCGATGTTTATAGCAGCATTAACAATAACTAAATTTGGAAAGATCCCAAATGTCCATTGACTGATGAATGGCTAAAGAAGATATGATGTAGGGCGCCTGGGTGGCTCAGATGGTTAAGCGTCTGCCTTCGGCTCAGGTCATGATCCCAGAGTCCTGGGATCGAGTCCCGCATCGGGCTCCCTGCTCCTTGGGAGCCTGCTTCTCCCTCTGCCTCTCTCTCTCTCTCTCTGTCTTTCATGAATAAAGAAATAAAATCTTAAAAAAAAGAAGATATGATATATATATTGTATATATGTATATACATATATATACATATACATGTTATATATGTATATACAAACGTGTGTGTGTGTGTGTATACATATATATATAATGGAATACTATTCAGCCATCAAAGAGAATGAAATCTTGCCATTTGCAACAATGTGGATAGAGCTAGAATATATTATGCTAAGCAAAATTAGTCAGTCAGAGAAAGACAAATACCATATGATTTCACTCATGTGTGGAATTTAAGAAACAAAACAGATGAACATAGGGAAAGGAAGAAAAAATAGAGATGGAAGCAAACCGTAAGAGACTCTTAACTACAGAGAACAAACTGAGGGTTGCTGAAGGGGACGTGGGTGGGGGATGGTTAAATGGGTGGTCGGTATTAAGGAGTGCACTTGTGATGAGCATTGAATGTTATATGTAAGTGATGAATCACTAAATTCTATTCCTGAAACCAGTATTACACTCTATGTTAACTAACTAGAATTTAAATAAAAACTTGAAACAAAACAAACAAAAAAAGTCAATTGTATTACTTTAGGTATAAATGGACTCAATATGCTTAAGCATAGTATAATGAAAGAAAGAATTTGATTATCACAGAAATATAAAGTGTTTGCCATTAGTTCTCTTAAAAGGCTGGGATGGAATTGATGCATAATTCCATCAAAGGTTGCAAAGCATTTCCACTGGTCTCCTGCCATTCAGTTAAGAGGACTAAGAAGCCTCTTTGACCATCTTTACTGTTGTTGACATTTCATGTTTTCTTATTTATTTTTTTCTTCCTCGTTTTAAAATTACTCCTGATAAAAAAATTAAAATAAAAAATAAAAAATTAATCCTGGCAGTCAGTTTAAGACTTCTTTCTCTCATGGGAAAACTTAAAACAGAATTATTTAAAATAATAGTTAATAATGAAAACATGTATGGCATCATGTAATTGAAAAATAATTTTACACTGAATATTTTATTTTCAGATATCCTTTTAAAGTCCTTATTGATATATCATACACTATTTTGTTTCTTAACAATAAGTTGAGATGCACGTAGAACTTAAATGAAGTTGCTTTCGTGATAGTAAGGATTAAGTTGTGTGCAGATTAAGTGGTGCATCTTCCACTTTTCATGCATATTCAAAAAGTAAATTTGAACTGTTAAATAGGTTTATCAACATAATAATTGATATAAAAAATATATAAGCCCCAAGATTGGGTAGGGGTATTTCATGAAAGCACATATTTTTGTAATCATTCTCAAGAATGAAAAAGACAGAATCAGAGAAAGAGAGAGAGAGACAGAAAGCACACAAGCATCCATGCAACCAACTTTTTTTCCTTTAGAAATAGCTTAGATTTCATTTTTGTCCCAAAGAAATAGAAATGTAATATGGAACATTTTACTTTGACAGAACTAACATCTTAAAAACAGAGGTAAAATGCGACAAGAATTTTAACGAGTGAATGAGAACTCTTTTTATTTTTATTATTTTTTAAGATTTTATTTATTTACTTGAGATAGAGAGCACAAGCAAGGGGAGAGGCAGCAAGAGAGCAAGAAGCAGACTCCCCACTGAGCAGGGAGCCAGCCATGGGGCTGAATCCCAGGACCCTGGGATCATGACCTGAGCCGAAGGCAGACGCTTAACCGGCTGAGCCACCCAGGTGCCCTGAGAACTCTTTTTAATTTGGAGCTGCACAATGAATCAGGGTGCAAGAACTTATAACTGGAGAAGAAAATAGAGAGGGTGTTTTCTCAATAAATATCTTCCCAAGAGCTTTTAGAAATAAGGCTCTTCTCTATAGATCGCATCTTGTACATCAGCATCATCTTCTTAATGACAGATGGCAAATGCCACAAAGGAAGTTTAGGAGCTGGACAAGAGAATATACACAGAAGTGAAGTAAAATCCTCTCAAGTATATGACAGATCTGTAAAAAATAAATAAATAAATAAATAAATAAATAAAAATAAAAACCTGCCAGAAATAGATGCCTAAACTTTAAACTTTCTATTTGTTGCTCAATCCATTAGACCATGTTATCTCTCAGGATGTGTTGAATTGAGCAATTCTTATTCACAACGCTAGAAACAAATGGATATACACTGATTCTGTTTTAAGCCTGAATGGGTGTGAATGGACAGGTAGTTTGATGAAGGTAGTCATATGATGACTCTTTGTAAGAAAATGTTTGACAAGCTGTCAAAACTCTTTTGGAGAAAGAAAAAGTGGATAGGGTTGCTCTAAGGAATACATGTCAATTCAGTTATCTTATTTCTAGATCATATTTTCATGCTAGATGAGTAATCTTTGTGGATCTCATGCTAAATATCAGGTTAATGTAAAGTGAGTCAGATTGATTTTGAAGCACTGAGCTAATGTTAACATTCATGCCAAAATTTTATCACAGGGTAAGCTCGGTTTTACCAAGGTTTAAAACAAACATTGATAATATATAAATACAAGCTTATGGCTTGATCAAATAATACAACACAAACACTGTAGTTCAGAGGCTTATGTATCAAATGTCAAAAATTAGAATCTGAAGAGAAAAGCTGTCAGGGAAAAGGGAAAGAAGGGTAAATCTCTGAAAACAGACTAAAATTTGCAATCTGTCATCTGAGTAATGAGATCAAGAAAGAGTTGTATAGTTGATGTGTTGAGTGGAAGGTGATTTAAAAAAAAAACTATCACTCGCTAAAATATTTTTATGACTTGCCATTTCTCAAGGAATATCATACAACTACTTTAACTTTGGCATTCTAGGCACTCTGTGATCTCAATATCAAGTGACTGTCCTCGTTCCCTATAGTCCACACTAGAACTCTTACCTGACCTCTACATTTACCATCTATAAGCCTTCACTGCTAGTCTCTTGTCTGAATTCCTCTCTCTCTCTCTGCCTCTGACTGGTGAAATCTTACCTAACTTTTAAAGCTCTGTTCAAATATGCAAATCCCATATCTTCCAAGAAAACGCCTCTGATTTTCTGGTGGGAATTATGCTCTCTTGTATACATACAGATTTTGATTTGACTCTATAATTGATTCATCACATTCTGCCATAAATTATGGTTAATTTTATACATCTGTCTCTTCCCTATATATAGCCCTAAAGCACAGGAAATAAACTAATCACTTTGTATCCCATTTATATTTGAAAGGTTTTGTGGAATTTTACTACAGTTGACTCTTGAAGAAGATGGGTTTGTACTGCATGTTTCCATTTATAGGTAGTTTTTTAAAATATAAATACAGTACAGTACTGTAAATGTATTTTCTCAATAACATTTCTTTTCTCTAGCTTATTTTATTGTAAGAATATAGTATGTAATACATATAACATTAAAAATATGTGTTAATCGACTATGTTTTTAATAAGGCTTCCAGTTGGCAGCAGGCTATTAGTTTTGGGGGTATCAAGTTATACGGGGATTTTTGACTCCATGGGGGGGTGTCAGTACCACTAATACCCACATTGTTCAAGGGTCAACTGTAAGTGAATTAACTGGCAGATTAGGACATCACAGATAATGTTTCCTTTAAATATCCTGTATAAAACAAAAACAAAACCCAAATCCTCAAAAGGTCTTTGCAGACCTTGATTTCCCATTTTATATAAATGGGGGGAAACATCCTCTGCGGTCTTTTGCCATGAGTCTCCTTTGCCATTTGAGCACCCAAGTATTATTCTATAGCAATGACATATCTTTGAAAAATTCTCATACCTACCCTATTTATCTCCTGGTGCTTGACTATAGCTTGACATATTCATTTCTAATAGCACCACACATTCCTTCTCTTTTGGGATAACAACAGTCTCTGGGCAAAACATCACACTGACTGTACTCTGAAGGCTGAAAATGAAAGTTGGAGGCATGAGATGTTGACAATAATTTTTGTATATTTTTATATCTATGTGATGTTTCAGATGCTAGACTAAAATGAGGAATATTTCTTTACTGTGCAATACCTGCAGGGTGTTCCACAATAATATTCTAAAGTTTCCTCTGTAGCGAAAAGGAAACGTGTCTTTGTGTTTACTGATTTAAAAGAAAAATATTATGTTGGAGTTACAGTCCAACATAAACTCAGACCTCACTAGAGTGCTCAGCAGTTAACATCTTCTAACTAAGCCTTATAATGTTAATATTTTATGAAGAGACTGGCTTAAGTGATCAATAGAAGAACTACCTCCTCCAGAAAATTGTGTCTTCGCCCTGCTCTGGCAACCCCGCGGTACTCAGCTCTTTGTTTTTAGATTGTAAGACCTCTATAGGCATCCAGGCAAGAAAGAGTTCCTTAAGACTGAAACTTGTATTAAAGAGGGCACGTTCTGCATGGAGCACTGGGTGTTATGCACAAACAATGAATCATGGAACACTACATCCAAAACTAATGATGTAATGTACGGTGATTAACATAACAATTAAAAATTTAAAAAAAAAGACTGAAACTTGTCTTTGTGAGGCAAGAACAAAGGAAGTTGAAGGTTGGGGAAACAAACAGCCTTAACTTCAGAATTACTCCTTTTCTTTCTCTTTCCTCTGGCTCTGTGTCTCTGTTCTTGAGTTACACTGCCCTTGTTCCTTCAGCTGATGAAGACTTCTGATCCATCAGTGTTGGAACCAACCCAAGCAGCCTACCTGCTGCTTCAATTTCTTCAGATCTCCCTGATGTTGATTAATACAGGAACCTTAGACCTGTGCTTTGTCCCTTTTATCTACTTACCTGGCCATTGGATACTTCCCTGGCTGGGACATAGCATTCTATCTGTGTTTGGCTTTCCTCATTACAGTTCCTCAAGGGGCTTCTCTACCCACTGCCTGAAGAGGTAATCACAAATAATAGTTTTCACCTTCTCAACTTTTCTCAAATACCAGTTGGCCATCAGCTTATTAAAAACACTGGATTTAAATTTTTATTGTGAACAAAGGATAAGGGAGAAGAATGGCACATTAGTTTTCCAGGGCTGCATAACAAATTACCACAAACTGAAGGATCTCAAAAAACAAATTTACCTTCCCACAGTTCTGGAGGCTAGAAGTCCAAAACCAGGGTATTGACAAGTTTGGTTCCTACTGGGGAGGACTGTGAGGGAGACACTCTGCTCCATGCTTCTCTCTTAGCTTTTGGTGATTGCTGACAATCCTAGTGACCCTGGTTTGTAGGGGCACCCACTCCAAGATATCTGCTTTATCTTTACATGGTGTTCTCTCTGTGTGTCTTTGTCTCTATGTCTCCTCTCTTCTTATAAGGACACTATCTATATTGGATTAAGAGCCCACCCTACTCTAGTATGACCACATCTTAACTAATTACATCTGCAACAACCCTCTATTCAAATGAAGTCACATTCTGAGATAGTGGAAATTAGAATTTCAACCTATCTCTTTGGAGAATGCAATTAAATCTATAACAAATGGTTATAGGCTGACTGGTCACATTCATTAGCAGAAATTTAGGACTATTTAAAATTATTAGAATTTCTGACTTCGGATAAATATACCCCTGATTCTACACGTATGGTTTCTCTGCCAAACTCAGATACAGTTTCCTTTGAGAAGAAAACTTCTCAAAGTCTTTGTCTTATGCATATTAGTGGGATTTAGGGATTTTGTTGTTGTTTACTTTGTCTGCCATAACTGCAAATAGTTTCACATTTGTACTATAAACAGGCATACATTTCATTCAATAAATATTTACATCTCTATTCTTTATAAGATACTGTTTGGGGAGGAAGAGGGGTTTATAAAGATATGTAAGGGCAATTCATTCCTTCAGGGATGTTTTAATTCAGAAGACTACCTAAATTTTAATTTTGAATTTGACTATCTAAATTCTAAGGTACTTACTGTACTAATCTTTAAAAAAAAAGTACAAGCAAAGCATTATAGATTCCAATAAGGTGAAAATGACATCAGTTGAAGAAATGAGGGAAAGCTTCCCACTAGCACAGTTTTAAGTTTAGGTGTTAAAGGACAAGTCAGAAGAAAAGCAATGTATACTGGGTTCAGTGGAAATATGCATATCTTGTCCCCCCCCAAATTCTGAACTTCTTTGATACCATAACCATACAAGATGAAAATAGATTGATAATAGGCAACATTCCAGGCAGAAGAAAATCAAACTGTGAACAATGAAAGGATGGCAAGGAGAATACATCTCAGTGTGGTTGGATTAGAGCTAAGGGAACTAACCCGGAAATGAGACTGGAAAAGTGGGTCATAACACTCAACCTCCTGCTCTCAGGACCAATCTCAATCAGAAATAAGATATATATAAACATTTCCCAGCCAAAAACCTTGAGTTAAGTTTCAAATCACCTTTACTGCAAGTTCTGCCTGCTTCCTAAGCCCAGTTATATCATTTGTGTCTTGAGTTTGTAAAAATCTAAAAGAGCACTCTGGGGAATGGGTAGTACCTACGTATTGCTAGGGAAAATTTAAATTGTAGCATGTTTGCAGAGCAATCTTACAACACCTATTAGAAATGAAAATATATAAATTCTCTACCCAGGAATTCATTTCTTGAGAATCTATCCTAAAAGCATTAAAAAGCTAGTAGATAAAAATCTAGGTAGAAGGATATATGGTAGCATTGTTAATGGTGAAGAAAAAATTAAAAACAAAAAACCAACATGAATAACCACCATTAACAGAGGAATGAGGGGCGCCTGGGTGGTTCACTTGGTTAAGTGTCCAACGCTTGATTTCAGCTCAGGTCATGATCCCAGGGTTGTGAGATCAATCCCTGTGCTGGGCCCCGTGCTGGGTGTGGAGTCTGCTTGTCCTTCTCCCTCTGCCCCCTGCCTCTCAAAACAAACAAACAAAAAAACAGAGGAATGATTGAATGAAACTAAATTATTATTATTATTAATGACTTAATTTTGCATGTATTAAGCTGTTATTTAATCCATTTGAACTGATCTGATTTCACAATTCTGTTTGTGAAGGATTATTCTATTACTATAATCAATAGGGTTCTTTTCTCACTTTCCCTTTAGAAAAGTTGTTTAATCTCCAAAAGCTAGTGAAACAAAAGCAAAAATGAACTTTTGGGACTTCATCAAGATAAAAAGCTTCTGCAGGGCGCCTGGGTGGCTCAGTTGGTTAAGCGACTGCTTTTGGCTCAGGTCATGATCCTGGAGCCTCGGGATTGAGTCCCACATCCGGCTTCCTGCTCAGCAGGGAGTCTGCCTCTCCCTCTGACCTTCCTCCTTCTCATGCTCTCTCTCTACCATTCTCTCTCTTTCTCTCAATAAATAAATAAAATCTTTTAAAAAAAAAGATAATAAGCTTCTGCACAGCAAAGCAAACATCAACAAAACAAAGAGGCAACACACAGAATGGGAGAAGATATTTGCAAATGACTCTACAGATAAAGGGCTGGTATCTAAGATCTATAAAGAACTTCTCAAACTCAACACCCAAAAAGCAAATAATCAAGTCAAAAAATGGGCAGAAGATATGAAAAGGCACTTCTCTGAAGAAGACATAGAAACGGCTAACAGACACATAAAACAATGTTCATCATCATTAGCCATCAGGGAAATTCATATCAAAACCACATTGAGATAACACCTTACACCAGTTAGAATGGCAAAGATGGACAGGGCAAGAAACAACAAATGTTGGAGAGGTTGTGGAGAAAGGGGAACCCTCTTACACTGCTGGTGGGAATGCAAGTTGGTACAGCCACTTTGGAAAATAGTGTGGAGGTTCCTCAAAAATTTAAAAATAGAGCTACCCTATGACCCAGCAATTGCACTCCTGGGTATTTACCCCAAAGACACAGATGTAGTGAAAAGAAGGGCCATATGCATCCCAATGTTCATAGCGGCAATGTCCGCAATAGCCAAACTGTGGAAAGAGCCGAGATGCCCTTCAACAGATGAATGGATAAAGAAGATGTGGTCCATATATACAATGGAATATTACTCAGCCATCAGAAAAGATGAATACCCAACTTTTACATCAACATGGATGGGACTGGAGGAGATTATGCTAAGCGAACTAAGTCAAGCAGAGAAAGTCAATTATCATAGGGTTTCACTTATCTGTGGAACGTAAGGAATAGCATGGAGGACACTAGGAGAAGGAAGGGAAAATGAAGGGGTTGGAATCGGAGGGGGAGATGGACCATGAGACACGATGGACTCCGAGAAACAAACTGAGGGTTCTAGAGGGGAGGGGGGTGGGGGATGGTTTAGCCCAGTGATGGGTATTAAGGAGGGCACGTACTGCATGGAGCACTGGGTGTTATACAAAAACAATGGATCGTGGATCACCACATCAAAAACTAATGAAGTATTGTATGGTGACTAACATAACATAATAAAATTTAAAAAAAAAGAAAGAAAAGAAAAGTTGTTGAGTCCATGTATTCCATTATTACTTCTGAGTATCTTGATTAAAGTCATGAAGACAATTCTTCTTCTGCTTTAAAAATTCATGTATTACAGAAGAAATAGGTCTTTATTATAGAAAATCTAGAAAACAAATAAGCAAAATAGGAAAATCTTACCCATTGATAAATATTATATACCTTTCAGTATATATTGTCCCAGGATTTTTCCCTCTGAAAAATATTTTTCACTAAAATGATATCATACAAAATGAGATGTTGGGTGGCAAATTAGTTTCTTATTGCTGTTTTAACAAATTATCACAAACTTAGAGGCTTAAAACAAATTTACAATTTCATGGTTCTGAAAGTCAGAAACCTCAAACGGGTTTTGCTAAGCTGAAACCAAGTTGTCTGCTCCTTCTAGAGGCTCTGGGGAAGAATCCATTTCCTCACCTTTTCGAGACTGCCTTAGGTTTCCTAGGCTCATGTCTTCTTTCTCTATTTTCAAAGCCAGCAAACTAGCATCTTGGAATGTCTCTTTGACTCTGACCTCTGGTTTTTTTTTTTGTTTTGTTTTATTTTTTTAATCATATCTCCTCCTTTCAATCTGATATTCCTACTTCCCACTGTGTTTACACTGGGCCCACCAAATAATCTCTACTCATTCCAAAGTCCCCTCTGCCATGTAGGGTAACATAGTCACAGGATTCTGGGATTATAATATGGATATCTCTGGGGGGAATTCTACCACAGATGGGTTCTCCAGAAGCAGATGCTGACACAGAGTTTTAGATGGAAGATGTTTTTCAGGACTTAATGTGAAAGGGAAGGGAAAAACAGGCTTGGGTGGAGGAAGAAATCAAACTTTGTCAGGTCTGAAAAATCTCAGCCAACCTAAGGAGGAGCTCTAGCGCCAAGTCTTACCTTTCAAAGTGGTTTATGTCAGGTCCAGATTGTTGAATCCTACCCCAACCTGCATCAAGTGCTGGGTGTGGGCTGCCTCAGGAAGGGAGTGAGGCCAGGCAAAGCAGCTCCCTGAAGCTGAGGCTGACCCAGAAGGAACTGACAGCCAGAAGCTGTCTGCCAACCACAGCCCTGTGGCTGAGCAAGAAATCTATCCTTGAAGGGGGCGGTGGGGGGGGTCTGCGGGGCATGTCCCGACATTATCTATGGATTACTCTTTTATAACTTAGTTTTTCATTTAATGTATTTTGAACATTTCCCAAAGACCTGCATATTTCTAAATGTCTAACACTTATGATATCTACAACAGATATTTCATAGTTGAACATTTGGGTTATGCTCACTATTTTCATTCTTATGAATAATTATGCCATGAACCATGAACATTAGAAATATTTAGTAATATTCACCTTAGACTTGCTCTTTCCTACCTGCCCAAACTACTAATCACACTTTTTTTCCATTTCCCCTAACAATGAGGGCATATTGGAATGGGACATGGTAAATCATTCAAAGCCAAAACTCTGCAATTATCTTTCAAAAGTTATATTTTAGGACAGGATGCTGTACTTTTTGTGACACTAAGATCTAAAATGTTCCTTATGAATGTACTTTTACCCTAATGAATACTAAGATATAGGAAATCTTGTCAAAATTTGTAAAAGTTAAACATTAATTCTAAAAATACGAATCTATAGCAAATCTGAAATTCCTCCTTTATGGTCAACCTGCCTCTTTATCTTAGATGCCCTGGTCCTCCTCACTTCCCATTGACACTCTCCTGCCAATTCCATTGTCCTGGAGTTTACCTTTATTCCCAGGGAGACACAAAGGGCTGCTCCCCCAGTCCTTGAAATTTAAGCCTAGACCAGAGATAATACCTTGAAACCATGCAGACTAGGGAGATTTACACATTCCCCTTAATTAAGCCAATCCTGAGTGCATGTTTATGTCTACCAAGGAGAGCCAAGAATCGTCCACACACAGAGAAAAAGTGGTTAGGAGATGAACAAACCTCATTCCTCTCTGGACCAAAAAGTTAGTCATCTTAGGAGTCATGTCTGCTTATCTTGTTGGCAAATGTCTTTGTCCAGATGCACTGAGAGAATTAGGACACATTTGGGAACAAATTTGTACCAAATAGGGAAATATTTGATAATGTTTTCAAATATGAATCTCTTTTCACATAGACAAATACATAAATAATTCTGCCAGCGCTTGGAAGTAAAATTGCATTCACAAAAATAACTTTTTGCATCCTTAAAAACATCCTACTCATAATTGCTCAGTATAGAATGCTTATTTTGTGCCTGTTTCTTTCACTTCTAAAAGAACCAACTTTCAAAACTTAATTGGCTACTAAACTGTCATGTCATAGATAATACAGCCACATGTAATTTTTAAGTATCTTACATAGAAATATTTAGGGCAAATATTCATAATGTTAAATGCTTAGTGAACGTGTTATTTAAAAAATGTCATGTGCCTATACTGTCCTCCCTTCACTTAGAAAATTAAAATGAAATATCCCTGAAGACACATACAAAGTTATATAACAAAAACTCCTTGTTTATGAAATAGTTCATTAGCAAAGTGTGTGCAATTTTTTTTGCTAGAATTTATCAGCAAACTCATATTTATATGTCCATGTATGTGTACAGAATTTTTTATCTTCCAAGATAAGGAATATTACACCTGAATATAGAGCAGTCACTATGACAAATTATTGATGAAAATAAACAATAAGTTATTGTTCACTTTTATGGAAAAGCATTGGGTGGAAATGAAATTAACTGGAGTAAACATGATCTGACAGTTGGATGACAGTGCTGAACCAATTAGTGTAACACTAAATGAAAAGAAGGCATATTTGGGTGCCAAACCAAGATATCTCATTTTAAACAGACTCTTCTGCTTTCTTTTAAGTATGTGAAGGAAATGACAATCTCTGAATGAATTTCTCACCTACCTTATAAGTTAAGGCATTAGCAGTGAAAATAGTAGAAAAGGATCACAAGCATCATTGAGACTGTGGATCATTTAGCGTTTCTATTTAAGTTGTGTTTTTTTCTGATTGTAAGGCCATTTTAAAAAACTGTTAAGACAGTAATACCTTGAAACATAATAATTGTGTAGTTATTGTAATAACCTGCTACAGTCTTCCATGAAAGCAACTGTTATCACTGGAATTTACTCAATGTAGGGCCAAGGTAAACACAAGCAGAGTAGAGGTGAAAGATGATCATTTTCTTCAGATCTTGGTTCTAAAGTAGACATTAATGGCAGGAGGAATATAAGTCCCCATATACTGTGTACTGTAACCCCCCATTTTTTAGTTGTTGGAACACATCATAAATGTCCTGGGGGACAGAGGGCTGATTAGCAAGGAAGCACAGACCTACAGTGGTAGAGCATTTCTAGTGGTAAATGTTGCTTTGGCTCATCAGTCCTACAGTTCATTATATAGCCAGGAATTGGCCCCCAAGTTCGTAACAGTATCACTTGGTGCCAAAAGGTTGGCGGGTTTCTAAAAACTCTGGACTTTCATCTGAGCCTGACTCACTCCCATGTTTGTATCTAATAAGGTAGAATTTTAGTTCTTTCATCCCTGTTAATGGCAAAATATCTGGACCTTCTCTTCTTGCTCTTTTCTTTTTTCTACATTACTCCACTCCTCAGGTCTATTCTTAATTTTATTTGGCTCTTCCTGCTCCTACATGTATTGCCCTGGAAGTTACAGAAGATAATGGCTTTCTGGCTTGGTATTCATCTCCTGTTCTCCGACTCCCTTTACTTCTGGCCATGCCAGGGAAAGAATAGGAATCAGAATCATGGAAAGTTTGCAAGCAAGAAAAGGGTGTTAAATAACAGTCTGGCAAGGCAATACCGAGAGAAAAAAGATATGAAGTCAAAAGAGTGAAAGATTAAAGACAAATTAGAATGTGGTAGATGTAAAGTTAGGATTTATTCTTTAAGACAGTTACCAAGAAAAAGCAAGGATGTTGGTGACCACTTATGTGAAATGCCAACTTCATGTTGTAGAAAGGAGCCAGACAGCTTAAAAGGACCTGTCCCTTGAAATGCCCTTGTTTACCCCCATCCCATCTGCCCATCCCTCAGCTTCCTCCAGTGGCCTCTCCCATATCACCTACTTATTCCTTTGATAACATTTGCTGCCATCCGAAATTAATGTATTTTATTTATTTGCAAATATGTTTATTGTCTCTCCTTCCTAATAGAGTGTATGCTATGTGATGTTAGGAGCCTCTCTATCTTGTTTACAACTATAGCCAGAACTCATTAAGGAGGGCATGTGTTGTGATGAGCACTGGGTGTTATATGTAAGTGATAAAACACTAAATTTGGGGCGCCGGAGGGGCTTAGTCGGTTAAGCATCTGCCTTCGGTTCAGGTCATGATCTCAGGGTCCTGGGATCAAGTCCCACATTGGGCTCCCTGCTCAGCAGGGAGTCTGCTTCTCCCTTTCACTCTCCCTCTCTCAAATAAATAAATAAAATCTTTAAAAAAAAATCACTAAATTCTACTCCTGAAACCAATACTACACTATATGTTCACTAACTTGAATTGAAATAAAATCTTGGAAGAAAAACCAACAAACAAACAATGATAGCCAGCACTAAGCACAATGCCTGGCACAGAACTGATGCTTAATAATTTTGATAAATGCATGCACAAATGGATGAATGAATGAATTCAAGATCCAGGTCAAGCATCATATCCTTTGTGAATTTTTTGCTACACACCTTAGTAATTTCTTTCTTGTTATAATGATGGCACTTCCTATATACAGTTGTATTCTACTTTAATAAACTCATTTGTTTACTTTTGATATCTAATAAAATATGAGTCCCCTAAAGACTGGGGGGAACTTCCAATTCCTATTCCTATTGGAACTCCTGACCTATTGGAACTTCCAACCAGTTAGGATATAGTTTTGTAAGCAGATGAACACTTTTGAGAAAATATTATTAGGTTTCCAGAGCCATAATGACCACATGAGAAAATTTAAATTCGTAAGTTATCAGATGTGGAAAATATGGTGTTTTTTATAATTCACATAGTAGAGAGGTTTATATTATTTGCTTATGGAAATGTATCATACTCTAACCATACGTTTTCTCCTTGCCTGTAAATTCTGGTCAATTTTATCTGCTTCCTTGGCAAAAAAAAAAAAAAAAAAAAAAAAAAAAAAAATATTCAATATAAGTGAATGCAAGGCTAAGAAACATTTCTGATGTGTTCTTTTTAAGAACTGGTTACTAGCCTTATACTTCCTTCACCATCTTCAAGTTATTAGATGCTATGGTGCTTGAAAATAATTGTGAGTTTCTTGAGCATACTTAACAAAAATTCCAGGAATACCAGAGACTTCTTGACAACAGATGTTAGTTTAAAGGAAAAGTCATTTCCACTGCTTTGCAAACTTTGCACTTAATAAGATGCCCTACATTTAATCAAATCAAAGAGATAGGCTACAAAAATGTGGACTTGTTTTTTTAACAACAGAAATAGAGGACTCAGATTAAGGAAAACTGTTAATATTTTTCTCCATTATGGATATTAACTTTTGGTCTTTTTGCCTGAACATTTAGATGAATTTTCAATAAAAGATATAAGATGTATGTGCTTTGGCTTTCTTAAAAGAAATATGATATTATTGAGCAACCAAGTATCCCAGGTGCCCAAAGAGTTTCCTGGGATACAGGACTTTCAGTGCTAAAATCAGGCAAACCAGGATGGTTGTTCACCCTAGACTGATACAACACTTTTTTTCTTTTTTAACTTAAATAATATACTTGAGTTTCTAGAATTTTACAAGAATGCATCTCTAAAGTATAGTTAAAGAGAGAAAGGTAACTCATTTTTGTTTGAAAGGTTGATACTTTTATGTTTCATTTTTATCCCATGATGATGATGATTATTTATTTATAATAGTTATAAGGGTACATGGCACTTACAAACACATAAAAGACAAAGTTCCTGTGAGGTTTCCCATCTAACTCGATATACAATATGCCATGTAAGAGCAAAAGGGAAGACAGAAAAAGGTTGGAAAAAAATTTTAAAAAAATCAATACTAGAAGGCTTAGTGAAAGAAATGTGTTCTAAGCTTTCAAGGAGAGATGTTAAGGAATAAAAGGAAGTTTGTTCAAGTAGGACTAATCTAGTTTTAAACCTTTTGAGAATTATACATGCATAAGTAACAGGAAAATGGATTTTTCTTTTTTTCTTATTATATTGTCTTAGTGAAGTTTTTTTAAAGTTATCATTTTACAATGACCCTCTTTAACCTTACTAATGTTTTCTGCCTTAAACTGTTTTCCCTGGAAGTTGTACAGCTACACCAGCTTCTTATGGTTAATATTTGTTAGGTATATAATTTTTATTCCTCTTACTTTTAAATTTACCATGTTACTTTGTTTAAGATGTACCTTTTAAAATAGCATATAGCTGCGGTGCCTGGGTGGCTCAGTTGGTTAAGTATCCAACTCTTGGTTTCAGCTCAGGGTTGTGAGATTGAGTCCCATGTCAGGCTTGATGCTGGGTGTGGAGCCTGCTTAAGAGTCTCTCTTCCTCTCCCTTTGCCCCCCCCCTCAAAAAAAATAGCAGATAGCTGGAAATTTGGAATCCAGTCATTAAATTTTCACCTTTTAATTGTCAAGTTTATTACATTTTCCTTTATTGTGTTTCTTTGTATTTTATTTCTGCCAACTTACTTTGTATTTTGTATTTTGATGTTCTTTTTTTCTTTCTTTATTGTCTCCAGCTGCACTGACCAACTGTCTTTATTCCATTTTTTTCCCTCTAAACTATTGGAAGTTATACATTATTTTTCTGTTATTTTAGTGGTTCCCCTTAAGTTTCTAGTATGTGTAACCTAACCTGACAAAGTCTAACATTAATCAATATCCTTACACTCCCCGCCCATGACATAAGTAACTTCTAACTCCTTCCCTGGAATTTATGTCTAATATTTTCATTGTCTTTTTTTTTTAAAGATTTTATTTATTTATTCAACAAAGAGAGCGAGAGAGCACAAGCAGGGGGAGCAGCAGAGGCAGAGGGAGAAGCAGGCTTCCTGCTGAGCAGGGAGCCCGATGAGGGGCTCCATCCCAGGACCGGGGACCATGACCTGAGCCGAAGGCAGACGCTCAACGACTGAGCCACCCAGGCGCCCCTTGTCTGATTTTTAAACCACACACGATTAGTCATTATTTTTACAGTAATTTTCTTTTAGGTTTACCTCATATTTATCAATATCCATTCTTATCATCCATTTATGAATCCTGCTCCTACCTTCTGGGTACAATTTTCTTCTTCCCACAGTAAATTACTAAGTGGTACTTTAAGGGATGGAAGGTCTCTAGTGACTAAAAACAAAAATCCAGCAAGTGAAAAGTCCTCTATCTGAAAATATCTCCACCTTCCACCAACTCTTGAAGAACTATTTGGTGGGGTATAGAACTCTAAACTGTACTTATTTCCTCCAAGCCTTGTGAGACTATTATTTATTCTTTATTTTCTAAGCTTTCTTACTGTTTTTGAGATATCTGCTGCGGTCCAAATGTTATTTCTGTGCAGTTAGTCTCTTCCTCTTCCTCACCTTTTCTTTCCTGGTAATCTTCTTTCTCCTGATTGTCTTTATTTTTTTGTTGCCACTGGTGTCCAGTAGTTTCAACTGGATATTACTGGTATAACTTTATTTGTATTTATCCTGGTTAGAAATCATTTTGCTTCTGGAATCTTATTTTTCCTCAACCTGGAAAAACTTTTAACCATTATCATTTCAAATATTGCCCCTCTCTTATTCTACTTCTTTAACTTACATTGATATATATGTTGGATTTTCTATTCTGTCTTCTACATGTCTTAGTCTCTCTTTCATTTGCTTAATCTTTTATCTCTGGGCTACATGCTGAGAAATTTTACCAGCCAATCATTCAACATTTTCTCTTCAGCTTTATTTCATCTACTGTTTGACCTGCTCATTGTTCATCTTTATTTCAAGAATCCTTAAAATTGGTTAATTTTTAGAAGGTTTAAGTGATGATTTTTCAAATCAGTCTGCCTTTTTTTTCCTAGTGTCTAATTCTTTTCTTATGGTTTCCATTCATATATGGCTTTATATTAAATAAAATTTTATTTTCTGTCTCAAATTGTTTTATTATTCTTTTATATATTTCAAATATATTTCTTATATTTGCTGGGTCTCAGGTAAATCATTTCCTTGTGACTTTTAAAATATTTGATTGTGATCTTATCTTGCAAATCAACTATTTACTCCATAGGCATTTTGTGCAGCATAGATTATAAAAATATCTATTCAAAGTAGTTTTACATTTACTTTTTCCAAGTGTGTCAGGAGAAATGCTCACCCAGGAATCATTTTTTAAGCATCTTTATTGAGATATAGTTCACATACCATAAAATTCATGAGTTTAAAGCACACAATTCAATGACTTCAGTATATTCACGGAATTCTGCAACCATCATCACAATCTAAGTTTAGAAAAAGTTATCACTCCAAAAAGAAAGACTGTACCCATTAGAAGTTGCTCATCTCTTCCCCTTCTCCAAGCAACTGCTAATATACTGTCTGTCCTAAGGATTTGCCTATTCTGGAATTTTTTTATATAAATAGAATCACGTAATATGTGGTGTTTTGACTTCTTTCATTGAGCATATTTTCAAAGTACATCTATGTTGTATCATGTACCAATACTTTTTTCTTTTTCCTGACAAATAGTATACCATAGTATAGTTATACTGCATTTTGATTATTCTTTCATTAGTTGATGGACATCTGGGTGGTTTTCACTTTTTGATTATTATAAATAATGATTTTATGAATATTCATGTATAAGTTTTAGCACGGATGTATGTTTTCATTTTTCTTTGAGTATAAACTCAGGAGTGGAATTACTACACCATATGGTAACTCTATGTTTAGCATGTTAAGGAATTGCCAAACTGTTTTCTGTCATGTTTATAGCATTGTACGTGCCCACCAGCAGTGTTTGAGGGTTCTGATTTCTCTACATCCTCATAAACATTTGTTATAATCTATTGTTTTTATTATAAGCCATCTAGTGCATATGAAGTGGTATCTCATTATAATTTTGATTTGCATTTCCCTAATGGGCTAATGATGTTGAGCATCTTTTTATGTGCCTATTGGAATTTTGTATATATTTTCTGGAGATGTGTTTATTCAGATTTTTCCCATTTTATTAAATGTGTTGTCTTTTTCTTATTGAGTTATAAGTGTTCATATATTCTGGATACTAGTCCCTTATCAGATAAATGATTTGCAAATGTTTTCTCCCATTCAGTAGGTTGTCCTTTCACTTTCTTGATGGTTTTACTTTCAGCAAAAGCAATTGAATTTTGATGTAGTCCAGTGTAGTCTAATTTTTTTCCTTTTTGTCCACAATGCTTTTGGTGTCAAATCTAATAAACCATTGCTTAATCCAAGCTCGTGAAGATTTGTGTCTTTACTCTGATGTTTTCATCCAGGAATTTTATAGTTTTAACTCCTACTTTTAAGTCTATGGTCCACTTTGAGTTTATTTTTGTGTATGGTTTAAGGAAGGGGTCCAATTTCATTCTTTTGCCTGTGGATATTTGGGGTTTTTTACACTATTTGGTGAAAAGACAATCTTTGCTCTAGATTTGTCTTGACACCTCTGATGGCAAATTTTACACGTCCACTTGGCTGGACCACAGTAGCCAGATATTTGGTCAAACATTTTGAATTTTTCTGTGAAGGAGTTTTTTTAAAATGAGATTAACATTTAAACTGGTAGACTTTGAGTAAAGCAGATTACTCTCCACAATATAGGTTAACCTCACACAATCAGTTGAAGTCCTTAATAGAACCAAGATGTCCCTCTAGCAAGAAGGGGACTCTAGCAGACTGCCTTTGGACTCAAACTGCAACTTTTCTCTGGGTCTACAGTCTGCAAGCCTACCTTAAAGATTCTGGACTTGCCAAGCCTCCACAACTGTGAAGGTGAATTCCTTAAAATCTATCCTATCCATCTGTGTATCTATGTATCTATCTACACACACACACACACACACACACACACACACACACACACACACACACATCTATCTTATTGGGCCTGTTTCTCTGGAGAACCCCGATAAGCCTGACTAATACAGCACCATTGTCAAAAATCAACTGGCTTCAATTGTATGGGTTTATTTCTGGACTTTCAATTTTTTTCCTTCTATTCCATTTATGTATAGATCTATCCTTATAATCTGAAGTACCAATTTTAATACTTAGGTTTCTATTTCAGGATTTACACATATAGGATTCGTGCATATAAACAGTAGTTTAGGATCAGAGTTCAAACCCATGCATAGCAAACACTGGGTTTTGAATTCTTGTGAGATATTTCTGTTTACTACCCAGAGAACTGAACATACACATGATAACTTCATTCATATTAGGTCACTGGAAACATTTTGTTATCCCTTTATTACCACAGGTTAAAAAAAAAATCAGAGAACCTCAGATTTGTGCAAGTCCCTTCATTTCAACTTCATGTCTTAATTGCCCCCAAAATCTCACCTTTTGTTTCTGCATGGCCATTTAAATTCAAGACTTTGGGCATTGTAACTCATCTCTGAATTTGATAATCACCTCCTAGATGTACAGCAACTTCTGTTCTTAATTGAGATTTTTAACACTTCAAGATTTGCATTCATTCATTGCAAACATACATATAGATATATGTTTATATATTTATATCTGTATCGATCACTTTGAGTTACAATTTATTATGTCTTCTAAGTATTTATGGGAGCAGAGATATGTTGGTCAAAATCTTTGCTGGAAACAGAATTCAAATATATTGATTATTTTTGTTTGACAACTTCAAAGGTCCACATTGAAAATTCAAATACCATTGAAAAAGTTCAAATATGGATTATATTCTCCTATGGAAACAAAAAATAAGTATTCTAAAGTCTATTAACATGAATACTCTAAAATCATTTGTATATTGAATACACAAAGCTATTATCAGGATTAAATGAGATAATTTGAGCCAAGCCAACGTATTAATAATTACAGTAAGTCAATTGCCACTCAATAAATGGAATTATTACATTAATTTTGTTATTATTCTTTAGTTATACATTGAGTTACATGTATGCCTGATTCACCTTGGGAGTTAATTAATATTATAATATTTTTTCTTCTAGGAAAACATGCATTATGAGTTTCAAATAACTAATTTATAAATGGATTTTTTTTAAAGATTTTATTTATTTATTTGACAGAGAGAGAGACAGCGAGAGAGGGAACACAAGTAGGGGGAGTGGGGGAGGGAGAAGCAGGCTTCTCACTGAGCACGGAACCTGATGCGGGGTTCGATCCCAGGACCCCTGGGATCATGACCTGAGCCGAAGGCAGATGCTTAACGACTGAGCCACCCAGGCTCCCCTACAAATGGATTTTGAAATAAAAAGAAATTGGTGTCTGTCATTCTATATATAATACAGAATGTATTTACTTGAAGTGGAAACCATTTAGTCAAATATAAAGGCAGGTTATATTTTAGTGAAGCACACAATTTCTAAATGTTGTTTCTCCCTCTTTGCAATGAAACATTCATGGAGATACATGATTTGAATAATTGATTTTTAAGGTCTCAGAACAAAGGTTCTGGAGAAAATTTTGACTGTTTTACTGAAAAAAAATAATTAGCTATGGGAAACTTTCTAACTTAAATTATTAATGCATAGAAATGATTCAACAAACCACAATAATCTTGAGAACATTCACTTGTAATTCTTGAGATGGACTATCCATCTTTCATTTCTACTACAGGGGTAATAAAATAAATACTTATTTCTAATATTTTTACTTTAAAGCTCTGATTTTATTCATATTGATGATGTTATTCTAAAAGTTCATCTATGAAATATATTTTAAACTAAAATTTTAAACATTTAAATTTTTTCTTGTCAAAAAGTCTTTGTTTCTGGGAAGCTATTCTTGTGTTGTATGCCGTCAAACACATTTTGAGAAGCAATAAATCAGCTTTTACCAACCTTGTTTGTTACTAATAAATATTTTAACAAAACATTAATTACAAATCAGAGGTTTTCTTACAAAACACAAGTGATTTCACATAGCCCCCAAAATATTTTCTAGTCATACAACTTTGACTACTTCTATCTTAGAGAGCTAGCAAGTTCAGTATCTGTATTAAATTTCTATTAGTTTATTCAGGAAAGACAAGCAAAAACAAAGATATAAAATGTGCTTAGTATGTATAAATTTACTGATATGGCTTACTCCATCAATTAAAACAATTGCTAAGCTACACACCTCATAACTATATGTACTACATTGTATAACCGTAATTTTTCTTAGCTTCAACACAAAGATTTTACAGGAGCAGATGGATAGGTCTACAGAATGTAAAGCTGTTTGATTTTATATAACATACTGAAATTATTTCATATATTTTTGAACTTGTGATTTGGATGAAAATCTAATTTAAGCACACTTCCAATTTATTAAAATGGGTATTTGGCTTTGCATAATTCTATACATTTGATGTAGAATGAAGCTTTAAACATGCTTTCTCAACATGATTAACAGCTGATATAGTCTGCCTTAGCTATCTGAACCTACTTCATAAAAAATTGTTTTGCTCAGTTACACTTCCCAATTGATGTCAATCTCATTTTCTCATAATTTAATCTTTTAAAATCTTTAGAAGTGCTGTTTTTATTACTATGTTAATTAATTTCTAAAGAATATTTTTTTTCCCCTGCAGAAATAATCTACTCATTTTCACTCTCAGGTGAAAGTATAAAATCTTTATTTTCAGCATATCTGTTTTTGTAGCTTATTTGCTTTTATATCACTCATTATTTAAAAGTTTCCCCTGAGGGCCGCCTGTGTGGCTCAGTTGGTTAAGCAACTGCCTTTTGATCTTGGCTCAGGTCATGATCTCAGGGTTGAGATCGAGCCCCACATTGGGCTCTGTGCTCAGCAGTCTGCTTGAGATTCTCTCTCTCCCTTTCCATCTGCTCCTCCCCCTGCTCATGTTCTCTCTCTCTAAAAGAAATAAGTAAAATCTAAAAATAAATAAATACAAGTTTCCCTTGGGTTCTACGATGTCAAATAGCAATAGGGCCATAAAATAAATATAAAGGGCTTTTTATAAAATACATATAAGATCTAATAGTCTCTCAATTAGTTATTGATAAATAAAAACTGCATTCTTCCCAAAATGCAAGGAAGAAAAGTCTCACTATATTTATCTCAGAACTTTTCCTGTTAAGATGAAGGGAAAAGATATGACTGCCTGCATGACTCATATTTAATAGATAAAAATTCACAGTAAAAAGTGAAATTTCTGGCCCATTCCAATACAGATTTTGAAGATGATGACTTCATTTCCTAGACATTGTGGCTCAGTCATTAAGCGTCTGCCTTCAGCTCAGGTCATGATCCCAGAGTCCTGGGATCGAGCCCCGCATCCGGCTCCCTGCTCGGCGGGAAGCCTGCTTCTCCCTCTCCCACTCCCCCTGCTTGTGTTCCTGCTCTCACTGTCTCTGTCAACTGAATAAATAAAATCTTTAAAAAAAATAAAATAAATAAATAAATAAAATAAAAATTAAAAATTAGTCCTAAAATAACTCTTAAATATTTCAAACAAATTAGAACTGTAAAAATAATGTCAAGTACAAATATAATGTATAAGTTTTTGTCATTTGTTATATATACATTTTCTATATTCTCATTGGTGTTATAGTTCACCAGCAGTTTTCCTGATATATGTGTTCAGAGAAAGATTTTGAAGATCAGTATAAGATAATGGCTAACCATAAGAATTAAGAGTAAATATGACTGTTTTCATTTTCAAATATCTGTATTTTTCAGATGATTGACTTTAAGTTTGACATGAGCTCTGTATATGAAAAACAGATTGTGAGGGCGTACTCTTCTCACTATAGATTTTGCTGTGTTTTCACAATCTAAGATTCCAGTTACCAAATAATAAAACAGCTAGCCTCTCTGGCAGCAGAGATAGGCTTCACGCTATAAATCAATGCACTAGCTTCTTGTAAACTGCTATGAAGCCAGACAGCCTGGAACAATTTAACACCAAGAGAGGTGTGAATTTCCTCTATTTATCTTAAAAAAGTGTTAACTTCAGAGTATTTCAGTGGTTGAAGTTATATTCCAAGATAAAAATGCTCAGATCCAGTTATGGAAACTTAATTAAATAACTTCATTTCTTAGTGTTTTTCTTAGGTTCTGCTACTAAACTACTACTATTTCAAAAAGGGTTCTTAGAACAAATGAAAATAATTGGTAAAATAAATTTCTGAGCATAAACAGAAAAAGCATTTTATAATACTGCCAAAGATTTTATCAATAATAAAAATAACACTGAATTCATCTATCATGTGATAAAACTGTAATGTTACTACAAAGTAATACATTGGCATAGAACAGGAATTGAGCGTGGTTTTAAAACAATGAGTCTGGAGTGAGATTTTCTGGTTTAAGATATTGGCTCTACTATTTACTATATAAGGCTTTTTTGGGTAAGTTATATAACCACTCTGTACCTCAGTTTAGTCATCTGTAAATGGAATGATAATGGTTACTATCTCATGGAGCTGTGATAAAGGTTAACTGGGTTCATATTTCTATTTGAAACAGTGCCTGGCATATATAAACATTATAGATGAGTTCAAGACATACTCAGTCTAATAATGTCTTATTATATCATGTGTTGAATGACATACATTTTCAATTCTGTGGTTTCTATTATCTCTCCGGATAATAGATTGTTCCAGAGAATAACTAATGCTAGTCAATTTCTCACCTAGAGGAAAAATAAAAGATACACTTATCAAATCTGTTACTAACCCAGAACTGAAATCATAGCTAATACTTTGGAGAACACATTGACATTCAAAAATCCCTGCTAAAAAAAAAATATACGAGCTGATTATAGCCAGATAAAACTGAATAAAAAAGGGGCACCTGGGTGGCTCAGTTGGTTAAGAGTCTACCTTCGGCTCAGGTCATGATCCCAGGGTGCTGGGATTGAGCCCTGCATCAGGCTCCCTGCTCTGCAGGAAGCCTGCTGTTCCCGCTCTCATTCCCCCTGCTTGTGTTCCCTCTCTCACTGTCTCTCTCTGTCAAATAAATAAATAAAATCTTTAAAAAAACTGAATAAAAGATATATAGCTCTATGCTTAGATTTTTTTAATTAAATGCCAAATCTAGAATAGAGGAATTTAGTTTACCAAGAAAGAGAACTTGACAGAACTATTTGCCACCACACATAGTTCATTCTAAATTTACCTGGTAATTGACGTGACCATCTGTGTTAGTTAATTGGCTTTATCCAAAGGAAAGACAAACTTCTCATATTTTTATGATAGGAGACAGTTTTGCAACTTGGAGAAAGGCAGCCACTTAAATGAAGCTACAGAAATGGGGAGAGATCAGGATACTATCTCTCTTGATAATTATATTTCAAAGAGATGCTTATAGGTCCTTGAAAGAGATATGCTTGGGTCATAAGCTAGTAAGAGGTCTATTTTTCTTCTAAAAAGATTTACATACATTTCAAGGAGACAGAGAAAGAACTTACAAGTTTTCTAAAGTTCTCTAAGAAAATGGGTGAGGCGGAGTCTCTTATTTTCAACTTGGAGAATTAAGTCTCTTATTTTTAATTTATATTTGCCCTTGCAGAAGAGGGAAATTGGAAATGAAGAGAAAAAGCAAAGAGAGAGTTTCTGCCATACCAACAATTTAAGATGCAGAAAATACAAGTGGCTAAAGAGAGAAATCAAGGATATCTGTTTTTTAACTACTTATAAAAAAATGAGTGATATCAAGGCAGATGGTTTTCATTAAGAAAGGAAATATATATCATAGTGTAATTTAAAATTATTCAAAATATTTACCATTTATATCTAATATAAGTTCAGCTCAATAAAATTATGCTACAAATGTGGGGGGAAAAAAGAAAACTTTCTTCATTTGTGTCCATGCACCATTATTTATTTTCCCAGGAAGATAACTGACAAGCTAAAAAGAATTGCGTTGGAAAGACTTCTACAACATAACCACAAACCCACTTGTGGGAATGTGCTCTGAGAAAAGACTGCATAGAATAAGAAGAGAGAAAGTAGGAGAAACATTTCTTTTACCTTCCTGTGTTAGAAGTTCACAAGACATATTTCCATATTAAAGTTTCTATGAAGCTTTTAAGAAGTCCTTTTAAATTTGGTAGAAATTACATAGGTTACCCAAATGAAAGCAAATGGCCTATATTTTCAGAGCTGGCTATACCAAGGGAGTCAGCCACTATCACTTGTCTGTTGCTGTTATAGATAAACCAAAATTTAGAATGGTACAAAATATATGTCACACTTCCTCTACTTGAGGATTTCCTAGAATTGCTTTACTTTGTTCTCACATTGAAAAATGCTGTAGAAAAGTTTCAAACCAATCTTATGAGTGCCTCAAAGTGAGTTTTTTTTTTTTATTTTACTTAGTTTTGGTGGTTTATGTGCCATAGAAATCTTTCTTTAAGTCCAGGAAATTTATGTGAAAATGTCACAGCATTAATAAGTCTGAGTCCATTTTAATTAGAATACGATGTCCACCTTCAATTTGTTGAGTCAAGTTTTCTTAATTTCAGGATTTTTTTTCTTGATTTATATTTTTAAGTCTACTTTCTGTTTTACTTGTTCTTTTCTTTTTTTATGTGTACCCTGGGTATGTGTATAATAGATTTATTTTTGGCAAGTTTTCACTTATCTTTCTTCTTAATTATTTAAATGCTTTTTTTTCTATTACATAATTCAATATACTGAAATTTGTCCCTCATTTAGGTAGATTTGTTTTCAATGGTGTGGATGCTTCAACTGTTGCATCACACATATGGTTTTAACCTTGTTCCCACTTATTTTGTTGTGTTATTATTTCTTCTCTGAGTTCCTGTATTTCTGTCTTGACATCTTCATGTGTGGAGAATTTTTTCTTTAATCAAGCTACTTGATTCCATAGAAAAATACTTCACCAAAGTTTTTATCTTCTCCATGTTAAAATATTTTTTGGCTTTGTTTTTAGCTTTTAATTTTTTTATGACTTTTTGCCTTTTATGTTCCTTCTATAATGCTGCATACCTGTGAAAGTGAGACGTTCTTTCTGGTCTCAAGTTATTTACAGAATTTGAGTGGGAAGAGACTGGATGAGTACTTTGGGCTAACATGAAGAGTGTGGTAAACTGCTTTGTTGCAAAAATGGAATATATGTAGGGTTTTTTTCCTTCAACTCTAACTCCCTTGCCACTCCATGAGGACAAAGGATTAGGAAGGCTTTTTCAGCCCATGCACTTGAGCCTGATGTCTAACACAAGAGTTAACTTTCCACTGGATGGCACCAACCACTTTGGAAGTGTGCTGCTCTGACAGGTTTGCTCATCATCTAAAATGGTCAGTGATCTCTTAGTCTTCTCTCTCAGAATGGTCCCCTATTCGATACACATGGTATACTTTATTAAAATATTTTAAAGTTTGCGATTATCTGTGCTAATATCATCTAATATAAAATTTCTACTTCCATTTGTCATTTTCTTTGTTAGAAGTGGACAGAGATTTTGTTTCTTCTCCAGTTTAAAAGTGAAATGTCTTAATCATGTATTTTTTAAGAGTAGATCTTTTACCGTCTCTTCCATTTTATCTATAATTGCTCATTAATTCAGTTTCTATCACTCTAGAGCGAATCTGGGTCATTTATATTCCCCCCCATTATCCATTTCATTTAGCCTTTAAATTTTATTGGCGTAGATTTTTACAATTAATGTTGTTTATTTGAACATTTGTATTTGTATTTCTCAATACAAGCATTTATAGCATAAATTTCACTCTAATATCTGCTTTTGCTGCATCCCATAAGTTTTGGAATACTGTGTTTTCTTTTTCTTTTGTTTTGAGACATATTTTGATTTGCCATTTATTTGCCCCATTGCTTGTGCAGTAATGTGTTGTTTAATATTTACATATTAAATATTTCGTATTTACAAAAAAATTGTTACACCAATTATTTTATACTCATTTAATATCCTACATCTATAATAGGTCCCTTTATTATTTCTGATTTTTTTTTTAACATCTTGACTCACTTTGAATAAGTTAATTACATTCCTTTTAAAGTCTACTGTCTGCTTTCTACAATCTTGAGATTAATTTCTTGTCAAATTGGGTTTGGTAACTTATGTTAGCAAAGCACATTTTCCTCAAAATTTTGGCGATATTTTTGTTTGATAATTTGTTTTTGCCTAGCTGTGGACGTACATTCTGACATAAGAGCTGGCCTTAGGAGACTGTGGGAGCAAAATGCTGGTAGACTATGCCAGAAAGTTCTGTCTGATTATGTCTGGCTTCGATGATGCCGGCACTCACCCTTGCCATTTTGCTCCAAGGGCAAATGTAGCTGATGCCCAGGGAAGGAGAGGACTCTGTCCAGCTATTCCACATGCATTCACCCAAATAATCCCTTCTCTGGGGGCCTCCCCAACTGTTTGAATGTGTTGCTCTGAGCTTGAAGCATCCTTTGGTACCATTTCACATCTGTGCTCAATCCTCTTCTGTGAGCCTCTTTTCTCTTTTTTTCTGTATTTAATGGGTTCCTCAAATGACATGACTAATTGATAAAAGATATTCTAGTTTTCCATAACCACTTTAGATTTATTATTTTGTAATATATATACGGCCATTTAAAGGTGATTTGGGTTGGAGAGAGTTTTTATATTTTGTCAGCCATCTCATCCAATGTCCTTGTTCAACACTTCTGTGATTACTGATTTGAAACCTGTTTTTTTCTGTGGCCTGGGTTAAACATTTCTAAGAAGGTAATGTAGTATCTTATAGACTTATCTTTTCTAGAAATTTGGAGGTTTGTTTTAGTGGTATTTTTTGTGAGGGAATTTGTCATTTGCAGAATGTTTTTTCCATGTGTATGTAAAAGATGAGGTGGCTTATAAAAGCCATAATGGTAGAAGAGTGGCTGATTATACCTTATGCATAAGTCATGGTGCAACGATTTGAAGAATAGATAGTAGATATTATCTAATGGTCCTAATTGAAAGGGGCCTTTTTAAATTTTTGATTTAGGTTATTGGGGGCTTTTACATATTTGGTAATGCCCATGTTCTTCCTCTCTGTGGTAGTCATCACCACAGAATGAAAATATCAAGGTGCAGACATAGTACAGATGGTTCTATGAAAAATGTGGATATTTGCACTCCAACTTAAATGGATATTATGTTTGTGTTGAGGAGGAAAAATTTTCCTCTACCATTCAAGATTCTTTTGGCTGGTCTAAGAATTAAATTGATAAGAGACATAGTAATGGGAGAAAATTAAATTTAATTATGTATGTATGGGGAATGCACATGAACATGAGAGATTCCAAAGACAGTAAGGCAAAGTGAGGTATATAGGTCTTTCTAAACTAAGAACAAGGATGTAGAGGTTTGGGACTTCAAAGGGAAGGAAAACAATTCACAGGAAGATGAAAAAGAGTCACTGTTTAGTAATCAAATGTTTGATGGGCCATTCTGAAAACAATGGGACAGAGGAATTTTAACAGATTTTGCTAAGTTCCTCTCTATCACACCTAGTTCATATTATACTGTGGTTATTTATGGTAATAGCTCACTTCTTGGAACAGGTCCTCTATCTGAATTCTTTTAGGCAGTTAGGGAGAAGGTGAAAAGTTTTTCCCGAGCCTCTGTTTCTTAAAAATAATCAGCCTAAAATAATCCACATGCCAAACAGATACATTTGGAAGGGGGGCAAATATTGCTCCCCTATATTTTCTTGCCTTAAAAAATGGGGGATATGCCAAAGATAACTTGGAAAATCATATTAAAACTTGGAGCTATCTGAATATAATCAAACGATGCAGTTATAAGTAGAAAATGCTTAAACCATCAATCTACAAATGTGACTCTAGCTGTAATATGTATTTTACTATTTGATTCTGGGGAAAGTTAGAAAATTTTGAAGTTTGTATAGGTTTATAGAAATTATCCCATGTAAAATTTCAGCGAAGAGTCTGATAATTTTAATATTTCATCCTTACATTAATATTTTATGACTTATTTTAGCAGGCTTTCCAGGATTTACAATAGTACTAAACTACAGTAATAGATAACTGTATTTACCAAAGGGTCCTATGAAACTGGAATTAAATTAACAATTTACCAAAAATCCCAGTCATGTCCTGAGAAGTGTCTTTGTTCCTGTCTCCTCCCAGATTGCTTATTTATCCTCAAAAACAAATAGTTTGAGTTAGGTTTGCTTTGCCTTGAGGCACTCACTGTCTGGACTTGTTCTTTTTTATTCAGTAATTCCTAAGGGGTAAGTGATTTACCTCCTAATCCATATCCTGAAAATAGATAAGTTGTAAATTAGTCTTCAAAAAGTGGAATAAAAATTCTTAGAAGGACATGCCATATAGCCTCTCTTTGCCTTCCAGACCCTCTTGTCATTCTTCTTTGACCTGCTCTCTGCTTGAGAAGGCTGACATGTACAGACATCATTACTATCTCATACCCTCTGGTTTCAGCCAATGGTAGCCCTGATAGTAGATCTTAGGGAGTATGGATCTGTGGAGTGGCCCAAAACCAGCTACCCTACAAGGCAGTCTCTGGTTAGCAGAGAGATTGGGGAGGATATTTGAATACAGAGGTGAAGGTGGTGGAAGGCAGATTATTTTTTTCTGGGTATGATTAAAAAAAAAAATTTAAAAAGGGGCATCTGGGTGGCTCAGTCAGTGAAGCAACTAACTTTGGCCCAAGTCTGATCTCAGAGTCCTGGGATGGAGTTCCATGGGCTCCATGCTCAGCGGGGAGTCTGCTTGTCCCTTTCCCTTTCCCTCTGCCCTTCCCTCTTCTTGTGTGCTCTCTCTCTTAAATAAATAAAATCTTAAAAAAATTTTTTTAATTAAAAAATATTAAAAAATATTGCAGAGAGGAGTTCATTTTCCAATTATATTTTAAAAGAATCACTCTGGATCCTATGAAGAGAATTAGATATAAGAAAATAAGAATGGGAGTTTGGAAACCATTTTAGGAGTCTGTGCTTTGAAATAGTGAGAGATAATTAGCTTGATGGAGTTGGTGAGAAGTACTGGATCCAGGATGGGATATGTTCTGAAGATAGAGACAACGGGACTTGCTTCCAGATTGGTTATGGGCTTTTAAAAGAAGAATTAAGGGTATCTTCAAGGTGGTTTAGCTTGAGTGATTAATTACATGAAGGTGGTGGTGTTCACTGAGTTAGGGGAAGTACTAAAGTATTAAAGAGGAGCAATTTGAGGGTTTATAAAATCAAGAGTTCTCTTTTAGGCTTGATATGGTTTGAAAGTTGGAGATATCTTCTAGACATCTGAGTGGAGATATCTAGTATGCAGCTGAAAATATAAGTCTGGAATTCATAGGAAATATAAATTTTGGAAATATGTCTAGAGCTAAAGATATAAATGGGAAATCATGAACATATAACTGCTTTGAGAGTGGGAAAGGAGTGATTCACCAATAGAATGTCAAGGTGTTGTAGGATAGTGGATAGACAAGAAGTTAAAATCTGAATTCCTGGGGCACCTGGGTGGCTCAGTCGGTTAAGCGGCTGCCTTCTCCCGCTTCTCCCTCTCCCTCTGCTGCTCCCCCTGCTTCTGCTCTCTCACTCATGTTCTCTCTCTCAAATACATAAATAAAACCTTTAAAAAATAAATAAATAAATAAAATAAAATCTGAATTCTTAGATTTGTCACCATAGACTGGCTTCATCTTAAATTTGGTTCCTTTTTGGTCATGGAATGGATGCCCAGAGTCATCCATGAACTGGATGCCAGGTCTACAGATTTCCTCACTTGGTACCAGTAAAAGGGGAGGTTATGTGTCATGTTATATCTACAGAGAGACAGAAAAAAATCTCCCCCAGTAGTCTCCAGCAAATATCTCTTCATCTCTCCTTGGACTGCATTGGGTTACATGCTCCTTCCTGAATCTGTAACTGTGGCAAAGAGGATAGGAGTTTTTTGATGCGGGGATAGACGACTTGATATAAAGAAAATCAAGCATAAATGGAAAAAAAAAGAGGTATTTCTAAGATAAGGAAAAATTAGGGATGAGATTCATCAGGGTTAATATTATTAGCATTTGGAAGTCTAATATGGATAAAATTAGCAGATTACTTGGCATACACAAAAAAATCTTAATGGTCAGGTAAAAACAAAACAAAATAGAATATTTCTTTAACTTTTTAAAAAAATTCTAATATACTTACAAGACTGTTAAACATGCCTCTAGACCTTGGACCCGTTTACACCATCTTAATATGAAAATAAGTAGGAATGGCAGAGTATTTGTTTTTCTCCATCTGTTCTATTCCTTTGGCTCTGCCAGACTCTGACACAGACTCTGCACTCTGGGTTGAATACACTCTAATTAAACTGAAGTTTTTCAAATGTGATTATATGGTAATCATTTCTATTCTGCTCTAATCATAGGAAAGATGTCTTGGACTAATTTTTTACTATTGAGAACTAGATAAAAGTAGGGCCAACACAAATGATATTTTATCCTCTAATTAATACAGTAGGCTACAACCCTATCATTCTAACAACACATAATCTTTGATGGACAAGTTGTGGGAAGAAAATATACACTGTCATTTAGCCATAGAAAGTCTCACTGTTATTGTATACAGGTGAAAAATGAATAAAATACCTTCAGTGTTCATCAAGGGAACTCTGTGATGTTGACTTTTCCATTCCTGAAAAAAATGTATGAATGTAATGAATAAATGCAGATTCTATTTAATAGATCTTACAAAGTTAGGAAATGTCTTTTTGTGTCAAAAATGCATTTTGAACCTGAAGCAAATGGTTCTCAATTATTCCAAATAACCATCATGAATTTAAAAAACATGCAACCTCCTAATCAATTTTCCATTACTTAAAATCTTTCCTTATAAAGGTTTTAAAAGTGTACCTATTTGGGGTCACTCAAAAAAGAAGGGAAAAAAAGAGAAAAATATCAGGCTAATAAATAGCTACCTGCTATGGTGCTCTCCAACTTTTAGGCCACTGACTTTCCAAAACAAACAAGCCATCAGTGTATTTTTTTTATTCTAAGATTACACGGAAATAAGGTTTTATATGTGAGTGTTACTGCAAGATTTTCCAGGACATATCCTCATGGTATAAAATATACGGCATGTATAAAAGAGGCACTCTAAACTCTAGACCTAAACCCCTACTTTTATAGTGTTAAGAAGTTGAAAGTTCTAATTTATCCTTCATGTCTGTTAATTTCCAGCAGGTCTTTTCCTCTTATTTTTCTTCATCTCTCTTCTGTGTGCTGCCTCAATTATACTGGTATCAATCTGAACATATACCAAGTTCCTTGCTTCCTTACTGTGAGCTCAGTAACTTTACTTTAGTAAAGTGTTTTTTTTTTTTTTTGAATATGTGAATGGAAGACAGCACAAACATCAGAGAGTACACACCTTCTAGCTTTTTGATGGTTCCTCTTTAATTTCTCTCTTCCCCACCTCTACAGAGAAACCTGAAAAACCAACCATATTCTTAGGAAACATGGTTCTTCCCATACATAGGCAACTCCAAGTCTCGGTTTTATTCTATAAGCCAACTTGTCAGAGATTCTTTTTCTGAATTAATACTCATGTTAATTTTGGTGAATGCGGGTTTTTTTTTTCCATCTCAACATAAATCATTGGTATAACTCAACAGAAGGCTATCTCTGTTGAGTCAGCCTATCTTAACCCTTTTACACACTATAAGTCACTAGGTGCCAGATGGCATGGTTCAAAACAGGAGAATGACCCTTGCCTCTTCATATGAAAATCTTGGCCCTTCTTGCTTAGTCCATGCCTTGCTTTGCACATTTGGATTCCCTGTTATGCTACCTTCCTAATATGCACTAGTGATTAAAGACCTCATCATTTAAATTTATAATTTAAACATAAATTTGCTATAAATTTGTTTGAATTATCTTGTTTCAAATATATAACAATATAAAAATTTGATGCTTCATTGAAATAGGAGTTTATAAATTGATCTAGATGTTCAATAGGATTGGACAAAAATGCCCTTAGATTACAGGGAAATGAACTCTAACCAATGTAGCCTAGCTAAGAAATCTGCTAGGAAATCTCAGAAAACAGTAGAAGATGATATTGTCAAACTGTAGGGATGCAACATACCAACAACAACTTGCAGGAAAATTGTAAATCACAATAGAAATGGGTTAATGATGCAGCAATTATTGCCAAGAAAATAAATTTGAAGTGCTAGGTGACTAGGAAATTCAATTCAAAGATTCAGATTAAAAAGTAAATAGTAAAGAGCAATGTGAAAATGCTAATGAGAAGTGTATCAGGGAGAAACTTAGCATGTCTGACTCCATATTGCTTCTGTTTCTTTTGCTGCTATGACCTATAGCTTAGAAATTTCTGCTTAGCCCTGCACATAAGCATGTTACAGTTAAGATTTGTAAAAATTGATTTTTACCCCAAATCTACCTCTCCAAGGAGATAAGGAAATACATACAGAACTGACTAGGCTATGTTTAAGAAATGGCATGACCAGATTCCTGTATGTAAAGATCAACTGACCAAGGACAAAGAAGTTATACAAGCTTCCTGGGATGTCTACAGAGGTCAGTCACCTTTTGACTCCAACCTCCTCTCCTACTTATTCCTTTTGCTAACATAAAAGAAGCCTGAATTTTATACCGGGGGAGATGGTTGTTTGGGACAATAGTCCACCATCTCCTCAGTTTGTTGGCTTTCCAAATAAAGTTGCTTTCCTTACCCCAACATCTTGCCTCTCAACTTACTGGCCTACTGTGCAGTGAACAGGAGCTTGGTCTCCATTACAGAAATACCAGAAATATGCAGATTAATTCCTTTTATCTTTGCTCAATTACTTATAAACAGCACCATATCTTTATATTTATGCTTTTATTAATAAAAATACTCATCCACTTTTAGTACTCATTATTTATTAGTGAGAATCTCATTTTAGCTTTTTAAAAATTGAGCATTTCACGCTGCAGTATGAAAAACTGTCATGACTACAGCCATTTTAAAATAGAGCCAGAGGGGCCACTGCAGAGAAAGTGCTTTACCTGTCTTTGTTTGAACTGGGCCATAAATTTTGGATTAGACAAAATGGCAACTCTTCTTAACAATTGCTTGAACACAGACATCCCGATGGTTTGAAATTTCTGAAGACAGAATTAGTAGTCAATCAATGTATAACCTAAAATAACTCGTTAACACCCACAGGAAACTTTTTTTCCCCTCTTCAACTCATGTAATTGGCTCCCTTTCTTTTCCTCATAAAAACCCTTGCTTTTACCCTACAAGCTGGACACTATTTGAGTTTCTATGATTCTGTGCTCCCTGAATTGAAATTCTTTAATCCCAAATGAAATACTTACTTGCCTCTCATGGTGGTTCTTATTTTCAAGTTAATGGTAGTTTTTTACCAAAAATTTCATTGCACTTTAAAAATTGTACTTGTAATAGATAATACATTAATTGTTAGTCTTGGATTTTTTTTTTTTTAGTCTTGGAATTTTTTTATGCTGCTTCAATAGACGTAGAAAAACGGTAATGGATTGTTTTAACATTATGTCTTCAGAGCCTTATCTAGTTGATCCATTCTTTTTTCTCTCGTACTTCATTTGTACTGGATATTCATATTCAATTTTCTTCATTTATAGAATGAATCTATACAAACTAAATGCTAATGTGAGGGAAAGCAGTATAGGCTCTGGAGTCATACGTATCCCCAGCTCTGCCACTAATTGGGAGACAGTGAACAAGAAACAAGATTGGAAGTTACTTGGATGTATATGAAGTGTTTAGGTCCCAGAGAAACTGAGAACAATCCCAACCAAAAAAGCAGTTATAGATATCTTCATCAGAATAGAATATGGACATTCATAGGCTAACTAGAGAAAGAGAAAAACTTTAAAAGATTCAGTTGCTATAGAAAAAGAGGTAAACTAAACATGTGGTAACAAAATGAAAATGCTCTTTAGAAAGATGAGTAGGAAAGACTAGAGTATAAAGAGTGCTTTTTGGCTTAGCAACAAAGTAGTCTTCAGTGATCTTGGCAAAGGCAATTTAAGTGTAACGAGGGTGGGGGTGGGGCCAAGATGGAGTGGTGGAAGCCAGAGGTGAGGAAAGAGAAACATTTTTTCCTGAGCATTTGTTCACTCAACAAATATTTAGCCCCTACAATGTCCCAGACACTGTGCAGGCTCCAAGCATATAATAGTAAAGAGTTCTCCCTGCCCTTAATAAGCTTAGGCTGTGTTAGAATATGTTTAAATGCCAATGGGGAAGAATAAGGAGAAGTTGAAAATATGTTGAGAGAAGATATAACTAATGATAGGAGGTGAAATGAAAGTGGCCAGAATCCGGAGCCAAGGTGGAGGACTTCACTTAGGGACAAGGTACAGTATTTCTTTGTTGGGTGAGGCTACGGTAAGAACAAGAAGGGGATCTAAGCCTTACTTAGCATTGTTTTCTACAAATGGACAGTTCAGCTCCTGAGCTCAGCCTCTTGTCACCGCTGGTTTATGCATGGTATGTGAATACAGGGGTGTGAGGGAAAAGAGAAGGTGGGCTAACAGAATGCTTCCTGCTAAAAAAAAAAAAAAAAAGTTATTTTAAACATAGTTATTTCCACCTGCAAATAAGTATCTACAGCGGATATTTTAGTCCAAATTAGCCTTGGAAATATTTAGGTAATTATTACATCCTGTCTTTGCATTCAGGTGGGTTTTTTCATCAAATGATCGGAAATATAAATCAGAAATTAGCAAAAGATTCACATTTAATAATACGTCTTAATTATATCCCCAAGCTATAGCCCTATAGACCAATGAAGAAGTTAATCCAACCTATCTAAAAACGGCATTACTCATTGATGAAATTATTTCTTTGTAAAATCTGCATTTGGGTGATTGCTTCTGAGGTAGAAAACCGGGGGTTATAGGAAGTGCCCTGCCCACAGGAGCTTCTAATCTCAAATCCCGCCCGGGGTTTGGAAAAGACTTTTTATTGGTTACAGGAGTTATGAATCGCCCAGCGAACCGCCCCTGCTTCCCCTTCCCGCGCCTTCACCCTGGACCGTGGGAGACTGAGCGGAGGCGGGGCTGAGGGGAGCAGCGAAAATTCTGGTGGATACTGTACCACGGCCTCATCCTCCCCCTGGCCCGCACCATCTACTTATAATGCGAAACTTCCAGGATACCTTAGGCCTACGAACCATCATGCATGCAGTTCGTCCTCCCCGGGCCTGGAAGCAGTAAGTTTAGCCCTAGAGACCGTGTACGCATGCGTGAGAACTGGGCCGCCGCGTGCGTGTGACGTCACGTGCGCGCCCTCCTAAACTTCCTTGTTTTTCTCTAGAGTGTGGGTGAGTGAATTTATAAGTCCGTGTGGGGTTCGTTGCCTGGGAGTGAAGTGGTTCGGCTTGTGAACGGGTATGATAAAGAGACTGATTTAGTTTAGATCAAAATTTGGTGTGGTTATTGCAGAAAGACTCTTCATATTTGTCTTTAGCGTGAGCCTGCTGTGTTCAGTATCTTGCTTGGCGTTTTGTGAGCCTCTGACTGGAGTTAGTTCAAGTCCCCGCCCTCACGGAGCTCAACTGGCTTGGGGGAAGGTTGATGCTCACACATTAAAATTAAGTTTTGACACTAGTGCGTGTCCCACTCAAGACGTCTGAGAAATAAGATTGAGACTACAAAGCACAAGTTAGTTCAGTAGTCCTCGAGATTGTATAGGGGCTGGAGGAAGGAGGCAACAGATATATTTTAGAGGAGTAACCTTTTGGTGCCCAATTTGAGTACACATTATTACAACTGCTAAGGGATTAAAAAAGAAAACCAAAATTTTCAATCCCCCTCCCCTTCCCCAGTAGCTTGTACATTTTAAAGCACAGTTTTGATAAAGGACATTGTCAGTGTAGTTTTCACAGATCCTAAAACTGGCTTTTAGAGGTACTCCTTTAGAAAACTAAATAGAAAAGGCTTGAGTTTCAATGTCTTGGGGGAATGCATGTATTGATCCTTGTAATAAAATTACAGAATAATCCACTCTACCCCCAAGAGTGATTACTAACCAACTTAAAGGAAAGAAAAAGCAAAACTGAGT
The DNA here is from genome assembly GCF_003265705.2 of Callorhinus ursinus. Lineage (NCBI taxonomy): Eukaryota > Metazoa > Chordata > Mammalia > Carnivora > Otariidae > Callorhinus > Callorhinus ursinus. The sequence goes on along the minus strand of NW_027397074.1, from coordinate 65,124,919 downwards.
CAAAGAAGCTTAAAATTACGGACTACCCTTTGGGTAAAACACTGGTCTTTGTTTTCAGCAGTAAGCTGTCAACTGCTCTAGTTGAATTTGCTTTGGACAACATTTTGAAGCAGATCTGATATGCCACTTGAATTAATAAAAGAAGTCAATGGAGTGCCTGAAGTTGAGCTGCTAAGTGAATTAAACAAAGTAGATTTCAGTTCTCTACAGCCAGGTTGTGATTATAGCAAGAAATATATCCAGGTAAGAATTTTCATAACTCAGAATGCTTTTTTCTTCTAAAAGGAATGCTCATTTTTATGTTGAGTTTATTTGTAAGGGTTGTTTTAGGAGTAGTTTTACGTGTGTCATAATATTTGTGACTATTTGAGGCTATTATTCTTAATTATTTAGCATTCATTTAGCAAACATTTATTGAATTCTTTTGTGATACACTGGAATAAGTTTTGAGGGTACAAAGATGAGTGAACATGATCCTTGAACTAAAGGGGACTGAATTCTTTTGGGTTTGGACAGTTTACCTAATCTCTAATTATAATTAATAAGTTGGTATTAGAATTGTGGTATGTGAACATTTAGGAGAGAACCTTTGGTTCTGACAAGTTAGGTCAGGAAAGTGGAGCTGGAACTTAAAGGATGACTGAGATTATACCTTTCATTTTGGGTATAAGCAGTCCTCATGTGCATGTTGAAGAATTTGGATGTTACCCTAAGAACTGTGGGAGGCCCTTAATAGATTTTAAGCAGGACAAAGACATCATTCACTTTGAGTTCAAATTACTCTGCCTCTTGGGTGAAGAATATATCAGAAAGGGCAAGATTAGAGGAAGGATAATTAATTAGTTAAGACATAGTTGCAGTAATCTAGTTTAGAGTTGATGTTGGTCTGAACCAGGGGCAGAGGAGATGATGGGAAGGAGAGAGACAAAATAGTAATAAAATAATAATAATAACAAGAGTTAACATTGAGCTCTTTCTAGGAACTAGATAGTATTTTAAGTGCTTTACATATATCAACTCATTTAATCATGACAAAACCCTATGGATTGGGTCCTATTATTCTTTGGCTGTAAATGGCATTTCCAAAAGGTTAGGTGATTGGACTGAGATGCAGTTGATAAGTGTAGAGCTGGTGTTAGAATCTAGACATTCTGCTTGGAACTGACAAGATAAAGACGCAGAATCAACAGGTCTTGGAGAATGGTTAGATGAGAGAGGTAAAGAGGAGTTCAGGAAATTTCCCTGGTTTTAAGTCCTGTCAACCCTGGGAAGATAATAGGCATGCATTTAAGAAGAAAGATAATGAGTTCAGTTTTGGATATCTTTCACAGGTTATTAGAGGTATCCAGGTAGTAATGCCCTATAGGCAGGTAGATTTGGGGTTCTGGAGCTCAAAGGGTTCCTACTCAGGGAGATTTGGGCCAAAGAATAGAATAAGAAGATGTGTTGAAGGATGTCAGTGTTAAGAAGATAGCATGAATAAGAGATAGATAATCCAGAGGCATAGGAGAAAAACCAGGAGAGAGTGGTGTCTTGTATATTTAGTAAGGTAAGTTTCAAGGAGTAGTATCAGTAACTCTTACATAAATTGCTCTCTGGTACGCATTCTCCTGAGTGCTTTACATATGTTCCCTCTTTTAATTCTTGAAAGAACCCTGTAAATAGATGTTATTATTCCCATTTTATAGTTGGGAAAACAGATAAAGGTTAAGTAATTCATCCAAGGTTAGATCCAAGGTTAGCTAATAAGTGGCTGAGCTGTGATTTGAATTTTCATTGTCTTTGCTGTGTTGCTGCTAAATGCTCAGTCTAAGGTCTGAAAATATTTGATTTAATAATCAAGAAAATACTGGTCACTTGGGAAGACTAATGTTGCTGGGTCGGCTTTTTAGTGGTTTGAGGATTGAATGTTGGGTGAGAAAGTGAAAGCAGGAAATGTCTTTCAAGGAGTATGTTGTGTGGGGCGCCTGGGTGGCTCAGTGAACTGGTTAAGCGGCTGCCTTTAGCTCAGATCATGATCCCAGAGTCCTGGGATCCAGCCCCACATCGGGCTCCCCCTCCCACCGCTCGGCAGGGACTCTGTTTCTCCCTCTCCCTCTGCCTGCTGCTCTGCCTACTTGTGCTCTCTCTGTCAAATAAGTACATAAAATCTTTTTATAAAAAAAGAAAAGGAGTATGTTGTGTTATTTTGATATTTTGATTATGGAAGTCATAGTCCTGAAATAGGAGTGGAAAGCTTTTTAATTTTAGCTGAGTCAGTTTTGCATTTGGTTAACAGTGATTGGCTTTTATACGATCTACAATCGGCTTCACAGCTGCTGCACTAAAGTGAAATAAAACAAATTCAATTTTTTAAAAATTTATCTACATTCCCTTTCCTCTTCTATTCTGCCCTCACCCTGTCCCCTTTCCTCCGAGTACACTCATACTCAAACTCATAGGCTGTATTCACAAACTTATTCCTAGAGCAGTTTAACATCCTGAAAAGGAGTGGAAGCCCTGGAGACAGGCGGGCTGGATTCAAGCACAGATCGACCATTTACCAGCTATGTAATTGGGAAAGTAATTTTTTCTGCCTATGCCTTATCTTTTCCATTTGTAAGCTATGAATTATAATAGAACCTACTTCATAGAAATGCAATGAGGATTAAATGTAAAGTGCTTACGTAATGAATTCTAAGCATTTGGTAAATGCTGGTTACCGTGGTCAAGATAATGATATATTAACATGCCTTTGGACAAGGAATTTACCTAGTTTCATAGTTCTCAGTGAAAATGTACCATAATCTCATTGAGCAGAGACAGAATTATTTTGCAATTAGTGAAGCTCAGGCTTCAAAGACTTTACTTGAACAAGCCCAAGACCATGTTAGGGGTCTTAGAAATGAATTTACATTTTCATATTTGTAAAATTTACACAAGGGGGATGTTCTAACCTAAAATGGTTAAGGTTGCTGTCTCTTTCCATTTTGACTTACCCTTCCATCACATTTCCTGTCTTATCCAGTGGCATTGGAATGGCTGAGAACATTTTTGGAATATGTAGCTAAGGGGAAGTTCACTTGTGGACTAGGTTTAATGAGATGTATTTGTGTGCTTTGCAGTTACTTGCATTTTTAGCCAGGATATGCCAGCTCTCCTGGTGTAGAAATGTTTTCCAGGAACATTCCCACACACTGGTTAGTATAGAAGAAAAGTATGGAGTCAGAAGTTGTACCAGGACAATGGAATATTATGCAGCCATCAAAAGGAATGAAATCTTGCCATTTGCAACGATGTGGATGGAACTGGAGGGTGTTATGCTGAGCGAAATGAGTCAGTCAGAGAAAGACATGTATCATATGACCTCACTGATATGAGGAATTCTTAATCTCAGGAAACAAACTGAGGGTTGCTGGAGTGGTAGGGGATGGGAGGGATGGGGGTGGCTGGGTGATAGACATTGGGGAGGGTATGTGCTATGGTCAGCGCTGTGAATTGTGTAAGACTGTTGAATCACAGACCTGTACCTCTGAAACAAATAATACATTACATGTTAAAAAAAAAAAGAAGATAGCAGAAGGGAAAATTGGAGGTGATGAACCATGAGAGACTGGACTCTGAGAAATAAACTGAGGGTTCTAGAGGGGAGGAGGGCGGAGGGATGGGTTAGCCTGGTGATCGGTATTAAAGAGGGCAGGTACTGAATGGGAGCACTGGGTGTTATACACAAACAATGAATCATGGAACATTATATCAAAAACTAATGATGTAATGTATGATGATTAACATAACATAAAAAAAAAAGTTGTACCAGGGTATGAATATATACTGTCACACCTAGCATGCGGTGTATATAGTTAGTGAATGAAAATAGGTACTGAAACTATGGAATCTGAAGCTACTTCAAGGACAGTTGTTAGAAATCTCACAGCTTATATAGGAAAGAAACTTAATAGAAATTTTTTGAAACTTGTCAACAGTGCTAAAAATTTACACAAGGTTACTAATAATGAGTGGTGAAGTAAATACAATTGTTGTAAACTATCAATAACAAAATTAATTGTGATTTCTTATTTTAAATATTCCATTTCATATTAAAGAATACATTTTGTTGTGAAGGAATGAAGAAGAAGGGATGCATTTAAAAAAGATGTTTAAGATTAAAGAGTTAATAACATGGGGGACATTTAATAACACAGATCCACCATTTACTAGCTATGTAATTGGGAAAGTAATTTTATCTACTTCTGCCTTATCTTTCCAATTTGTAAGCTAGGAATTGTAATAGCTAAATATGTTATTGTTACTGATTTGTAATTTCTGCAAGATTTCAGTTTTTTTGAAGTTTATTAAGACTTAATTAGGTCACCATGTGGTTTGCCTTCCTGAACATTCCATGCGTAGTTGACAAGAATGTGTTTTCAACACATTCTGGTCTGGTGGTCTATGAATGTTAATGGTATAAACTTGTATGAGTGTGTTTTCAAGTCTGTATTTGTACTGATTTTATTTCTCCTTGTTCTGTCAGTTACTGAGAGAGAGGTGTTAATACCAGGTATGATTGTAGATTTGTCTATTTCTTCCTTTAGTTATGTCAGTATTCATCTATTTTGAAGCTTTTTTATTAAGTGCATATATATTTAGGATTGTTATTTCTTTTTGATGAATGGTTCTTTTTGTCATTATCGGATGTCTATCTCTGGTAACTCTTTGAGCATCTGTTTTATCTGGTAATATAGTTCTGCCAACATTCTTAGATTAACTGTTTGGATGGTGTATCTTTTATTTTTAATTTATTTATGTTTTTATATTTTAAGTATCCCTTAGATGGCATGTCATTGGGTCATGCTTTTTAATCCAGTCTGTCAATCTCACCATTTAATTGGAGTGCTTAATTTATATGTAAAGTAATTGTTATAATGGTGTTTAAGTAATACCATCTTGCTATTTGATTTCCATTTGTCCTTTCTGTGATCATCTTTCCTTCTTTCCTGAGTTCTGTGGGTTCATTAAATATTTTTCCCCATTCTGTTCTATTTTCTCTGTTGGTTTGAACAACACCTGCCTTATTATTGTCTTTAATGGTTACTCTAGTACTAGCAATATATGTTCTTATTAAAATCTACTTAGAGTTAATATTGTACCACTTCTCATGTGACACTTCTTATTTCTCATGTCCTGCTTCATTCTTCTCACTTGACAAATAGAATTTTACAGCAGTAAAATTCCATTTCCTACTCCCCTGTTCCTTGAGCTGTTATGATATATCTGTTTGTATGTATATTATAAACTCCACCTTACAATGTTAGCTCTTGCTTTTAAATGGGGAGTTGTCTTTTAAGGAAATTAAGAGAAGGCAAAAACGTAGTCTTTTATACCAGCTGACATATTTACTATTTCTGATGTGCTTTATTTTTACCAGTAGACCCAAGTTTCCCTTCATCCTGAAAAACATCCATTAGCATTTCTTGTAGTACAGCTGGAGATGAATTTGTTTAGTAGTCATTCATGTGAGAATGCCTTTATTTCATCTTTGGTTTTTTTTTCTTTCAGGTTTTTATTTAAATTCTACTTAACATACAGTGTAATATTAGTTTCAGGAGTAGAATTTAGTGATTCATCATTTACATACAATACCAAGTGCTCATTACAAGTGCCCTTCTTAATACCCATCACCCATTTGTTTTTGAAGGTAATTTTTACTGGATATAGAATTGGAGGTTGACTCTTTTTTTTCCTTTTCAGTACTTTTAACATATTCTGTTGCTTTCTCGCTTCCATTGTTTCTTACATAATGTGCCCTGTTTTACTTTTGGCTCTTTTCTTATTTATCTTTTGTTTTTAGCAGTTGGACTCTCATGTGCCTGGGTGTGGCTTTTCTTGGAATTTCTCCTGCTTATGTATAACTGAGCTTCTTGGATCCATAAGTCAATGTTTTTTTTTATCAAATTAAGAAAATTATTGGCTATGTTTCTTGGAATTTTTATTTTCTACCACCTGATTACTTTTTTCTCCTTTCAGGATATCAGTTACATGTATGTTAAGCTGTTTGTATTGTCCCATAGGTTCTGAGGTGTTGTTCCATTTTCTTCAGTATTGTTTTGGTTTTTGCCTGAGTGAAATTTTCAAATTAATTTCTTTTGATCTGTCTTCAAGTTCATTGAATGTTTTTTTCTGCCATATCCAATATTCTATTATGCATCATTAGTGAATTTTTCATTTTAGTTCTTGTGCCTGAGTTAGGGACTAAGGGGAGAATGTAACAGGAATGAGGTAGGGGCTTTATTAGTAAAATGGGTCTGATAGTGAAAGAAAGAGAATAATGCTACATTTCAGTTTTGCTTTTCTAATCAATATTCTCTGTATAGACGTTTGTTACATATTTTATTCTTATGTTTATTTTCCATTTCCCTGGTATTTTCTTTCATATGAAATAGTTTTATGGATTACAGTTGGTTTTCTACTTCATTGCATTTAACGTCTTATCGAATACTTAGTATTGTCAGACTTTTTTGCACTTGGCTGATTAATGTGACGTTTCTTATGTATTTTATTAATAAAGTGCTGTGATTCAATTTTCTAACAAATTATCAATACAAGTTACTACTGAGTTGTATCTAGTTGTAGCGTTTTTATTTTGTGTGCTTGATATAGAGACATTTAAATGATACAGTTGTTTGCTAAGTTCTTTTCTTCTGATTATGCAGTCAACTAACTACCTGTATTTTTTAATTTTTGTTCCTACTTGTATTAGTGAAATATTTTTCACTTTTAGCTCTTTTATTACAATAATTCCTTTTAGCTGTAAGTGAACATGTTAGTGTTCAGTGGGGTTAAAACTAGGAAATACCTTTTACTTATTTCTCATGATTATCACATTTTCATGAGCAATGCTCATTTATTTTAAAAAGTTAGGTCAAAGTATATGGTTTCTGTTCTTTCATATATCTGAATGAGTCTCTTATTTTTCAACTCTCAGTTTGAATACTTATCCTTTTTTAATCTGCAGATACCTCTTATGTATGTTTCTTGAATTTTGTTAAATGCATTTTACTGCTTAAATTCATTGTTTTTAGTGTACAGTTCTGCAAGTTTTGACAGATATATAAGAACATATAATCACAAACATAATTAAGCTGTATAACAATCTGTCACTCCCCAAAATTTCATAGTCAGCTGCTACTCCAATTCTAACCCCTGGCAACCAATTTTTACCAATTTTCTGACAGTATGCTTTTTGCCTTTTAAGAATGCCATGTAAATGGAGTCCTGAACTATGTAGCCTTTTGAGTTTGGCTTCTTTCACTTAGCATGATGCATTTGAGATTCTTCCAGGTTGTTATGTTGGTTAGTACTGTTCCTTTTTTATTGGTGACTAGAATTCCATCACAGTCCATTTCTTCATTCCTCAGTGTAGCAGTATTTGGATTCTTTCCAGTTTTTTATAATGAGTAAAGCAGCTATAAACATTCATGTACAAATTTTTATGTAAACATAGCTATTTATTTTATTTGGGTAAATGTCAAGTGGTCAAGTAGTTCTCAAGCAACAGTGTATAATCCACATTCTAGGTTGGTGTGCTACATACAGTTCAGTAGATTTGGTTGATCAGGAGGAGCCAAATAGATTAGGTTCATACTGTGCACAAAAGCATTTGTATCCCATCTGAGAGGCACTGACCTTAGGAAAACTCCACTCTTTTATTGGGGGTGATACATTTTTAATATTTAATATTAATTCACTTTTATCCTGAAAGCTAACATGAGATTTCTGGAGTATAGGCCAACTATAATTTTTACTCTCAGCAATGACTGCATCAGTTTTCTATCCCCCATCTTCCTCATGCAAGGCAATATGGTGAGGATCACAAGTCTTTCTGTGTGTGTAAAGGGGATTTCTTGCACTGTAGAAAAGGAACCTTGAAATTATGAATCTGGGAGTTTATATAGGACAGCTATCCAGCTTTACCGTCCCCTCCTGACAGAGAAGAACCTCATCTCCTGAATGTAAATATATCATTTAGAATGTAAAGAACTGTCTCTAGGGTTCATCTCTTATTGAAATGTAAACACAGAACTCTGGGGACATAAATCCCCCTGGAAGTCTCTCACTCTTCAGTCATCCTTAAACTTCCAAAGCTTATTGTTTAGTTCAACTTCCATTTTTTCTTTGCTCACTTCAGCTAAAGACAGGAACAAATTATATACTATCTTTCTAATGTGATAACTCTTATTGTGAGTAAAACTGCCTACTTAATTTATAGCTGAGGGCCACATAATCAACTAAAAATGTTTCCTTAAAAACTCGAATATTTCTTACAACCATCCCTAGGAGCAAATCACACTTTTTTTTTTTTTTTTTGGTTGATTTCTGCCTTTCACACAGGAATCACAAATACTGAGGGCATACATGCTACCCTTGAAAACAAAGAGTTTACAGTTGTTGGGGACCCTCCAGAAAGGACGGAGGTCACTCAGGCGGCACAGGTTGACAGGCTCCCCTGTGTGCTCTGCCACCTGGGAAGCCTCACAGCCCCTAGTTCAGTCCTGGTACTTCAGTTTAGTCCTTGTTTGCAGAGAGACCACTTGAGAGAAGTCAGTTAAATCTGGCCTACTTGTCCAGCTCATTTGCCGTATAAGAGTTGTAGAAAAGTTTGAAAGTATCTTACGTGGAAGGTACAGGAGCTGGGCCATGCCCTACTGGCTCATGGTTGGGGCCATCAGGTGAGGGATGCAGTTAGTTCTAACTTTCAGAGTTCCCTGTAGTTTGTGAGAGCAGCTCCAGAGTGCCTTTTCCTTTGGGGTAAGGGAAAGGCTTCTGGAATAGTTATGAAAGACAAAGATTAAAAAGATTAGCCTGGGTCTTGTGGGTGAGGTCTTCTAGTGATTCTGCCCTGTCCCTAGCTGTAGGTCTGGCCCTCACACCTGTATACCTCTTTCTCCTTATCCCTAGAAGGGTAGAGAGTGTTTTTCTGCAGTGCATTTTCATCAAAGGTCTAATGAGATTCTTAAGTTGGTTGTCTTTCTCCTAGCAGTTTAAGGACTTTGTTTTGAAAGGAAGATGGGGAAGACTCAGGCAGGCCTTCCTACAATAACTGCTACCACCCTTGTCCTGACTCCTGGCCTGACTTTTGTCATGACGTTTTTGGAGACGAGCTTGTAAGTGGGTGTGAATTCCCCTTGTGTTTGCAGCTCCCACAAGCTCCATGTCTTCTCACTAGCCCGCACTTGGCCTTCAGCAACTCATTAAAAATGTTAGATGAATTTTCTGACAAATGTCAGGTAGCATTTGCCATTTACTTCAGGTAAACAAGTGCTTACCACCCATCTCTCCTTGAGCATCTTCTCTTTCTTAAGATTTCTGATTAGTTGGTTGCCTTGTGACCTCAACTCACTGTTGCCTCTCTCTTATTGGAGGTACTTCTCTTTTCTTAGATTTCTGGTTAATCAGTTGTCTTCTGACTTCAGTTCTCTGGTGGGTCAAAAAAAAGGTTGAAATTTGTACATTGTCCAACTTTTTGTTGTTCTTTACAGCTTTCTATCTCCTAAGTGGAACTATTTTACTTTTGACCGAATCATGCACAGCTGATAGCCTTATTTTAATTTTTTTTTGATTCCTGTCTTATAAGTAAAATTGGTGTATGAACATAGGTTTTGTTGTTGTCGGCTATATCAAAGTCTGGAATATTAGTGTGGGAGATATGTATTAGAGATCCATTTTTAAATTTTATTAAATACATTTTATTTCTATGTGGAAGTTTTCAAAGAGACCTATAATGTATTTATTCATAGGATCATTAAATTTTAGAGCCAGAAGAAAGTATAGAAACTACCTAGATTAAATAGTTCATTTTATCTGAGAGATGCTGATTAAATAGCTTTTTTATGGTGACAGAGCTGGTTAGTTACAGAAGAATGAGCACTAAACTTTATGTGTGCTTTAGTTCATTGCTTTGTCCACACTGCCCTTATTTATGAGATTACCAGTTTGCATTTTTTAATTTATTGTTTATTTCTTTTTAGGAGCAAACTCTTCATTTTTCTTCAGTAGAAACAATCTTATAGGGGTTAACATGAAACTGAAGTTGAGCCAGCTCATCTTTATCTGTAAAATGAGGAATTGGATAATATTTAATAATAAGATTGTTTAAAAAATTAAGTTATGACCCTAAATAATTAGGCCTTCTGAAATTTCTTTAGTAAAATCACTTTCATTTCTTAAATATGGTGACTTGAACATAGTACTTTGAATTTTTTTGAAAAATAAAAGTTTATTGCTTTTAAAATAGTTTTTCTAATTTTAACTTATCTCTTGGTGTTATAATAAGCTCTTTTGGGTTTTCTGTATAACCATTTTTCTCTCATTTTAGGGAAAACTCTCACTTATTTCTTCTTTAACTTATGGTGGAAACAGAACAGCTGTTTTGAAGATTGCCCTACAAGGTATACAATTTAATAAGACCGTTTCTGCTTAACCTTTTCTTATAATCTACAAATGGATAACTTAATATATATATGTACACACATAAGCACAAAAATGATTTCTAATGGGTAATACATACACAATAGTGTAAAAAACTATAGAATGAAATTTTTTTTCACTGAATTTTTCCATAGCATCTATCCTCTCTCCCCTCACCCATTTCTTCTATTTTACTTCAGATCCCTTTAATCTCATATCTAAACTGTTACAATAGCTAACTGGTCCCCCTACTTCTGGTTTCACTAGTGTGACCTAAACAGCTTAGCAAACTTAACTTATAAAACACTCCTTTCAGCATGTTATTTTTTGCCTAGGTATAGTTATATGAGATTATGCCTTCTTCCTAGTAACCCTGAAATAATCCTGGTAGGCTAGGAAGAGCTACCATGGAGTATTTGAGGACCAAAATAGATCTCATCTGAAGCCTGAAATTGGATTGAAGAATGGCCTGCAGCAGTGAATGGGAAACAGACTTTGAACTACAACATTCTGTAACTACTGAAAACCAGTTATATTTAGACACTGTTCTAGGTATGGGAGATATAGCAGTGACCAAAATAAAGCCCTTGCCTTCATGAAGTTTACATTTTAGGGAGGTAAATAAATTCAGTAAATAATTCCATAAGTAATATTAGGTAGAAATGTGGTCTGAAGAAAAAAATAGCATGATAAGGTAGTGGGCCTGAGGAGTCATCCTTTTGATATGTTGTTAGGTTTAATTTACAAATATTTGATTAAGGATTTTTACATCTAAGTTTATGAAGGATATTGTTCCATGTCTTTCTTTTCTTGTAATGATTTTGAGTGATTTTGGTATCAGCGTAATGCTGTCCTCCTGAAAAGAGCTGTTAAGTGCTTCCTTCTCTTCTATATTCTGGAAGAGTTTATCTATAATTGCTTTTATTTCTTCTTAAATGTTTGTAGAATTCATCAGTGAAGCCAACTGTGCCTGAAAATTTCTTTATGGGGAAGTTCCAAACCCTAAATTCAGTGTAATTTATTTGTTAATAGGGCTTTTCTTTTTTATCTTTTTTTCCCTTGAGTAAGCTTCAGTAGTTTGTGTTTCTAAAGGAATTTATCTGTTTCATCTTAGTTGTCAAGTATATTGGCATAAAGTTATTCATAATATATTTTTGATATACTTTTAATGTTGGTAGGGTTTATAGTGATGTCCTGTTTTCATTCATTGATAATTTGTGACTACTCTTTCATTTTTTTCCTGATCATTCTGGCTAGATATTTATTTTATTGATCTTTAAAATCAGCTTTTCTTTTCATTGATTCTTCTCTGTTTTTTGGTTTTCTGTAACATTTTCAGTTAATCTGTTAGTTCCATTCAGCGTACTGTTAACTTCTAATACTATATTTTTCAATTCTGAAAGTTCATTTTGAGATTTTTTTTTTTTTAATATCTTCCATTTCTCCTCATCATGTTCATGGCTGGTAATTTTTTACTGGATACCAAACATTTAGAATTTTATATTAGCAAATGTTGGATTTCTTTGTTATCCATCCTTTAACTATTACGTGTCTTTATTTTGGGATACATTTAATTTTCTTGGAATCAGTTTGATTAGCTTTGTTGGGGTGGGTATAGAACAGCCTTTATTTTCAGGCCAATTTGGCCATATCACTAAGGAAATACCCTTCTGACAATTCTACTCTATGCCTTGTGTGTGTGGATTCCATTCTGTCTGGTTGGAACAAGAACAGTTCCTAACCCTGTGTGAGTCTCAGAATTGTTCTGCCTATTCCTTTCAAGTGGTTCTTCCTCTTCATGAGGTACTTGCCTTCCATGTACTTGGAGATATTCATCCGAAGACCCGAAGGCACCCATCTTCAGATCGCCAGAGCACTCTTTGTCTGTGCTGCTGTCCTACCTTCAGCATTCTGCCCTGCAAATTCTAGCCACCTTGGTATCCTCATATCTGAACTCTTCTGAATTCAGTGAAGACTGCTGAGCTTTGTTTGGATTTTAGCTCCATTTCCTGCTGCCTGGAAACTCCCCAGGAAGTAAGATAGGGGTATTGTCTTATTTTCCTTCTCAGATCACTTTCCTGCACTCCCTGTTGTCTGATACCTGAAAACTGTTGTTTCATATATTTTTTCTTAGTTTTCTAGTCATTTTAAGACTGGAGAATAAACTCAGTGTCTATTAGTCCATCATGGCCAGACACAGACATCTGATAGGTCATTTAAGATATTAACAGTATGTTATGTTTTGGTTAGAGAACGCTGTGCTTTGTATTTGAGAAACATTAGTGTTTCAGTTTATGTATACACTTGTTTTGAGGAGTTGAAGAGATCAGTGTCAGCTTTGTGGTAGTTGTTTCACTATGAACGCCACCAGACCTGACAGAGTAGCAGATTCAAGAGTTCTAGGTTACACAAAAAAGACTATCATTTTGGGAAAGATCTTTCATATACTCTATAGATGCATAAAAATCTGATATGATGGCAGTTTCTTGGAGTAGTTGAATATTTGAAAGCTAATATGAATGAGACTTTCCTCAGATGATATAATTCGGTCTTAGCATTTGGCCCTGCTGCATTGGTTATAGAAGGTGATCTCTGGAGAGTGAACTTTGTGGAAATTCTTTTTTTCTTTTCCCCAATTAAATTTCTTTTTTAAAATCATAAATAGTTTGGTCTTTACACACACTCTGCTCTTTTACTCTTTCATTTGTGCATGCTGGAGGAGAAAATACACTTACCTATATTAAAACTTAATGTGCTGAGGGGCTCCTGGGTGGCTCAGTCCGTTAAGCGTCTGCCTTCAGTTCTAGTCATGATCCCTGGGGTCCTGGGATCAAGCCCCAGGTCGGGTTCCTTGCTCAGCGGAGAGCCTGCTTCTCCCTCTCTCTGCCTGCCACTCCCCCTGCTTGCGCTCTCTCTCTGTCAAATAAATAAATTAAGACAAAACAAAATAAAAACCTTAATGTGCTGACACTGTAGATTACTAGAAGCTCAGAAAAAGTGAACTACTTTGGGGGTGATACGTTATATAGTATAAAAATTGAATACCATATTCAGTTTCTTTTTATTATAAACATGGAAAATAAATAGAATGCAGTTATTTTATGCTGTTAATGTGATATTTATAGAAATTTATAAAATGTATTCTAGTTGAAGCTTGTTACAATTTTGGTTTTAGTACCTAATAGTATTCTGTGCATGATCTTTGCAATACTTAAGGTATTAAACTAAAAGTGAATTATAAAAATTTTAATTTTCCTTCATAATTATATTTTGAAATAACTAGTTTTTAGAATGTAGTTGTCATCAATTTTCTTGTGTGTGTAAAACTTGTATCTAATTAGTGTTTTTCTGTATGTGTGTTTTTCTCTATAGAACAAGAAAATTCAAATTCGGAGATCAACACCATCAATGTATTATTTTTTGGAAAATTAGCAAAGGACTGTGCAAAAGTTTTCTATGAAGGGGTAAATTATTTTCTTGTTACTTTTTGTTTTAGGAGTAGATTTTAAATTATTGATGTTACATTCATCCTGTAGATCTTTTTTTTTTTTTTTACATTATATATTTGCAGGTATGTAAAAAGGATACTTAAGCAACAGCTTTAAAATTGCAACATTCCAAAGAGCTTGTAAAACTTACCACTGACATAAAAAGGGATAATTTTCCTTTCACTTCATTTTAATATTTAGTATTTAACAGAATGTCTTAAAGATATGTACATTTCCCCCTCAATTAAAAAATAATTCTTAACAACTAAAAAATAATATAAGCTATAACTGTGTTTTTGTATAATTTTCTGATCATTGTTTCAAAATACATGCCTGTTAAATCCAACAAAATGCTGCCAAACTGAACCAACAGCATATTAAAAGGAGTGGACACTATGACCAAGTGGGATGTATCCCAGGAGTACAGTTTGGTTCAGCTTAAAAAAATCAGTCCTTGTAACATACCACATTAATAGAAAAAGGGAAAAAACAGATGGTCATCTTAACTGATACACAAAAGGCATTTGATAAAATCCTATACTCTTTTGTAATCAAAACACTCGGGAAACTAGGAAGGGAAGGGGACTTCCTCAGCATACTATAGGGCAATTATGAGAAACTCACAGGTAACGTCAAACTCAGTGGTGAAAGACTCAAAAGTTCCTCACTAAGATTAGGAACAAGACAAGGATGTTCCCTTTACCATTGCTCTTCATCATTCCACTGAAAGTTCTAGCCAGAGCTAGTTAAATAAGAAAATGAAATAAGATACCTAATTGTAAAGGTAGAAGTAAGACTGTCTGTCTTCTCAGATGACATGATTCTGTATTTGAAAATCCCAAAGAATCCAAAAGAAAGCTGCTGGGATTGATAAATGAATTCAGCAACATTGCAGGGTACAAAATGGACACATAAAAATCTTGTTACTATACACCCACAATAAGTGATCTGGAAAGGAAACTATGAAAACAATTCTATATGTGTTAGCATCTGAAGGACTAATATACCTATTAATAGATATAACCAATGAGGTGAAAGATTTCTACACTGAAAGTTAAAAAACATTGCTAAAAGAAATTAAGTAAGACCTAAATAAGTGGAAAGACATCCATGTTCTTGGGTAGGAAGACAATATTGTTAAGCTATCAATACCGACAAAAGTGATGTGTAGGTTTAGTGCAATCCCTGTCAAAATTCTAACAATCTTTAGAAATGGAAAGGTTGACTCTCAAATTCATAGACCGTTTCAAGGGGCCCTGAACAATCTAGGAAAAGAGTAACAGAGTCAGAGGACTCACACTTTATGATTTCAAAATTTACCACAAAGATACTATAATCAACAGTGTGGAACTGTTATAAGGATAGATATGTATACCAACAGAACAGAATTAAGGGTCAAAAAATAAACCCATTTATCTATGGGCAGTTGATTTTTGACAAAGGTCCTACATCCACTCAGTGTAAAATGATACAGCCACTGTGGAAAAGAGTTGGGCATTTCTTCATAGAATCATAGTATGACCCAACAACCCCACAACTAGGTATACAGACAAAATAATTGAAAAGAACTCAAACAGATATTTGTATAGCAGTGTTCAGTGCATCATTACAGTAGTTCCCCCCTTTATCTGTAGGGACAGGTTCCAGGACCCCCACTGGAAGCCTGAAACCATGGGTAGTACTGAACCCTATATGCACTGTGTTTCCTATATATACATACCTATAATAAGTTTAATTTATAAGTTAGGCACAGTAGGAGATTAAGAACAATCACTAATAAAATAGAATATTTATAGCAATATACTGTAATAAAATTAATGTGAATGTGGTTTCTCTCTCAAAGTACCTTATTGTACAGTGCTCACTCTTCTTGTGATGATGTGAGATGATAAAATGTATACACGATGAGACGCAGTGAGGTGAATGGCATAGGCGTGTGGTGTAGCGTTAGGCTAGTACTGACCTTCTGACAGTACATCAGAAGGAGGGTCATCTGCTTCTAGACCACGGTTGACAGTAGGCATCTGAAACCATGGAAAGCAAACTCATGAATGGGGGGGACTACCTTATTAATAATAGCCAAAAGGTGACCCAAGTGTCCATTAGCAGATGAATGGATAAAGAATGCGATATATTCATATAATGGAATATTATTCAGTCATAAGAAGGAATGAAGTTCTGATACATGCTATATCATGGATGAACCTTGGAAAGGTTATGCTAAATGAAAGAAGCCAAATACAAAAGGACAGCTATTGTATGATTCCACCTATACGAATATGCGGAATAGGCAAATTCACAGAGACAGAAAGTAGATGAGAGGTTACCAAGAGCTGGGGTTGGTGGGGGGAACGGGGAGTTTTTGCTTAATGGTTAAAGAATTTCCACTTGGGATGAAGAAAATGTTTTGACAATAGGTAGTGGTGATGGTTGCACACATTGTGATTGTAATTACTGCCACTGAGTTATATGCTTAAAAACGGTTAAAATGGCAAGTTTTATATTTTGCCTCACTTAAAAAAAAATACATGTCTGCAGTGCAATACAGATCTGTAATAGAAAATGAGAGTCCTTCAAGATTCTTATACAGCATACTTTCTGTTAGAGAAAGGTAGATAGTGAACAGATAAACATAATTTTTCAAGTGGCAGACAATGCTGTGGAGAAAATAAAGCAGTGGGAGAGAGAGATGTGAGGATATATTTTAATTTGATGAAGACTCTGATAAGGTGACATTTGAGCAGAAACTTGAAAGAAGTGAAGTGGTCCTTAGATATTTGGAGTAAGAGTATTCTTGACCAGGAATTTACAAGTACAAAGGCTCAGAAGTATGAGTGCATGGTCCAGACACAGCAGGGGGTCAGTGTCTAAATCCCAGCAGGTGTGACTGGGGCAAAATGCTTAATTCTGTTCAGCCTTTTTTTATTTTAATCTTGAAAGATTAAAAAATTCTTTAGGGGCGCCTGGGTGGCTCAGTCGTTAAGCGTCTGCCTTCGGCTCAAGTCATGATCCCAGGGTCCTGGGATCGAGCCTCATATCGGGCTCCCTGCTAGGCGGGAAGCCTGCTTCTCCCTCTCCCACTCCCCCTGCTTGTGTTCCTGCTCTCGCTATGTCTCTGTCAAATAAATAAAATATTTAAAAATTTTTTTAAATTTTTTATGTTTAAAAAATTAATCTTTAGATTAAAATCAATAAAAATTTTAAAAATCTTTTAAAAATCAAGATAGGAGTAGTAATACCTCTCTTTCTGGCTTGTTGTCAGGATTAGAGATAAATGTACTTACTGCTGGAACTACGTGGGAACTCAGTGTGTGGCCACTGTTGTTGTTACTGTTATGACTTTTTATCTTAGTGTAATTGGATGCAGCCCCAATGAGGAAAAGCAGGGTAGAGAAAGGGCAACTGGGTCTGAGCCCAGGAGTGTGGCTTCCAGTTAATTACTGGATTTTGAGTAACCATTGATAATCTCCAGATGTAAATTTAATCAAATATAAAGTAAGAATGTTGGATTAGCTGAGAATTCTGAGTAATTCTGGCATACTGTGGTTTCATAAACAGATCATTTATAAATAATTCAGTGCACTTCGGAAATGATGCTATTTTTGTAAAACCTGTCTTTGGAGTCTAGAATAAAGATTTATTTCACAGGAACTGTCAACATCTACCTTTTTTTTTCTTCTAACAGGCATTTGGGGAATAGATTGCGAAACTCAAGTTTTGTCTTTTTTGTCAAAGCTTCTGTAAAGAGGTGGTGTAAATCAGTTAATGTTTTCCTAATTTATAATTTGAATAAAGGAAAGGAGAATCAGTGTAGTGATTTTTCCCTTCTGTGAAAAGTTTGTTACTAAATTCCTGGTGTATCTTAAAATCTTACTTTAGAATTTAAGGAAATAAGGTATTTTCTGTTCGATTCATGTCCTAAAACTCCTATGACATTTCATCAGACTTTCTCTTAGAATGATAAGTAGAGTAATTTTAGGTACAATTTTAAAAATTGGAGATACATAGTTCTAATCTAGTTGGTATGGCACAGCAAAGTTCCAGAAGCAAATATACTGAAAAAGAGGTGTGACCTGACATTCTGCTTCAGGCCACTCAAATAGGGTAGGAATCAGTAGCTCTATATAGCTATTTTGTTGGGGCACTTTTGTGGATGCCTCCAGTAAAGGGATGTTGTCATTACTATTATTTCTATTATTCTTATTCTTGCCCTTGAAGGCGTGACTTTATTTTGGCTTAGGTAAATTAATTAATATTCATGATGACAGTTCTGAATTATTAAGAATTCAGTGCTCAAGAAGATCTGAAGTCATGCCATTTTTTAAGGGCCATATTCTTCAGAAATGAGGTGGAGAGGGAGAAAAAGGGAGAGAATATGGATGAAAGCGAGAACATTAGGTGTTTAACAAGGGAAGATTCACTCATTTAGAAAAATGACATATCATTCTTCCTTTGAACTAGAAAGTGGTATGTTACAATACTTTGTTGAGATAGGGGAAAATGAAAAATACATCAATTCAGTGACTAATTTGTATGTGATACTAAGCTCTAAAAGATATTTTCTCTGACTCCCCATCCTTCCAAAAAAAAAAGTAAACAAAACCAAACGAATGCTGTTAACAGCTTCCTTATTCTTCAGGCTGCTAGGTATGCCCAGGGAAGTTTTGCCCTAATACATTGAATTAGTAATATTTAGTTTTCATGAATTATAGAATATATGTAATAAATATGAAATGTAGTTTTATGTTCTTATTTCAGATGAACTCTTTCCATTCTGTAAAGAGGTCCACTTTCTTTTTTTTTTAAGATTTTATTTATTTATTTGACAGAGACACAGCGAGAGAGGGAACACAAGCAGGGGGAGGGGGAGAGGGAGAAGCAGGCTTCCCGCCGAGCAGGGAGCCCGATGCGGGACTCGATGCCAGGACCCAGGGATCATGACCTGAGCCCAAGGCAGACGCTTAACCTCCTGAGCCACCCAGGTGCCCCAAGAGGTCCGCTTTTAACATTTTTAAAGATTTGCAGACCAGGGCCGGGAAATTATAGTTCACTCCCTTTCGACTTGCTAAGATCATTAAAGTTGCCTTTCCTTTCTTCTCTCCTGATATTTTTTAAGTAAGTAAGACATTAAACTACCTGCTTCAAATTCCAGCCAGAGAAAAAAGACAGTTTAATGCATGGTAAGGAGGGAGGCTCTAGCATCTTTTTTTTAAGAGTCAACTAGCTATAAAATTAAACCTACTTAATTTTTGTGAAAGGACCATCTGTTTGTAGATGAAGATAAGTATTCTAGGGTGCAGGGATCTTCAGTGAACCCCCAGTAGTGTACAGATCATCAGAAGAGATTTTTTTTAAGATTTTATTATTAATTTTTAAAGATTTTATTTATTAGAGAGAGAGAGAGAAACAGCATAAGAGGGGAGAGGGTCAGAGAGAGAAGCAGGCTCCCTGCTGAGCCAGGAGCTCAATGTTGGACTTGATCCCAGGATTCTGGGGTCGTGACCTGAGCCGAAGGCAGTCGCTTAACCAACTGAGCCACCCAGGCACCCAAGATTTTATTTATTTATTTGAGAGAGAGAGAGAGAGAGAAGGAGAGTACAGAGGGGAATGAAAGAGAAAAGCAGACTCCTTTGCTGAGCTTAGCCGACTGAGCCACCCAGGTGCCCCAGAAGAGGTTCTTGAACCAATTCAATGTGTATGTAAACGTATGTATGTATTTTTTTTTTTCCCTCTCTGAGAAGGCCATTTTTAACTCTTCTCTCATTCTCAGAAAGATCCATGAACCCACAATCATTAAGAACCACTTTTTAAGGACAGAATTTCATATGATTCTATTATGGTGTATAGTTGAGTTAGTATTGAAGTTCCAAAAGTAATTAGTTATATGCCCACATTATACAGAAATAATAATGATTTGATACTAGAAATTAGTGTCTTGTAAAAATCCTGTATTATTTTTGGTGAGAAGTCCTATAACAAACCTTAGTTCTTCATAAAACTACAAATGACCATCACTGCGGAGGGTTACTCAAATGATAAACAGGTATAGAAGCACTTGGAATCTATAAGATTCCATACAAATATAATATCCTAAGTATTGTTATAGAACTTGTAGTAAGTGGAGTTACTACTCTAACTCCACAACTGTATTCTTTTCCTACTTCAGGAAGATAGTGTGGGCTTGGATTAGATCTTGTAAATAATTTGGTTTAGAAGATTTTGTTCTTTTTGGTTGGTCTTTTTGCCTGGTCTTGAATGTTCTAAAAAACATTCAAGCTGTGTGGAAGGGCATAACCAGAAAAGCAGAAGCTGCCCCTTTCCCTCTGAAGCCACTCACATTGCCTACTGTGGTAAAATTAGATAGAATCACTGCTTCTTTATCTTGCACCTTTCCAGCTTTTATGTATGTGTGTGTATATCTGTATATTTATGCATGTATGTATATATATATATATATGCATGTAGATAAGCTTATATATGCACATTTTTCATCAAATGACAGTACTTACTCATGTTTTGTAAATTGCTTTATTTTACAGCATATCTTGGACATCTTTAGAGAAGGGTTTTAAAAATAAATACATGGTATTGAATATTAGGGATCTGTTTATATTTTAAATACATTTTTATCTTTTTCCTTTAAGGTTCTTATATTAAATTATTATTTGGAAACAAAATAAAAGGGTTATAATACAATGAATTAGAAAAACATGTGCAGTGCATCTACAAAACATGTACAATGTATGAGATGGTCGTATTTTACCTGACATATGAAAGGTGTTTCTGCAATTGAAATATATTTTAAATAGGTATTCATTAAAACAGAATAGAACTACACTAGCTAATTAGTGCTTGTCAGATAACAGAGAATGTTAATAATGGTAAGTCAAAGTTTTTCCTTTTTAAAATATAATGGTAGAAGACTGAGGTCACAATTTACTTTAAAATCTTTCTGAGTTTAAAATCCATGAATGCTGATCATTGGGGAGGTCTAATTACGCTATTTATTTTAGAGTTTATAGTAGTAAGGTCCTTTAAAGTAAGATTTAACATTTAATAAATGGACATAAAATATGGGGAAAGACTTTTTCAAAGTATTTTGAAAGTTTAAAAAATATTTTATCACAAAACCATCAGAATTACAGACATTTGTCAATACATTGTTTTCCCTCCTTGTGAGATTTAGTTCTGAAAGAGAGTAGTGCCTGTCTTAGAAATTAGGAGATCTTGATTCTTGTCTTGATCTACAACTAATTAGCTGAATGTGACCTTAGACTGTTCATTTACCCTCTCTCGCCCTTATTTTTTTATCTGAAAAATGAAGGTGTTTGATTATGTGATCTCTAAAGTCCTGTTTTCAGTTCTGAAATGCTAAGATTCTTTGAAATAAGCTTTGTAGTACTTGTATAGTTTAGTTAAGATTTAATGAAGGTATTTTATATATATATGTGTGTGTATATATGTATATATAAATGTATATATAATATTGACATATTTATTCATTTAATTGTCCAGATACTTGTTGAATGTTTTTGGTCTTCTATGCTGGATGTCGTGAATAAGAGGGTAATGGACCTTGCCATCATGAGACAGTGCTCAGTGGAGCAGAGGGAATTAAACAACTATTACATAATTGATTACTTTAGCCAGATGTGATATGACTGAGATTGAGTAGTAGAATCAGAAAAGTAGCAGAAAGAATGAAGATGGGTACTGGGAGAGTGGATTGATTAGTAAAAGAGAACAACATATACAAAGGCCCTGATTGAGGAGCCTGGAATGCTAAAAATTACAAAAGGCACTATTCCAGGGTGTGTCACATAGTAGGTAGCTGGTGAGGTGGTGGGCATCAGATCATATAGTGACTTGTAAACCATTTAAAGATTTTGGATTTTATGCTAATATTATCTGTATTACTTCCAATTAAATTCCATGACCAAATTGATGTTAATACTCATAAAATACATTTTTCATATTAGAGAAACGTTTTCTGTCCGTCACTATGTTACCAGTGTTATCAGATTCCTGGCTTCTCCCTGCACTCTTTCACTCTTAATTGGTGTTTTAAAATATGATAACAGGATTTGCAAGGTCAGTGTAGTAAAAATTACTTAATGCCTGTTAAAGTCAGATAAGTGTTTTTCTTTTTGGATTATCAGTTTTTTCATATTTTCTGTGTCCTTTTCCTGCTTACTAAAAGTGCAACAACTTGAGAATTTTGGATACAATATCAATTAAAAATTAGCAGGTTAATATGCTAGTCTTGTAGTTTACGTTTTTTAGTCACATATTGATTTGTTTCCTGTTCCACCACTGATTATGTTCTACATTATGATATTCGTATGTAAAAAATGACATCTGTTAATATGTAAATAAGTTGTTTGCTTTTTTTTTTCCTTTTTATTATTGATTTTTAAGAACACTCCTTTATGTTAAAAAGACCTGTGCTGTTTTCGTTGATTTTTCTCTGAAATTGTTTGCGGTAGAAATATTCCTGTTGGCTAAACCAAAAAGGAAATTGTTTAATGACAAAGTTTCACTCCTTTTAAGACACTGTGACAGAAAAATGACACAAAAGGAAAATGACCCACTTGCTGATATCTGGTATCCTGAGTTAGTTCAAAGATTTCAGATATACCAAATGTGTTTTATTTTTAGAACATTCATGCACAGATATTGATAAAGCCTTATCACTTTTAGTAATATGGTATTCTCTCAGGCTGGTTTCCTAATACTTCCTTTCAGCAGATTGAGATAAATGCCTACTCTGTATATCAAATGCATTCTTAGCACTCAACTGTGTAATTCCTATTCTTGTTTGAATGGCTTCAGTGTGCTCTTTTCAGAAGCTTAGAACTTAGAACAATGCATATTAAATCTCATTTTCAACTCAGTCTGATGAGTGTTTATATAAACTAATAGTTCCTATTATATGTTTATCTTTCTTATCCTCTGTGCATTTGAATTAATTTAAAAGCTATTACAATTTGTAAATTCATGGGAACTGGATTCTAAGAGCCATTTTTTTCTCTCTTCTGTTTAGCTTTGTACTTTAATTTTACCAGTATTAATTTATTCAACATATACTTTGTAACTATGAACAGAAGCCCCTTACTGTCTCTTTAATGGGATATAAAGGTAGATAAGACCTTCTTAGTCCCAGGGATCTTATAGACTTCTAAGAGCATTAAAAACATTAAGAAGCCCTTGTAAATAACACACAAGTGAAAAATATTAAAATACTGCATAGGAGAGTTCAGAGGAAGGAAGAAATATTTTTCTCAGAGAGAGGCAATCTAAGATAGACCTCATAAGAAAAGCATTTACAGTCCAGGTTTTAAAAGATAGATAGGATCAGATATATGCAAAAGAGAAAAATGCTCTTACTAGTAGGGGCTCAGAATATGCAAAGAACATATGTGGAAAAGCACTACGAATATAAGAGAATCTGATTTTTATAGTATTGAATAGACATATATGAAAATAAAACAGGCCAGTTTGATTGGGATGGGATCACTGAGGGCCTTTCATGCAATTTATATAGGTATATTCAAATGTAAGTTCATGTTTAGAAATATAATAAATTAAACATTAGTTTTTGTAAATATTTTTGGTTATTTCTACGTTGTCAAATCTGTGCTAGAGGAAAAGTTTTATTATAATGTTTTACTGAATTGTATTGCTAATATTAAAATAGAATTAGACTTGTGAAAAATTTTTTCTTATGAATGCTGATGTCCTTTTAGTGATTTTTTTTCTATTTAAAATGTTTTCTCCATCATAAAATAAATACTTAAGTTTAGATTATACAGAAAAATAGAAAAATGTTCATCTGCACACTTGGCATTTTGTGTATTCTTTCCATATAATATTTAAGACATTTTTAAGTAAAATAGAAAATAAGATGACATAGGTTATTTTTTTGTGCTTTTAAGAGAATTTAGAACTGATAAACTTCCCTACTTCTGTTTATCTTCCCCTGTTAGATTGATTAGACAACTTTAAGTCTGACTAAAATCTCAAGTTTTCATTTAAATCAGAATTTTTAGTTAGTTGAAAGCATTGTTTATGTTTCAGTTTTAAGAGTAATGTATCCCAGAAGCAGTCTTACTATTTATTTTATTCCCCTTTAAAACTGCCTAGGGATGCCTGGGTGGCTCAGTTGGTTAAGTGTCTGCCTTCAGCTCAGGTCATGATTCCAAGGTCCTGGGGTTGAGTCCCGCGTCGGGCTTCTTGCTCAGCGGGGAGTGTGCTTCTTCTTCCTGTGTGCGCACGCACACTCTTTCTCTGTCAAATAAATAAATAAAATCTTAAAAAAAAAAAAGAAAGACATGAAACGTTACCCCTGCCTACAAGGTAGTTCACAGCCTCGTTTAATGGATCTAAATGCAGATTGACACCAGACCCTTTCTCACATGTGCAAAGCAAAAGTCAGTAATGCGGGAGACTTCTTTTTGGTAGAAATTAAGATTATTGAAGGAAGCTGCCTAAAGCCCAGGAATTTTTATGTATCTTAAGATTTTGGTATTAAAATTAGAAGAGTAGGGGGACGCCTGGGTGGCTCAGTTGGTTAAGCGTCTGCCTTTGGCTCAGGTCATGATCACAGGGTCCTGGGATCGAGTCCCACATTGGGCTCCTTGCTCAGCAAGGAGCCTGCTTCTCCCTCTGCCTGCCTCTGTCTCTCTTTCTCTGATAAATAAATAAAATCTTAAAAATAAAAAAAAAATAGAAGAGTAGGATAATTTCATATATATAATATATATTATTACATATTATATATGTATAGTGCAGCAAGACAAAATTTGCTGAATGTGTATGTTCCAGTACTTGGAAATTAAGAAAAGGAGATTTAACTAAGGAATGAGAGAAGCAAGAATAAATGGCGACTGGCTTCTTATTACTATTATAAACATAAGTAGATAGAAAATATTTTTTTCTTATTGGTATGTCAATGGAAATTTCTTATTTATGTGTCATACCCTGGATTTATATGCACAAGTATTAGCTTTGTGACAATATGGAGTTTTTATACTAATGGCATGTCTTTCTCAATGTAGTTTCTCAACTCTGACATTTAGTTTCATTTAAATTTCATTCTTAATACTGTTGGATCATCTGTTATCTCATTGTTTATTTCTGCAAACTTATTCATATAAATTGAGATAAACATTGATTTTTGAACTCCCACTAAATAAATAAAAATTTTTGAGTGATTTAGTTAATGATTTCCTGGTGAATGAAGTGAGACATTATACTTGTCCAGGGCTACATTGTTGATGTCCTTTTTGAGGAAGTAGTAGTCTCAATCTTATATTCAGGAAGCATTAAATTTAGGCTAACCAGTTTTCCATTTTATGGAAATTACTCCTGTTTTTAAATAATAATATAAGAATTTATATGACATTCACAATTACAGATATTTTGATGATTTAAAACCATTTTTTCCTTATGTAGGATACCATTGCAGTAGCTGGATTTACTGTCTTGTCAGCATCTTCATCTACAAGCAGAGATGGTAAACATTGCTTATTTTTGAAAGCATTTGAGGACTTCAGATCAACTGTTTATGTAAGTGTGTAACTTCTAGCCCAATCATTTGTGGTTTTAATGAGCTAAGGGGATGGAATAGGAGCATTATATATATAAATCTACAGATAAACTATTTAGTCTGACTGGGTTATTTTAATTAAATATTTTAAGTTTAAAGCAAAAATTCTTTTCTTGGCTTTATGTTTAGAATGACTCCAGGTAGAAAAGAAAAATCCCTTAAAAATAATTACTTATTAATAGAATTTTTAAACTTTATAGGTACTCTAGACCTAATCTCATTCTTTGCTCTTACACCATCAGCCCCTTTTGATGGTCTACTTGATTTCACTTTAAATTAATCAAGTGCCCTTTTTTAGATAAAGCTGATTTCATTCTATTTTATTTTTTTACAGAGATCATTCTCTGCCTCCCACTTTACCCCTCCTCCCACAGCCCTGTGTGTGTGTGCGTGTGCACACACAGAGACCACCAGTTTGGTCAAGGCTGTCAGAGAAGTGAAGTTGGGCCAAGTCCTGTGGTTGCAGGCCACTGTCTGCCTGTTTTTCTGTAGTATCCACAAGGGCATTATATGGGCTAGGGGTGGTCCTGTGACATTGTGAAATTAATAGATTAGACTGAAACTTAGACAGTTTTGCACATGTTAGTCTTAATTTGTAAGCCATAATTTTGTGCCATTCTAGTGAATTTGAATATTACACAGTTAAGTGTGTAGCTTTGGTGCAGTTAAAGGTCTGTAATCAAATTGGAGGTTGTTTGTATACAAGTAAATCCTCTTTTTGTTTTCAGGTTTATGTTAAATCTGTAAGGGATTTTTCTGCAGAATCCATGTCTTTGGTAAGATGATATTCAATTTAATTTAAAATACCCCCCACACACACACATAAAGATACACCCATATATGTACATACATATATATGTATGCATCCCATATGTATATATGAGATCCACTTATAGTCTAATTTTAAAATAGTAATACAATGGGAAAACAAAATCTTTACCTTTAATAATGTTAAATTTGAGTTATATATTTACCAAGTAATAAATACCTGGTTGTTCTTTTATTTGGAATATCTGCTGATACTTTGTATAAGCTACATATACAAAAAAATTAAAAGGGAAAAAAGTTTTATTGTGTGAAGATACTGGGATTAGTACTACTTTTAACCTCAGGCAAGTACTTTTGTTTCTTCATCAGTTATATTTATAAACATTATCATGTGCCGAATTGTGATTTAAAAAATTATTTAATTTTAAGAAGTTTATTATACTTGTGATACATTTTTCATGTCTTTTTTATCTTTTTTTCAATATTTTATAAAATTTTGTTCTAGCAATAGGAAGGTTCCCATTTTTATAGTTGAGCTACATGTAGCTGAGTGAAACTGGAAAAAAGGTAATATATGAGGAAGTTTAATATAAAGTTTACCTTCTGCCTATATTCTTAAACCTTTTGTTTGTAATGGACAGAGTTCAGGGACTTTGTATTAGTTAACAGTGACTATGGGATATAGATTTTGAATTCTGAATAATGCTATATGGAAATATGATTCAAATTTGTTATTTAAAGAAACTGTAACCAGTAAAAGGGTTGATATGCTTTCTTAAAAGCATGAATTAGCCCCAGGTATTAGTTTTTCTCAAAATTGTTTTAGATTGCTCAGCTTCAAAAACTTGATACATCTATAAACCTGTATGTGTATGTAAGGAACAAGTGAAGGAAAGAACCTATGAAATTGGCAAAAAATGTCTTTTCAGAGAGCCCAGGTATTCTGATCTATTAGACTATAGCTTAGATGCTGTGCACGTATATTCTGGCCTATTTACATGGAAGGTCAAATTATAATCAGTAAGTTGTTTGTTGTAACAAGTACATTACATGGATGACCATAATGGTTAGTGTCATTGAGCTGTGCTGGCCTGCCACATTCATCTGTACATTAGGGAGATAACCTTAATGTCTTGAATCTAGTTATTTGTCAGCTGAGCATATATCTTTCATTTTTGTCCCATATGCTGACCATTGTTTTTCTTCCATCATTTATGAGCTACAACTTTTTTTATATCGAGGTTTGATAACATTTCTAAGCACTGCCTTTCTTATATTTGAACTAAAATATCAGCTTCCTTGAAAAAGCCAATTAACTCATTTTGATTTGATTTTTAAAGTTTTAACTCGTGTGGTAGGTAGTAACCTTATTTCCAGTTGTGGGTGGGATGGATGGGTGATGGGGCCAGATGCGTGAACCCTTTTAAGGATTGTTAGACTAATATGCAGACATGTCCTTGTAAATCACTTTCCCCTTTCTTTCCAAACTTATGTACAATTATAATTTTTAATATAAATTAAATAATTTATAAATATAAATGTACAAAGATAATTTTTCTTTTCTATTTTTACCATTTTTAATGTATATACCATTTACAATCAAAACCTGGCTTTTTAGGCCTAAGTAAAATCTTTATAGTAATATAGGGAGAAAAAAAAAGAAATATATACCACACATTTTGAAGGGATATTACTTAAAATCCAGAACCAAGATCTCTTAAATTGCATTTCTTAGAATTGTGTACAAATTACATAATTTATCATCAAAATTGTAAGAAAAACTGGTTTGTATAGTATTCTTTATAAGCTCTGCATTTCCTTTTTTCTTAGGCTATATCCTCTTTTTAGAAACTTAAAAGGAAAAAAATGCAGTTAGATTGGTTCTTAATTTAAAACTTTAATCATAAAATTATTCTAAAATTAAATACTTAGTATTGATGTATTCACTGTCTTCTCTTTCTTAGGTTCCAGCAACACATTATATATATACACCCCTGAATCAACTTAAGGGTGGTACAATTGTCAATGTCTATGGTGTTGTGAAGTTCTTTAAACCTCCATATCTAAGCAAAGGAACCGGTAGGTATTAAAATTGGTGAAGATTTTAATGGGCTGAAACTGCTTTATTGGTTTCAGAAACATAGCTCCTTCAATACTGTTAAGTCTTAGAAGCTCAGTTCTGATTTATTTATTTTTAAAAAGATTTATTTATTTGAGAGAGAGAGAGAGAGAGCGCATGCATGCGCATGGTTGCATGTGAGTTGGGGGAGGGGTTGTAGAGAGAGAGGGAGAGAGAGAAAATCCCTAAGCACATTCCCCGCTGAGCACAGAGCCCAATGTAAGGCTCTTTCCCAGGACCCTGGGATCATGATCTGAGCTGAAATTCGGAGTTAGCCGTGTAAGTGACTGAGCCACCCAGGCGCCCCTCAGTTCTGATTTATAATTGCCAAACAACATGGATGCATATTTTTTGGCCATATTCATCTATAAAATAAGTGTGGTCTTTAGATTCCAAAGCCTAATTAAGAAAAGGATGCTAAACGGTAACATGACAGCATATGAAGATATGAAATAGGCTAGAAAAGGTAAATATATAGACAAATATAGAATATTTTAATACTATAATGGTAATGTATAAATCACTTTTAATTCTGGTATTGAACTTAAAAAAGATGAAAGTATAAAAAATAACTACCGGTGAACACGTTAATGAATACACAGTATAAAAAGATACAAATTATAACATTAATAGCAAAGTGTATGTGAGGAGGAGTAGAAGTATAGTTTTTATATATAGTATTTATCAGCTTAAAATAGGTTGTTATAACTTTAAGATGTTTTATATAAACTCCATGGTAACCACAAAGAAAATACCTACAGAAGATACTCAAAAGGAAATGAGAAAGGAATCAGAGTATGTCACTACTTAAAAAAAAAAAATCAGGGAAAGAAGAAGGAGGACAAAAGTGCTAAAAGACAAAACAGCACAATGGCAGTAGTAAGTCCTTTCCTATCAGTAATTACTTCAAACGAAAAAAATTAAGCACCTCAGTCAAAAGGCATAGTACTTTGATTGTTTTTAAAGATAAATTAAGATATAACCTACAAATTCTGTATAATAATATAAGCTTTTAGATACTGACATAGAAAAGAATCAAAAAAATGATTTCAGTTTCCTGAGAGTTAATATAGTAAACAGACCATACACCTTTACCTTGGTTTAATTCAGTTCAACTAAATTTAGCAGTTATTAACCTATTTAATCTAACCTGAAACAGCATTTGTAGAAGCACCATTATGTATGTATCATCAAGAAAAGCTCTGCCAATTAAGTTATGATTCACTGTCAATTTTAAGATGCAGCCATTTTTTTTTTAAAGAGTTTATCTATTTATTTGACAGAGACAGCGAGAGAGGAAACACAAGCAGGGGGAGTGGGAGAGGGAGAAGCAGGTTTTCCGCCGAGCAGGGAGCCCGATGTAGGACTCGATCCCAGGACTCTGGGATCATGACCTGAGCCGAAGGCAAGACACTTAACAACTGAGCCACCCAGGCGCTCTAGATGTAACCATATTTTAGAGATGTTAAAAATGCAAAACAGCGTTGTTAATGAAATTCTGTCTTTATCTACTGCATGCCTACTGCATGTAGTTTACCTACTACAACAAAGATGTTCTCATTGAGTTTATATTTTAAAAAAATACTTTTATTAAGTTATACATATGTAAATTTTATTATTGTGGAGTGAACTCGAAGTGTACTCTTTAGTGGGAGGTGAGGGGAACATCTTATTTTCATGTAGTCAGAGGATTTTGTTAATGCAGAATGTGAAGACTTACTCTATGAAAGTAACTGTGTGAAGACTGTGAAATCCAGAGAAATTTGAAATAGGCGGTAACTAAGTCTGAAGGCTGCAGAGGGATGTTTTATTGAAAACTCTGGTGATTTCTGTTTTAGCAGAAAGGGAATGTTAAACAGTAAGGTTGAAGCAGAGAAGTTATTGTTTATTTCTCAAATATTTTCATTTGACTTTACTTTTTCCTACAGTCTACATTCTCCACGCTATCATACTTTTCAACATACATTTGCATACTTTCATCTTGGTGGTTTGTTTGCATCATCAAGTTTATCGTCCCCTGAATCTTAATATTCTGTGAATTTGCTATAAAGGTGTGATCACTATGATCCTCTTCCAGTTGTGAGTGTTATCTGGTGGCTCTAATTGGCCTGCTGAATTTAGGAATAAGCTACATTACTGCCAATTATGTCTATCTGACTTGGTAGAAGATAGAATTTAAAAACTTTCTGCACTTGATATGTCACTAATTCTTGTTACCGAAAGTTTTTACTCATCAGTAAGTGTATTAAAAAAATAACAAATGATAGTAGTATAGAATAAAATGATAGCTGTTTTTAAAACATTGATGACTCAATTTTAATTTTAAGTTGTCTTAGCATAATCATGTTTTCTTCTGACAATGTTACTAAATCGTGTCTATAATGAAAGCCTTGGGGAACTATAATTTTTATTATATATTCAGATGTATTTTATATCTCTATCAGATATGTTTAGTTGGATCCAGTCCCTTAATAAAAAAATTCATGAGTAGTAATAAACCATCTGTTATTACAATGATAATATGTTTCTCTCTTTCTTCTGAGATACTAAATTAAAATGAAGGTCATCAATTTTATCACAACATATTCATTGAAACTCTAAAGTATATTTTAAAATATAGTGAGATGTCTTTACTGCTAGCAAGATGGCAAAGTTTTAAAATTATCTATTACATAATTTTAGTTACACTTTTTATTTCTACTCATAGAACTCATCCTTCAACATGCTGTAGGAGAATCAGACAAATAGCTCTTTTCGTGTTGAGGAAGGGATCAACTTCATTAATATTACTACTGAGATGTACCAGAATAAATGTACAGGAACAATCCACAGCTGTGCCTTTTTTGTATTACATAAAGCAGTATGATTTTGCAAATATGGGACCAAATCTTAAATATTACATCCAGCTGTACATAAGTAGTTATATGGAGGAAAATTACCTTTATGCAGCTCAAATTTAGGTAAATGGAAAGAAGTCTATTCTGCTCTATATCATTAGCTAGAATTTTTTCACTAAAATTTATTTTATAAATGTTTAATTCAGTGCCACTGAGGCTATTTGGTACACTCTAGCCTTTGTACTTCTTGACTAAAATTTTTCTTGAAGACTTTTCCTCTTCATACTAGTAGTGATTACATATGACCTGTAGCATGTTGCTGTCTTATTTCTAGTAGCAAATGCTTATTTCCCAGGTTTTATATTTAGACTTGGGAGAGTTGTAGCTTTTTATTGTAGAAGTCTGTCAGTCCTGTTGTTAAAAGGACAATATAGATAGTTACATTCTTATTCAATTGTGATAAGATTCATCATGAAAACCAAGAATTTCTCAAAGATTATGGAAACAATATTTAGTAAAAGATCATTGTATCATCAGAATTGATTTTGATAATGATTCATCAGGGGTACCTAATATGTCCTCTTTTATGTAGGAAGACAAGGTCATTGCTACCTTAGGATTTTGAGATTTTATAGCATTTATCTTTGAAAGCCTCACATTTACTTTTGCTTCAGAGAGCTGGCTAGACAGAGTTAGGTACGTAAGTTTTTTGCCTTACACAGGTAGCATTGATTTTTTTTTAGTTAATTTATATTTTAATAAGTTTTAATAAGTTTAATTTTAGCTTTGTCTCAGATTTTAAGAAATAGCCTACAATTTCTTTAAGCTTGAGACACATTTACTCTGTTCTTATTGTCTGTTCTTGCTAACTAAGATAAATGTAGGCAGGCCATAAAACACTTCCAGACTTAATAGTATGTGGCTCATGCTTGCTTGTTATTAATATCATAATGCCCGCTTGCTCTATGAGCAAATGGGAGGAGTAGAGGGAACCCTGTTTGTGCTTACTTTTCTAATATTTGAGTCCAGAGGAAGGGAGAGGATAGCCAAAATATTTTTGTCATTTTTTGACTGTCCACCTCTATTTCTCCCCCCCATTTTCTTTTTCTTTCCTCAGACTCTGGGACACTACAGGTTTCAGTCTTTTTGTGCCACATAATGTGGCATATCGCCGGTGGCTCCCTAGCTTACCTCAGGAATGCGTTATGTTCCAAAATTATTTGGTTTTCATACCTGCCTCCCATTAAAATTCTCCATTTTTGGAAAGAAGTTTGATTAAACTTGAACAGTTTTGGATGTTACAATGTTTTGAGAAGCAGATCTATATTTTGCTGTTCATTATCTTATAAAAGGATACCTGTTTTAGCCACACACTAAGTATTATAATCAAATTTCTTATAGCAGTATCCAAAACATTGGACTTTTGAGAGACCCTATGTATTTTGTTTTCTTTTAGTTCTTGGGATAGGGCCCTAAGAGTTTTTCTTTTCCTTGTCTGTAGAACATCCCAGCTAACTCTAGAATGCTATTTTTGGCTATGTAAAAATATTTTCACTTAGGAGAAAGATTTGATATATATACATTAATGTCATGTAGCATTATTGTTTGATTATTTTGTTTTGTATGAGTAATATTGGTTGCATATTAAATGATTATATAGTGTCTTTTAATTTTTAAAATGTAACAAACTCCATATTCCACATTAAAAATAATTTATTAATTACTGAATAATTCATATCTCATTGGAGTTCTGTAAGATCCAGGACACTTCTGATTCATTGAAGAGAGATTAAAGCATCTAGTATGATGTAAAATTACATGTATATTGAATTATATTTTTTATATTTTAAAATTGATAATGCATCTTTGGAAGTTTCTTGGTTTGGGTTTTGGTTTGGGGTTTTTTTAGATTTTATTTAAATTCAAGTTAGTTAACGTATAGTATGTATTATTAGTTTCAGGGGTAGAATTCAGTGATTCATCAGTTGCATAGAACACCCAGTGCTTATTACATCAAGTACCTTTCTTAATGCCCATCATCCAATTACCCAATCTTCTCACGCTCCTCCTTCCAGCAACCCTCAGTTTGTTCTCTGTAGTTAAGAGTCTTTTATGGTTGAGAGATGATGGACTCTGAAAAACAAACTGAGGGTTCTAGAGGGGAGGAGGGTAGGGGGATGGTTTAGCCTGGTGATGGGTATTAAAGAGGGCACGTTCTGCATGGAGCACTGGGTGTTATGAACAAACAATGAATCATGGAACACTACATCGAAAACAAATGATGTAATATATGGTGATTAACAACAATAAAAAAATTTTTTTAAAAAGTCTTTTATGGTTTGCCTGCTTATCTATTTTTTCCCCCTTCCTTCCTCTATGTTCATCTGTTTTGTTTCTTAAATTCCACATGTGATTGAACTCTTATGGTATTTGTCTTTCTCTGATTGACTTATTTTGCTTATCATAATATACTCTAGCTCCATCCACATTGTTGCAAATGGCAAGATTTCATTCTTTTTGATGGCTGAGCAGTATTCCATTTGTGTGTGTGTGTGTGTGTGTGTGTGTGTGTGTGTGTGTGTGTGTGTACACATATACATACTGCTTCGTTCTCCATCAGTTGACGGACATTTGGGCTCTTTCCATAATTTAGTTATTGCTGATGCTGCTATAAACATCAGCGTGCATGTATCCCTTCAAATCACTATTTTTGTATCCTTTGGATAAATATCTAGTGGTGCAGTTGCTAGGTTGTAGGGTAGCTCTATTTTCAGCTTTTTGAGGAACTTCCATACTGTTTTTCCAGAGTGGCTGCACCAGTTTGCATTCCCACCAACAGTGTGAGAGGGTTCCCCTTTCTCCGTATCCTTGCCGACATCTGTTGTTTTCTGACTTGTTAATTTTAGTCACCCTGACTGGTGGGAGGTGGTATCTCATTGAAGTTTTGATTTGGATTTCCCTGATGATGAGTGATATTAGGCATTTTTTCATGTGTCTGTTAACCATCTGGATGTCTTCTTTGGAGAAATGTCTGTTCAGGTCTTCTGTCCATTTCTTGACTGGATTTTTTGTTTTTTGGGTGTGGAGTTTGATAAGTTCTTTATAGATTTTGGATACTAGCCCTTTATCAGATAGGTCATTTGCAAATATCTTCTCCCATTCCATAGGTTGCCTTTTAGTTTTATTGTTTCCTTTGCTGTGCAGAAGGTTTTATCTTGATGAAGTGTCCCAATAGTTCAGTTTTGTTTTTGTTTTTGTTTTGCTCTAAAATAAATAAATATATATAGTTTTGTTTTTTCATTCACTCATTTGCTCATTTATTCAACAAACATTTATTAAGTACTTTTTATATGCCAGGTATTAGAGTGGGAAATGCAAAGATATCTAAGTCACTGTTTCTACCCTCAAGGAATGTTTAAGACAGATAATAATTACAATACAATGATTATAATAGTTCATGATTTCATTTAGTCTCCTCAATTTTTTAGTCTTTCCTCAATTTATAAGACTCCACTTTTATTTCTCCACTTATTGTTGGCTATGTAAGATAGACTCTTCATTGTAAAACATACCATCCTTTGAGTTTATTAAAGTTGAACAATGGATTTACCTGTTCTAAAGGATGGAGGTTGTGGATTGGGCGGGCATGGAGTTTTCTATTTCCCAAGAGCTAAAAAATTGTGTCTAGTTGAGTGAGGTAAGACTCTTCACAAGTGCTTGGCTATCTTTCAGGAATGGGAAGGCATGTAGGGGGCATGGTTAGTTATTACTTATCTCTTTAAGGCCTTGGAGAGGTGAGCTAAGCCTCTCTTCATTACTATTTCCTGCTGTTTTGTCCATGCCAGTAAGAAGTTGGTTTCCACTTGGAAAATGAAGGTGGAGAAAGATCTTTCTTCCTCTATCACTGAACTTTCGTATTGCTTGCTTGCTTATATTCAGGAATGACTGTGATGAAGCTTGAGGTCTCCATCTGGCTTTCATTTCATATCCTGGGACTGACTCTGTCCTTTATGATCTTTTCCTCTAAGAAATTATTAGCCTGCTAATTTAGAAAATCACCCTTATGTTTCGTTAGTTTATAATTTGAATTGCTTTAATGGATCATTAAAATCAGTACTGTTTCCTCATTCTTTCTTAAAACTTAGGTTACATGCTTTTATTCATTCAGTTAAATGATTTCTTTGCCAGCCTTGTATAGCATTGTACTGGACTTAGTTGTTGTCCATAGTGATAAAGTGATAGACTCTCAGAGAGTTTATCATGAGGGAGATGAGGAAGACCTAAATTTAATCAACTGGCTAAGGCACTGTTGTATGCTATAGCTTAAGAAATAAGCAGAGTGCTTTGGGAGTGAGAATGGAGAGATTAATGCTAACAGGGGAAAGTCTTCTAAGAGAAACTGCATTTAAACTGAACTTTTGAGGATAAATTGGGTGTTGATAGATGAGGAAGAAGAGGCCAACATTCCAGACTTTCGAATTGCAACAACAGTTGTCAGACTTTTATAATGAAAATGTGAACTTTTCAATTTCAAAAGCTAACTGCTGAAGAAGTTGACTTAAATATAATTTTAAGTAATGGAATATCTGCAGGATATTGATGCATAATTTTATGCTCTTGTAGCAGTCTTTTTCAAGGATCATTATTAAAGACTTATGATAGTTTGTGGTGTACACTTTGTTTATATTCTAGACCATAATTTAAAAAGTATTTTTTGTATTTAATTTAGGGTTTCTATATATAGTAAAACTAATTTTTTAACGTATATGTAATCAGTAATTTTATTCATATGATAGAACTATAATATAGTTGGCAGTTGGTCTTTGAAAGATGATGTACTCAGAATTATTACAGATAAAATGTTTTAAGCAGCTATCAGTGGAATGCTTTTCTACATTAATTCTCAGGTCAAAGGGATTCTAGTAATATTTAGGTTCACAAAAATTACTTTCTAATTACAAATTGCTTTGATTTCCATCTGCATTTTTAAGTTCTTCTATTTCAGTTTACTACTTTTCCTCCACTTTACACATCATGATTAAGAAAATCAAAATATATTCTCTTTTTCAGTTTGGTTGTCTTTTTTCAGCAATTTCTGGAAGCTTCTCATGTATTAATGATATTAATCTCTTTTTTTTGTCATAACTGTTAAGATGCTTTTCCCAGCATTTTAGTTTTAGTGCCGATGGTCTTTGAAATACAAATGTTTAACCTACAATTTGGAGTCATAATTTTGTTTAGAAAGGCTTTTACCCATTCATTACAAGATCTGAAAAATAGTGGTCTATATTTTCTTAAAATTCTTTTATATTTTTAAAAACAGATATTGCATATATTGCCTGGAATTTTGTTTTGTATGTAGTGCAAAATGATCTTCTTGTTGGCAGCTCGCTTGTTTCAAAATAATTTATTAAATAATGTGATGTATACATCATGTATAATATATATACCTGTATATAAAGATCTATGGAGCAACACTTAACAGAGAGCCTGAGATGAATTGTCTTCTCCCAATATGTGAGCCTGTGATAGTTCTCCTTAATTAAGAGGAGGACTGTTCAGATGTCCAATTTTTAATCATGAGAGTATTGTGCTACAATCTCCACATGAACTTTTTAGAGATATAATAATGCAGACTTGTTAAGTTCAGGTTTTTAGTTCTTCATTTACCATTTCAGTATTTTTTAAGACTTACAGGAATATGTTGCATGCATCTGCAATATTCATACTAATTTGCTTTCTGTCTCTATCCCCTTCTAGATACTTCATATAGAGAGACTCATACAGCATGTGGTCTTTGCTTCTGGCTTCTTTCACTTAACATAATGATTTTGAGGTTCATTCATGTTACAACATGAATTCAACACGTATTCATTTTTATTGCTGAATATCAATATACTTCTATAGTTATTTAAAAATTATTCTAATTGTTTTGTCTTATTTTTAATACAAACTCTGTGAAGTTAGAGACCATTGCTAAGTATTAGTATAAATCCTTATACCTAGGAATACCATTTACTGTGGTTGCTCAGTACTTGAAGTAAAATGTAAAACTCCAGAATAGCATTTATGAACTCACAGAATATCAGCCTGCATACCTATCTATTCTGTGGGTTTGTTTGTTTTTTTTTTTTAAGATTTATTTATTTATTTATTTATTTGAGAGAGAGAGAGAGAATGTGAGTGCAAGTGCGGGGAGGGGCAGAGGGAGAGATCTTAAGCAGACTCCCCTCTGAGCGCGGAGCTGGATGCGGGGCTCGATCTCAGAACCCATGAGATCATGACCAGAGCCAAAATCACTAGTCAGACATTTAACTGACTCAGCCATGCAGGCACCCCTCTATCTGTGTTTAATATATAATATATATATGTATGTGTGTGTGTGTTAGTATGTATATCTCTAACATAATTATGCTTTCTTCTCTTTTCCTTCCTTTCATTACCTTTTTAAATATAATTAAAACATAAGGGGAAATCTATGTAATTTCACACCAGCATAATAAAGCGAGTGCTATTATATGTAGTAAAGTTTCCTTGTAAAATTAGCAAGATTGTAGTATATAATATTGCCTTGATTCAGTGATTTGCTTTCATAACTTTTACTTGGGTGTTTCAGTAATAAACTTTTATACAGATGGAAACTTACTGAAATACTGATTGGTTTATAAACAGTGCTATAGTAGATAAAAAGGAGGTGAAACAACTTTCATGGAGGAATTTTTTTATGGATTGTATAATTTATACATGCATGCTTCTTTGATTAGATGAATTACCAGCTTTCCCTTATAAAACTCCAAGGCAATTTGCACTTAATCATGCTGATGAAATTAGGTGAATTACTCAAGATTGCAGAATATAGGACTTAATTTACTATTTATTATTTTTTCCAGATTTATATCAGGTTACATGAAGTTAAGAGTAAAAGTAAATACTTTGTCAGCAGTTTACATATGAAGTCTTACTCTAAAGTATACAGTGAAGACTTTATCAAGCTTAAATATCTATTTTAATATCTTAAAACATATTTTAAGTAATTTATATTTATTTTTATATTACATTAGCACCTAAGTGTACTATTGAGGTAGATAAGGTAAGAATACTGATTTATGAAAGCTCTTTCTACTCTTCAGACCTTTCCTGCTGGTGTTAGCTATCAAGAAAATGGACTATTATCTTTTAGTTTTGTAACTTCATTATTGAAATATGAAGTTGTAAGTTGTAATTTCACAAGTTATTTTTCCTCCATTTGGGAATGAGTTAAAATGAGGCATTGGAAAAGTAAGTATTTTTATTATTTGATGTAGCCATTTTTGATGGATTATTTATTTGGTAAGACACTTCACTTCCTTGAAGCAGTAAAATAAAACATTTAGCAGTTTGCCTCGTTAGTACTTGTTAAAATAGGTAGTTTGGTTTCTGGTCATGAATCATGCTAATTGAAAGAACCTGAAAACTATTTAATATTTCATTTAGATTGTATTTGTTTTTGTTATTGAGAGCAAATTATTGGACAGATTTTTTTTTTTTAAGATTTTATTTATTTGAGAGAGAGAGAGCCTGCATCTGTGAGCGGGAGGGTGGGTGCAGAGGGAGAGTATCCCAAGCATACTTCCTGCTGAGCACAGATCCTGACCTGGGGCTCAATCTCAAGACCCCAAGATCACGATCTGAGCCAAAATCAAGAGTTGGACGCAACCAGGTGCCCCTGGACAGGTTTTGTTTTGTTTTGTTTTGTTTTTTAATGCCCTTGTTTTCTTGAATCTGAATTTTTGTTTCCTTCTTTCTTTGTTAATAACATCTTATTATATTAAAGGATTTGAACTCATGGTGGGTCTCTTTGGCTTAAACTTGCTAAAAGTCGTGGATGATACTTTCAAAAGAGAAAATATAAGCCAAGAGAAAAAGAGTAAGGAACAGGGACTCAGCATATGATAGCTCAGGTAAATGTGTACAAATATGCTCCATGTAAGGAGATGCCATTTGCATCCACATAGAGTCACTTATATGAAAACATGCAAGTGTGGCGATTTCAGGCTCGTCAGTCAAGTCCTGATGCAGCTGGGGAATGCTCTCTTCTACACAAATCTGGACAGCACATGGAGCCGTCACATTTACCCACTTACTTGGCACTTACTTGGCACACACATACCTCTTTATGCTGCTCTTCGGGCATCCCCTGAGGTTGCTTTTGTCTCTTGGAAGTCCATTCCCACCCCATCTCTGAACCTGACACAGGCTTTAACCACCCTAACTCTGAATGTGACATAGATACTCCTGGGGGAATGGGGAAGGGAAGGGCCTGGAGAAGGAAAGGAATGTGTGCCTTGCAAGTGGCGTATGTGTCCCTCTTTCTGCTGGTTTTTAAGAAAAGGCCAGAACGAAGATGGATGTGTGTGTGCAGCTAAGACTGCTACTCTCTCGGGCTCAGTAAACTTCTGGAAAGCTGTTCAGGTTGTGCAGTATTTCTATTTGAAAAAGGAGAGGCTTTTTCTAATTTGCAGGAAAGCACGGCAAGAGCTAGCGGTGGCCCTATAAAGACCCTGTAGATAGTGGACCTATTCTCTGTGTCCCCTGGCGTCCTTTGCAGTCCACCAAGTCATTTTTTGGAAACAAAAACAAGGTACAGGAATATAGATGATTAAGATTCCATAATGCATCATAGACTTATATAGAAGGGGCAATAGAGCCATATGATAATTGCAAAAAAAAAAAAAAGTGTCATTCTGTTAAAAATAAGTAAAATTGATCTTTGATATTTTGTAAGACTGCTAAGAGAAAAAAAAAATGTCATGTAACAGTACCCTCCCAAATAGAGCTACTGAAAAAGGAAACAATATAAATTTGGTTCCAGTGGATCCTGCTGATGTATTAAGAAATGAGAATGTCATACTCTTTACTCTTTGAAGATGCTTACCAAGGTTTTGATTTTATTTTTAAGTTTTTTTTAATGTTCTCTAAATTGTTTCCCCTTCGTCACAGGATCAGATTTCTTTTCCTCCCTCCTTCCTTCACCCCACCTTCCTCCCTTGCCCCTCCCATTCCTTTTTCCCTGTCCTTCCATTCCTGCTCTCTGCTGCTCCCCCTCTTTCTCTCCCATCCACTTTCCATTTCCTTCCTTCCTTCCTTCCTTCCATTTTTGGTGTATATCTGGTGATTGTTTACTGTCTTTTATATTTAAAAATGTAGGTATGGTTTATTTTAGGTTATAGACTCTCATCTTGTTTGCTTGTATAGAAGTACTTTGTTTTTCCATACTTTTTGGATTACTACAGCTTTGTAATACATCTTGAAGTCTGAGATTGTGATACCTCCAGCTTTGTGCTTTTTCAAGATTGTTTTTCCTATTTGATCTCCTCTTGAATGGGAAATCTGAGAGACAAATAGAATTTTCATAGGGCACGTTGATTGACAGTGTCACTGTATGGTGGGTGAAAAGAGAACAGCCCATCTGGCTGTTGGCCCCCTAACGTGATAATGCAGAGGGATTTATTCTGGGTGGTAACCCCACACTGGAAGCCTTAGTACTTCCTGGTTAATCAGTGAACTGTCCTTGGAAATAGCATGTGTTCCTGGAAGTGGTTGGTTTAAATACTCTGCCTCCCAACCTGAAATCATTTTCCTGGGCAGTAGAGGTCAGGATGGATGGTTATTGAAACAGCTGTTTTATGTGTAAACTTTTAATTAACCTTGATTTTGACTCTACTTTTCACTGACACCCTTAAGCCCAGTGACTCCCATCTTCATTGTGGTTACTCGATATATACTGTCTTCTGGATTGTCTCCCCTGTTCGTTTTATCCCTAACCCTTTGTTTTCCCATCTTCCGAAACATATCGCTGTCTTCTCCTCTGCTCCTTCACTCCCCTCTCCTCTCTTCCTTCACTGTTCTGGGTTTGTGCTTTTCTGTCTTGATATTGTAATTACTAGGGTGCTGGGTAGGACTGGACGTCAGCACATTTTCTCAGTGTGCAACTTTCTGAAACATACATATCAAAAGGCAGTATCTGTAACAGTTTTTACTACCACCAGTATTTGAAATTTTCGTTTTTATAGCATCCCAACTATTATATTTTTTTGCCAGCTAAAGTGTATATGTTTCTTGTTCTAATGTGTAATCGTCTATAAGAAACTAGCAAATCCTCATTTTTTCTTTTGAGTTTGTTGTTAATACAATTTTTTAGGAATTGTTTGTTCCTTTGAATTTCATTGGCACTGGGAAGTCCTGGGTTTTATAAGCAGTTTTCATAGACTCTTTATGTAGTATATTGACTCTTCATCACATTTGCTTCAACTATCTCTAGTCTTTGTTTTCACCCTAATTTTAATTATGTTCATTTTGTATATTTTATTTGAATATGTTTATCTGTTTTGTGATTTCTAATCTTTGAAGTAATAAAAAAGTTACCACCCCTCCAGACAGTTTATATTAATTAGGAATTTTATTTTTGTTTTACTAAACTTTATAAAATTAATTTTTGTGGAACACTCTTGCAGAATAATTTGGCAGTGCATTTTGAGAGCCAGGAGACTGTCTCTGTGTTTTGATCCTGTTCTCAGAAGGCTTAATTAAAAGAGGATAAGAGTTTGTTTGGTGTTTTGAATTCAGCCATATTCTTTCTTTGTCAAATGCTTTGAAATACTAAAAGGTAAAATGTTTTTGTGTTTTCCAGATTATTGCTCAGTTGTAACAATTGTGGACCAGACAAATGTAAAGTTAACCTGCCTGCTCTTTAGTGGAAATTATGAAGCACTTCCAATAATTTATAAAAATGGAGATATTGTTCGCTTTCATAGGCTGAAGGTATAATTCGGAATGTCCAGAACTCCTGTCTGTTTGAAGAGAACTCTGTATTTTCACTAATACTAATTAGCTCTAATTCTGTGGTTGCTGTGGCATAACATGGCATCCAGCATTTCAAGAGACAAGAAGAAATGTAAATAATACCAGACTTCAAATAATTAATATTAGGAAATCTCTTCATTTGGACAAACTGCCTGTGCTCCTTCCACAAGAGGTGCATTAGATACCATGATTAAGACGAGTTGCTAGTTGCATTCTGTCTTCTCACTTCTGAATGTAGATTAATGCTTTAAAGGTTTCCATGTAGAGCTGGGTTAAAAAAAAAAAAAAAGCCCTAGGCCAACAGGGCTTTTTCTTTTTTCTTTTTTACTTCTTTATAAGTAATTCTATAATAATTGAGAAGTTATATTATTTTCCCCTGTTTGTTGTGTTAATTCAAGTACAGTGAAAGCATTGAGATATTAAGTATAAAATCAAAGTAAGTTGATTTCATTTATGAAAAATGTATTAAAACATGAACAGATATTTTGGTACTTTTCAAATTATGCTATCAGTCAAACAGTTAAATGTAAGGAAACCTTTAATATAAAGTTAAAACTATTAAATAGTATGTAATTAAAAAAATAAGTACTTTAATATTTTCAATCCCTTAGGTTTTTAAGCATTTCAGTCGACCCTTCATCTTTTCCTCTTGTTAGATGGGTTTCCAGGAAGCTCTTTCATTATCTTTTTCTTCTGATGCTTCAGTTTATATGTCCCTCATGCTCATAAGTGAGCACAATATTCTGG
Source organism: Callorhinus ursinus (assembly GCF_003265705.2). Classification (NCBI taxonomy): domain Eukaryota; kingdom Metazoa; phylum Chordata; class Mammalia; order Carnivora; family Otariidae; genus Callorhinus; species Callorhinus ursinus. Next base: position 65,082,067 of record NW_027397074.1, on the reverse strand, counting down.
GTATGTTCTGTCCTTAGTTTTGGTGGAGATTACCTTTCTTGATCTCTAATGCCTTTCCCTGAGAATAGAAGAGTAGTAGAGAATATTTGTGTGGAGTTAAAAAGGAAATAGAAATATTATCATCGTAGCAAGTTTATCCCAACTTCAAAAAATAACTTATTTCTCACACACTGTTGTTTCAGACAGTGCACTCTTCCCTCCTAATGTTTTTAGTTGTTATTCTTGCTCTTTAACTGAAGTAGGATATATATCTCTCAGTTCTATTTGTTTTAAAGAGAATAGACTATAGGTTTTGTTCTCTAATGTATGGCTTATGCTTGTGTGATTCAGCTATATTACTACATATAGTTTCACTTTGTTCATTTTCATTGGTAAGTGTGTGAATGCATCAGAATTTATATATTCTGTGGGACATTCAGTTTGAGAATATTATCCTGCTATAAACAGTCTAATACATATCTTTTATGTAGTGAATATATATGTTAATATTTTTATTATTAATGAAAAATTTACTGGATAGGCTAAATAGATTAGCTATATCATTTTTACTTGAACATAGATCAGTAGAAATTATCTAATCTGAAGAACAAGGGTAAACGAAAGATTGACAGAGCCTTGGGGACCTGTGAAATAATATCAAATTGTGAAACGTGTCATTTGAAATGCACAAGAAAACTGTGTGAATGGGAAACAAAAATACTTAAATGACCAGAATTTTTCCATATTTGATGGAAAGCATTGGCTTACAGATTTTAGAAACTCAGTGCACTCCATGCATGGCACCAATAGAACAGCATGCCTAAACAAATCACTGTGAAACCATTGAAAAAGATTTGAAAAAAGAACTTGAAATGAACTGGCAGAGAAATAACACATTCCATATAGGAAACATAATACCAGCCATCTTTGATTTATCAGAAATAATGGCATTTGAGGAACAAAGCAATGATAAATTTAAAGTGGTGATAGAAAATGGATTCACCTGGAATTTTGTATCCAGAGAAAATATTTTTCAAAAAATGAGAGAATCCACAACCAGCATATCTTTGCTATAAGTAAATGCTAAAGGATGGTGTTCAGGACAAAAAAGAATGCTACCAACCAGAAACTAGATGGTTAGGAAATGATCAAAAACAATAACAAAAAAAAGGAAATGGTGAATAAATGGTGAAAGATACTGTTTTGTATTGCTTCCCGTAATTTCACTAAAAGATAAATGGCTGTTTAAAAGAAAAACAGTAACATTTAGGAAGATGGAGTTTATAAAATATATAGAAAAATATGAACGATAACACAAAGGATGGTTAGGATGGTTAACTGGAATTAACCACCAAAAGGTTAGTACGTACCTTCAGAGGTTATTACACTTTCAGTAGAAAGTGTAAAATGGGATATGGGCGAGTGGGGAATATGATATGGAAAGTAGGGATTATGTAGTAGAACTATATTGATTGCAAATAGACTTTGAGATAAGGATTCTTTCATAGCTCAGAGGAGGTAAACAGAATACTAATAAGTTCAAAATAAGAGGAAAGGAACAGTAGAAAAACAATTTTTAAAAAACAAAAAGGGGGATACAGAAGGAAAACAAATAAGATAGACTTAAATATAACCATATCAATAATTTTACGTACATGGACTAAACACTCCTTTTGTAAGGAAAAATAGACTGAATAAAAAAGCAAGAACAAATATCACCCCCTACAAGAAATGAAGACACAAATAAGTTGTAAGTAAAACTGTAGAAAAGATACACCAAGCAAACAAGAAGCATAAGGAAAATGAAAACATTTTATTAATATCAGATGGAGTATTACAGGGGATTAAAAGGGGGGCATTTCATAAGTACAAAAAGATTGCTTAATGAAGAAGATGTAACCTTGGTAATGCACGTGCATATACTAGCGGAGCCTCAGAATTCAAAAGCCAGAGTCTTTGTGGCTTATCTTGGCTCTCAGACTGATGAAATCTTAGCCTCACTGCATTTTATTCACTTTGAAGTCTTGTACTTTAAGTGTTCTAGTTTTCCTTGTAATGGTCATAAGTAATTGTCACTATGTTTTTCCCTTTGTAAATTGATTTTATAATTTTGTATGCTAATTAAGTAAAATATATTAAATAATTATATCCTCAGCTATGCTAGCAAGACTTTCTAATCTTTCAAGTTTCTTGAGTTTTGGGGTTTTGCGTCAGTAAGCTGTTTTGTTTTCTGCTTTGCCCAACTTTCTTAGATCCAAGTATATAAAAAGGAGACTCAGGGTATCACCAGCTCTGGCTTTTCATCTTTGACATTTGAGGGAACTTTGGGAGCTCCTATCATACCTCGTACCTCAAGCAAGTATTTTAACTTCACTGCCGAGGACCACAAAATGGTAGAAGCTTTACGTGTTTGGGCATCTACTCATATTTCACCTTCTTCGACATTAGTAAAATTGTGTGATGTTCAACCACTGCAGTATTTTGACCTGACTTGTCAGCTCTTGGGCAAAGCAGAAGTGGATGGAGCATCATATCTTCTAAAGGTAGGTATTTTAAATACTTGAAATTGTAAATTAGCACCACCTACATATCTAAAAAGAGCTTATATTTCATTCTGGTGGGATAAATATGCATACTGTGTATTATAATAAGAACTTTAAATCTAACTTACCATTTTTGATGAACTTAGATGTTCATGCAACTCTACTCTTGAACTTCTTTATACTTCCAGAGAAAAATAGTATTATCAATAGTTTAGATATAGTTTATGCTTTATTTATTTATTTTAGTATTAATAAAATATAAAGTTTTCTATGTTATATTTTAGTTACATTTCTACATATGCATATTTCTGCTTCCCTGTCAGGGTAGCCTTCCTTCTCATTTACTTTCTTGGCTCATTCATGTTGGGTTCTCTTCCCATGTCATCTCACTGCCTGTTTCATTGGGTAGATCACAGATGGTTTTGAAGTGTTTATTTTTGTTTTGTTCTGTTTTCTTTCTAAATCAGCATGATCTTTTAAAAAGTAACTTAAGACCCATCTAATCTTTGTTTATACCTACCCCAATTTACTCACAAATAGCTAGAGAAAAAGACAGTTGTCTGATACTAATCCTCATCTGCCCATCCTGTGCACAGTACACTTAAACAAACACTGCTTCAGCTCTGCTCTTATGGTTATTTCTTTATCTTCTGACTCTTTGAAACAATAGGATAAGGAACAGAGTACAGAGGCACAAGTATTGGGTTTAGCTTTATTATCATTTATACCTCGCCCTTATTAAGGAATGAGGAAGATAGAAATCCCTGAATAAAAGATGAAGTGTTTAGAGTTGAAAGCACATTTATATACACATGACATACTCCGAAAAAAGTAATTGCATGCTGTAAAAAAATTTAAGTCAAGTATGACAGCTAAAGTTAAAGCAAAGTAAAATCATCCAAAATTAGAAGGAATCCTAGGTCAGCCGGTCATACTTTTTGCCCAAAGTGACATCCTTAACAGATGAACATTTGTTAAAAACCAAATACTTCCAATGACAAGTAATCTGTGCACAGTATGAGTGTAGATCTTTTGACTGCTATGTTAGAAAATTCTTAAATTCTGAGATAAAATCTGCCACCTTTTAGCTGACATGGCTGAATCTACATTCACTCTAAAGCAACAAAACACGCATGCATTCCATTTTTATAGATAGCCTTTTCAGATAAATGAAAACAGCTTTGATTTAGATGTTATTTTAAAATACAGCATTCAGAAGTGAATTTATTTTTGTAAATTTTCTAAATTTACTTTGTAAATGTGGAAAAATGCATTTAAAGAATATTTTATTTCTTACAGTAATAAAAATTGGAAACACTCATTACTAACAGAGAATTGTGTGAAGTATCGATATACTTCTGTTACAATAAAATGACATTGTAGATATGGTTATTAAGATATTCATAATATTCTGTTTGGCAATTAATGCAGTTTTATTTATATACTAAAATATATGCATAGTAAAAGTACATTAAAAAGAATATATAGCAATATTTTACTTATGTTATCTCTGGGAAGTCAAATTTTGAGTGATTTTTTTTTCTGAAATTGATTTTCCTATCACATACCAGAAATAACTTTTTAAATTGTTTTAAACACAAAAGGAGCCAGACCTTACTCCAAGTGAGGCCTGAAAAGCATGGAATGTAACATAATTATTTCCTTTCTCAGCTTGGATTTGATACCAGAGTTTCCTATATTAGTAACTATGATACTAATTTATTTTAATTATTTTTGTAGACATGCTACACCAATAACATATTAAAACAATAATATACTGTAATCCACAATTTATTTTTAGAAATCAGAAGTGGTTTAATTTTAAGGAAAATTATAATCCTTTTTGTGAATGTTAAATAGATCTGTGAAAATGTTTAGCAAAATAGAATTAGAAGTATGTCTTCTTAACTTGATAAACAATTTCTCCTATAAATTAATCAAAATAATTAGTGGTAAAATTCTGAAGTCAATAATGCCAGGAAGAAGACAAAGATACCCCTATTTTCTCTGTTACATTGCTCAGAAAATCTCAGGAATTCACTAAGATAAGAAAAAAAGTGAGAGATAGAACTCTTTTAAAAGAAAGAAAAAAAGAAGGTCAGTACTCAAGTTATAAAAACCCAAACAATGGACTGAAAAGCTACTTGGATTAATAAAATTATTTAGTGAGATAACTAGTTTAGACATTAGTGAAATATAGCTTTGCTACATATTAGAAATAAATAGAACATATAATTGAACAAAAGTTCTTCCAATGTCACAAAGACTGTAAAACGAGACAGTTCGGGCAAGGAATCCCTGACCTTCTGTGAAGAAACCTAGAAAGCGGGAACATAAAAGAAAAGTAGGGCTATTAAAAGGTTTTTGATTCTTTTTTAAAGTGTTTTAAAATAAAATGCCACATATTTTCTAAATTGACTATGATTCTGAAATTTATTAGGAACAGTAAATGATCAAGAATAAGACAAGAAGAACTTGACAAGAAAACTCAGTGAGACCTCTGTATCAGATTCAAAGCATATTATGAAATTACAGTAATTAAGATTATAGTAAGACTGATCAATGGAAAAGATTAGGAACCTCAGAAACAATCTTACACTGTACATATAATATATTCATGATAAAAATAACATTGTCATTTCAAATTGATGAAGACAGATTGTTAAATGGTGATTGTTATCTATTTGGAAAAAGAAATCAGATCTATATATTATATACAAATTCCTAACAGATTAAGTATTGATAAAAAATTACAAAAGTTCCAGAATTTATTAAAAAAAAAGACTGAGTTGTAAGTGATTAAAACTGAAGCATAAAAATAATGTAGCAGCGCTCTACTCTCTCAGCTCCTCCCCCCAAAGACTGGTAGATTCATGTATAAAGCTATTTTAAAGTCACAAAAACAGTATACATGAAATGAAGGAACAAATTCCAAGTGGAGAAAAACATTTGGGACATATAGTGTAACTATTCCCAAAGTGTTTGTTCTGGTTCTTTGAATAGTCTAGGCAACAGTGAGTGACCCAAACTCAGTGATTGTTTATTTGAAACTTGGCATAGTCACCAACATTATTGAATACTTCCTCTGTAAACTGACCTGGCAGACAACCTCTCTGTAGAAATGCAGTGTTTTCTGTTCATTGAGCCTGTTTCTCACCAAATTTCTTATATACAGAGGCATTCTTACCTCATGCCAGATGTCTTTTGTCATGCCCTTTTATAGCAAAGCATAGCCGTCTCTTAAAAGCTTAGCAGAGCACAGACTAGCTCACATGTTGAGGATGGTATGGTGCATACTTTCTCATTCTGTACCTGCTTATCTCAATGTAGCTTACATAGCAATCCAATATATCTTTTCCTTTTCCAGCACCCATGATTTTCATTCATTTGTATTCACAGCCTCTAACATAAACAGAATGTTCCTATCTGTACTTTTAAAGGCCTTTTCCAAATTAGAACAAAGTGACAAAATGAGCAAAGTTTAGAATACATTCCTAAAAGTTAGGGATTTATACTTAAGAAAATTAGCAAATATAGTCATAAGGGTTTATATGTAAGATGGTAAAAAAGATAAATTCAAAAATATGTTAGTACTTTTTTCTAGGTAGTGTGAATTTTTTTCTTCTTTACATTTTCTACATGTCCTATATCTATGTAGTCCTTTTATAATCAGAATATACACCATGTTTAAAGCTTAGCAGGTATTTGGGGGAATACGTTTAATTACTTTTAAGTTATATTACCAGCAGATAGAACTCTTTTAAAAGTCTCTACAATTACACAGAAAGATCATTAAACTTCACTCTACCCTATTATGGCAGGTATGGGATGGCACCAGGACCCCATTCCCATCTTGGAGAGTATTAATACAAGACCTTGTACTTGAAGGAGATTTAAGTCATATCCATCGGCTGCAGAATCTGACAGTAGACATTTTAGTCTATGATAATCATGTTCAAGTGGCAAAGTCTCTGAAGGTGATGTTGAGTAGCAAATGTTGCTCTTTTTTTTGTTTTTATAAATGTGGGGTAAATCATATTTATAGATGATATTTGAGGTCGAGAAATTAACTCCAAATTTATTTTTTCTTTAATTTTTAATTTGTAAAATATATTGAAAATAAATTATTAGAAAAAAGATGCATTAAGTTATAGTGGTTTGAACAACTTTTTAAATAAAATTAAAGAACTTTTCCTGAATATTTTAAAGCTATACACAATTTTATTATAAAAACAGTAAGGAAAAATTTTATTATATGAAATCATATAAAATATTTGTAAGCTTAAATGTTAAGCTTTATTAATTTTTCAAAATCTAGCCTACAACTTTGTACTCATTAAGAAATTGTCAATCCACTTCTTAATATTTATCATAAATTGTGTGTGTTTATACTGTACAGTTTATTAGAATTTGCTCACTGCTTTTGAGTTATTTTTTAGGTACAAGTCCAGATATGACACTTCTTGATTATTAATATTGGGAATATTTTATTTATTTTATTTTTTAATTCTTTTATTTGCAGATATCTTTTCTAGCAACAAGTGGCATCATTAATAATAGCAGTAATAAGAGGAACATTTGTTAAGCACATCATGTGTATTTAGTACTATCCTGTGCAGTTGGTATTGTCACCATTCCTATTTTACAAATGAGAAAACAGCAGTCACAGGTTAAGCCCAAGATTTCATGGCTACTTGGGTGAAGCCAGTATTTGAATCTAGTGTTTGTTTCCACAACCAGTCCTTTCAAGCAGTATAAAGAAATGATTTTCTTTATTGCAAATAGCTTCCATCCTACCTTTTAGGGAGTTATACAGCCTACTTATAGAAAGTTATATGGCCTACTTATAGGAAGAAAATAGTAAAAGTGAATTGCAGTTGTTTTAGATCTGAATTTTATGCCCAGTTTCCCTTTGTAAAATAAATGTTCTTGGAGAAAGAAATAGTTCCTCACACATACAAATAAGCCTACCCAACTCAAATTGATAAATTAGATTAAAGTCAGGGTCCAGGAAGGTGATAACTGAACTTTCTTGTCCTTTATGTGTGTGTGTACGTGTTTTCATACCTAACATATCAAGAGAAAATTGACTGTTGAAGATACATTTTTGATGCTTTTCCCTGATTTTCTCTACATTGATTACTTTATTTCGAAAATAAATCTAATGATAAAGCCAATTCAAAGTCCTTTTTAAATACAGATAGAGTTTTGGGGCACCTGGGTGGCTGGCTCAGTGGGTTAAGCATCTGCTTTCAGTTCAGGTCATGACCTCAGTGGGGTCCCTGTTTCTCCCTTTCCCTTTGCCTTCCCCCTGCTTGACTGCTCTCTTTCTCTCTCTGTCTCAAGTAAAATAAATAAAATCGTAAAAAAATACAGATAGAGTTCTTATGAATGAAAATGATTTACGTTTTATTTTAGATTCTACTTTCACAATTTAATTCCCTTTATGCTGCTTTTATAGGTCTTTCTGTTTCCCCCTCACTGATTCCCTTGTCCAAGTCCTGAACAACACCTAGCACAGTACTTTCCTTTTACTAAGGATGAAGTAAATAATATCTGCTAGTGAATGAGTGAACCAATGAGGGCTGTGAATTTATTTGATTTTTTTCAGCTCCCTTTTTGTCTACTTTATCTCACCCACTAGAGGGTGCTCTGAGCACACATCACTAAGAAAATACAGGGCACTTAGTCTTTTTCTGAAGCTATCATAACATTGTTTTATTTATCTGCAACAGAAAATATTGCAGAAATGCAGAAAAAAAATGCCCCAAATGCAGAAATGTATATTTGCCCCAAATGCAGAAAAGATATTTCTCATAATAGAAAAATGATTTTCTCTGTATAAGTAATGTAACTGTAGGCTTTTATTTAATGTATATTGGCATCCCATTTTATTTGTTCTAAGACAGCCTCTATACCATTTGATATTAAGAAATCCCCAGAGTCCAATGACATTAATACAAATCAATTCGTATCAGCACTTGAAGACAACTGTTTGAAATTGAATTTTTATACTGAAATATGTGGAACAGATTTTTGTTGTATAGGAACAGGAAAAAATATTTTTTTAATAAAGAGAATAATTAAGGCAATCTTAAAGTATAATATAATTGGCTTTTATATACATTTTATAGTTGAAATCATTCTTAACATTTTTCCTCAATTTTGCTTTTTAAGTGTTACACAAACACGCATAAAGCCACATATACATGGGTACACACAGACATTTCGAACTTTTTGTCTAGAAATTAAAGCAGTGTATTTCCAATCATCAGTCTTACCCTGACACAATTTAAAAATAATTAAAAATATATATAGTCATAATTATGTTTTGGCTTTCAGTGACCCAAGAGCTGTAGTTTGGTTATTTTCAGACATACACAGGTAATTAAAAACATTAAAGAGAATTTCTTGATAGCTTGTAAGGAAGATTAAAATTATTTCTAAAGGGATAATAATTTCTTAATAGCCATATTTGCTTTGCTTTATTTTTGATGTTTACTGAAATGGGTTTTTATCAGTTTTTGAAAGTATATTTTTTATAATTTTGGCTTTGACTCCTTCACTTGTATGTTTAGAATCTTTTCCCATTACTGAAAGGACTCAGCAATATGTGTCTATTATAGTAGAACATCTGGCACATTTCATAGTATATTTAGCAAGCTTAAAAAAAAATACAATGCTGCCTCCAGAAGGAATTTCTGGAAATAACATTTTGTCATCTTGATAAACTATATAAGTAAATTTCTTGGTCTTTATTGTTTTATTATGAAAGACAGTAGTAGAAAAGTTAGTGTAGTAAATACCCATGTGCCTGTCATCTAAACTTAACATTTTTAAATGTTTTACCACACTAATTTCAGGTACTTTTAATTTTTAGGACATAAATCTCTACATACTGAATCTTCTTTGTACTTCTGCTCATTCTTATTTTTTGCTCCCTAGTATCTTCTTTCTATTTATCCTAATATGTAGGTATGTACACCCATGTTTATTATGCTTTTATTTTATGTACTTACCTCTGAAAAATGCATGTGGTATATATATTATTCTGCAATTTGCTTTCTTTCTTTGAAATTATATTTTTAAGATATATCCATGTTCATATATGTATCTGCATTAACACCACAGGGTCTTAATTATTATAGCTTTATTTTTATTTTTTATAGCTTTATTTTTAAATGATATTCTGTAGATCAAGCAAGTCTTCCCCCCTTCCCTCCCAGTTTAGTCTTCAAACTTGACTTGCTATTCACTTTCATATACATTTTCAGATCAGCTTTTCAAATTCCATAAAAGACACTGGGGATTTTGTTTGAAATTACACTGAATTTAAAGATTAATTTGGGGGGATTACTATCTTTATAATGTTCAGGTTTTTCATTTATGAATATGATATCTTTCTCCATGTGTTTAGGCTTTTAAAAAATTTTTTTTATATCTGTACGAGAGAGCATTTTATCTAGAGGGAGGTGGTTTTTAATTTTTTTTTTTTTTTTTTAAGTAAACTCTTCCCTCAATGTGGGGCTGGAACTCATGACCCCGAGATTAAGAGTTAGATGCTCTACTGGCTAAGCCAGCCACGCACCCCCATGTGTTTAGGTCTTCTTTAAGTGCTTTGTATATACATGAACTGTACTAGTGTATTCCCTATATTTAAAAAGAATCACAGAATGATAAACATTCAGAAAGTGAGTTAACAGTGAATAGAAATAGAGTGGGTTTTTTCTTCCAGTATCTTACTTTGGAGACCATTAGGGAAATCAGTTTTGTCTTTTCTTTTTTAAAAATTTCTGTGTTTTCCTTCTCTGACTCTTTTCACCCTGCACCCCTGCTGTATTATAGATGTCAGTGGAAGAAGTCAGAGGAAAAAAGACCTAAATTCCTCCCTCCTCAAAAAAACGTTATTGGGAGGAAAAAGGTTATATAGCTTCTTCTTTTGAGTAGGTGTCAATTTCTTTAATAAACATTCTACATCTATCATTTTAAGTCTTCCAAATTAAAAGAATATCAAATACTCCTAAAGACGTTTTTAAGATTAAACAAGACGTCTAAATTATAGAACATTTAGTTCAGAATTATAATTGGTTTAATCTTGTATTTGAACTCATAAAATGTGTTTCACATTACAGTGTACAGACACAGTGCTTATTACAAGTTTTCTTTCCATAAAACTTGTGGAATAGGGGAATATTTTAATATTACACTAAAAAAATTTCTAGTATTCTCATAATGAGAGTATTTTAGCAATCATTTAAATCTTTTTTTAAAAGATTTTATTTGAGAGAGAGAGAGAGAGACAAAGATAGCGACAGAGAGCACAAGCGAGACGAGTGAGCGTGAATGGGGAGGAGAGGGAGAAGCAGGCTCCCCACCAAGTAGGGAGCCCAATAAGGGGCTCCATCCCAGGACCCTGGGATCATGACCTGAGCCGAAGGCAGACGCTTAACTGACTGAACCACCCAGGCGCCCCAAATCTTACTTAAAGTAGCTAAAACAAGTTATTTTCAGAAACCTCAGACAGTTTTACAAATCAAATAGAGGGCTTTAGGTTTGAGTTTGATTTAGGTAATGGGTTTCTTTAACTACTTCATTTTAGCAATGCTAAGACTCAGTCTTATTTCACGCTTTAATATCTCTGACATGGAAATATGTCTTCCATTTAAAAAAATTTACAGATGGATACATACATATATGTGCATATATACATGCACTTACATATTATATGTAGATGTATGTACATGGTTATATGTAAACATACATGTATACATGCACACACACAGCCATGTACATTTATATGTATACACACGTGTGCACACACAAAAACACATGTTTTGGTTTTGATATAGTGTCCTTTGGGCTGATGCCCAGTACACACCAGTAAAACATACCAGGATCCTTTCTGATTAGTTAGCACCCCTGATTGTTGGTCTTATGCCCTATATTGCTTAAGTATTTTATGTATCAGAAATTGTTTGATTTTTCTTCATTTTCTAAATAATACATAATATATTTTTAGGTTGGAAGCTTTCTTAGAATTTATAGCCTCCATACGAAACTTCAGTCAGTGAATTCGGAGAACCAGGCAACATTGTTAGCTCTAGAGTTTCATCTCCATGGGGGTACCAGTTACGGCCGGGGAATCAGAGTCTTGCCAGAAAGTAACTCTGATGTGGATCAACTGAAAAAGTAAGCAAATTATATGCCTATTTAAAAATTGTAAATAAGGTATTAATTAAGCTGATTTCCAAGATAACTATTGTTCTGGACTGGGGTGGATGGATCCAGTAAGCTCTTTGTAATTGATCTTCATAACCTGTGCCAACTATCCATTTGTTTAAATAGATGAAACAAATCAAACGACTGTAGGTTCAAGTAGGTAAATAGTAGCAGAGCTAGGGGTGTAGTCTGAGGTTTCCCATAGTTGTGCACTTAGGTCTACTCTGTGCTCCTGCTCTTCTTCCGCCATTTGGCACATCTCCCAAGTACACCAACAAACAGTTGAACCTGGAGTTTAGCTAGAGTTTGGAAAACTTGATACATATCTAGAATTCCAAACATACTTAATCCTGAAAAAATACCTCTTTAAAGTGCCTGTGACTGATAAAATACGTAACAGAAGTGTTTTGGCGTATCATATTTTAAAAACTTTTAGATGTGCCCAGAAAGTGAATAGAACCTTAAGTCCTGCTACATAGGCAGTTCTCTTTTTTGTGAAGTGTCTCCAGGGCTCACTGTGTACAGAAACTTTTTCACCAGTAATCTAAAGACGTAAAAATAAATCTTCTGCATATCTTCAAAGAGCCCTAGAAAATAAACCCATTCAGTAAGTTGAAATGAAATAATATTTTTACGTTTTAATATATTGAAATCAGCATGACTTTTAAAACCAATTAAATAAGCTATTTTAATAATCTTGTATCAGTTTTACTTCTTTATTCCTCATATTGTCTTATATAGAGCATAGTATTTCACTTTTGGACTCTGGAATCCACTTACATAGAGCATAGTATTTCACTTTTGGACTAGAATGAGATTGTTCTGACAGAATGCCATCATTAAATTCCCAGTTTATTTTTGTTTGCAGCATTTCATTGTCCTACTGTTTTACTCATATCTTTCTAGAATCTGGTTTTTTAAATTTGGGGTACCTTAGAACCCCGAGACCATCTGAGAAGAGCCATTACACACACAACATAATTTTTATACAATTTCAGTGATTTCTTGGTTTCTAAGGATAGAACTAAACTGATCATACTGACTTTGTTTTGTGCAATTAGATTTGAAATTACATTCTTTCAATTATAGGGTTTTAGAATCTGCCGATTTGACAGCCAATCAGTGTTTTGATGGTATATATCATTCAGATCATGAGGACAGCTTTCGGACTCTTTCAAGTAAGGACAGTTTTTAATGTTAACAATTTAGTCTTTGCTAACTGAAATGGCTTTATCAGTATTAGTTCTCTTTTTTAATATCTTCCCATCTCTGCCTCTCTTTTTTTGTTAAATCCATATTCATTGTAAAGGAACAGGCTAAATCTATATGTGTCCTATATAAAGGTAAACATTATTTCTCCCTGAATTGTATAATTGCATTTTCAAATTGGAATGGTAGGGATTACTTGATTTGTGATATATTTAGTATTTATGTATGTATGTTTACATTGTGTGTATATATGTATACATGTGTGTATGTGTATATATTCATTAAAATTCTGTATTTCCTAGGCAACCACTTTGCTTGTCAGTTTCTAAAATGAACAATGGTTGTTTTTGTTGCTTTATTTCAAAGAGCTAGATTATTTTTTGATCATACATATTTTAGAAATATACCTGATTCCTAGTCTTTATCAAGTTCATCAAGTTCCTAGTTATAAGATCTTAAACACTTAGTTCTGTATTTATATTATTGCCTGCCTGAATAGGTGACTATTCAAATCTAAATTTAAATCTTACAAATTTTCTCCTTTACCATTTTGTTTTAACATCTGCTGGTACTTTCTGGGGCCTAGAATCTATGTCATGCTTTTATCCCATAGTTATTTTTTCAGTGTAACTCCTTCCCTTATGATATAAGCTATTTTAAGAGTATTTTCTCTTTCTATACCAGTAATGATAAGCATTAAAATTAACATGTATTGCTTGGTTTAGGTACTAAGTGCCTAATCCTAACAGCACTCCTTTGAGGTTGAAATTATTTTGTCCCTTTTACAGAAAGGAAACTGAGGCTTTGAGTGATAGGGGTCATGTAATTCACCCAGATTATTAGCTATTAACTAATAGCAAAGTCAGTCAGATTCAAGTACAGTTTATTTGATTTTTTTTTTTACATATTTTAAGTTTATTTCTTTATTCTCTCTGCCTTAAAACTCTCCACATTTCCTAGCACCTTGGTGATGTCATTTTAGTCTGAGCTGTGATTACTTAAACTACCATTAGCAGGCCAATTTACTTCAATTTTTGACAGTCATTTGTGGACAGCATAATTTGTAATTATACTTTTTGAAGTCTCTTTTCTCCTTTTACAAAGATTTTTAAATTGTTTTTAAATTATAAAGTTAATACATGTCATGGTATCAAGTTACACAGCTTCCCCATGTCCTTGTGCCCACTCCTGAGGTAATGTTAAATTTAGTGTGGTTTCTTCAACACTTTCATGTTTATACAAATATATATACCTGTACATAGACAGACCTGACTTTCCTGTCTGTTTAAAATATTTATCAAAATGGAGCGCTTGTGTAGCTCAGTTGGTTGAATGTCCAACTCTTGATTTCAGCTCAGGCCTTGATCTCAGGGTTGTGAGTTCAAGCCCTGCGTTGGGCTCCATGGTGGGCATGGAGCGTACTTAAATTTACAAAATGGGACTATACTATACGGTTGCTTTCTTTATCAGTGGATCATAGACCTTTATGGCCTAATCCACGTTACTCAAACTCATTCTTTTAATAGTACACAATATTTTATAATGTGAATCTAACATTATAAATCCAGCTATTTTCCATCTGATAGACATTCAGGTTGTTTCCAGTTGTTTGCTCTTAACAAATAATGCTTTAAAAACCATCCTTGAACAATTGTACATTCCTGCTTTTCTTTCTCTAAAATAAACTCCTAAAGGAGGGGTTGATAAATCAAAGCGTAAGCACATCTTTTATTTTAATAGATGCTATCAGATTATATGACAGAATGTCCTAGGATTCATAGGCAAATAGCAGTGTAGGAAAATGTCCTTTCCTCACACTCTGAGTGGTATTGGAGGTTACCACTATGTGTAAATTTTGACAGTTTGGCAGGTATAAAGTGATATCTTACTTAGTTTCCTTGAGTACTTGGAAACCTGAAAATATTATATATTTATCAACCCTTTTTACTTCCTCTTCTTTGAATTGTCTGTTCTTACCCTTTACCTGATTTTCTGCTGGATTTTTTAACCTTTTTTTTAATATCAGTTTGTGGGAGACCATGTATAAGTTTTACACTGATTTTCTTTTCATTTGACTGCTTTTATTGCCATTGTTTTCACTTAATGCAGAATGGCTGATATTAAGTAATCAGATTCATTGAAATTATACTTTGCCAGCTTAAGTTGTCCATTCAGGTTCTCTTGTCATGGATTCTTATGCCATTTATTAGTGATGTTGAGGAAGAAGGGCAGTTTCATATGTTTGTATATGATGCCACATAAAATAAATTATAAAAACATGCTATACTACTGTATGTAATAGAATGTCAGCTAAAGTAATTGCAAAATATGGATACTTTTTTAGTCTCAAATTCTTCATTTTAGAAAGCACCATTAAAACTTATTACTATATTCACTACTTCTACTTTCTTGTTAAAGTAAAATCCTGTGTTAAGTGTTCATCAAGTCATCCTATTCAATTTAGTAAGTTTATTATCTTATCTACTTCTCCCTTTGTTTCTTTTACAATGTGTTTTTTCCAAAATAATAAAAATTTTCAAACATACAGAAAAATTGAAACAGTTGTATAATGAACACTCATATACCTACTACCTGGATTCTCTTTGCTGTCATATACTTCTCTCTGTCTTTTACTCCATCAGCCCATCTTATATTTTGATATATTTCAAAGTAAGTTGCAGACATAAATACACCTCCTAAATACTTCAGAATGAATATCATTAACTAGAATTCAATATTTGTTGAGGATTTTTTAAATTTTTGTGTAAAGTTATATGCAGTGAAATGGACAAGTTAAGTGTACCATTCCATGTGCTTTGGCTAATATATAAACCCGTGTAACTTAGATCCCTTTAAAAACCTAAAACATCACCCTTGTTGAAGGAGGTTCCCTCATGCTCCTTCCCAGTCAATCCTGACCTGCACTCCAGCCCCATAAATTCTGATTTTTTCCACCATAGATAATTGTGCCTCTTCCAGAACTTCAAATAAGTGGAATAATATATTATGTACTCTTTTATGTACTATATGCTTTTGAAATTCATCCATATTGCATATATTAGTAGTTCCTTTTTAATTCCTAGTAGTATGGTATGAGGTAGACATTTTTTTCAGTATGAATTTCTAGTCATTGAAGCACCATTAGTTTCCTTTCTGTAAGATGACTTGGGTGTCTGTCAAAAACCAAGTGGGTATAAATGTGGATTTATTTCTAGGCTTTCCAGCCAGAAATACTTAGTAGTATGGTGTGAAGTAAGCACTTTTTTTCCTCATACTAATTTCCAGTTGTTGCAGTACCAGAGTTTTGCTCTCCCTTTGGATTGCTTTGCCACCTTTATCAAAAATGAAATGCAGGTTTATTTCTAGGCTTTTTTTATAATTCTGTTGATAGGTTTGTCAGTCTTTATGCCAGTATCATATTGCCTTGATTATTATAGCTTTATAATAAGTCTTGAAGTCAAGTAGTATAAAGCCTCCAGTTTTGTTCCTTTTTCAGGATTATATTTTATATTCTAGGTTCTTCACATATTCACTTAAGTGATAGAATCTCGTCTTTTTCTGCAATAAAGCCTCCTCAATTTTGGTTAGGATTGTATTGAATCTACAGATCAATTTGGGGAGAATTGATTTTTTAACAGTTTTGAACCTTCCAGTCCGTGAACATAGTAAATTTACTCTTATTTAGATTTTCTTAGCATTCCTGTCAGCAATGTTTTATAGTTTTTAATGCCACATGGGATTCTTAATGGATTTTAAAACCGTATAATTCTTCTTCCCTTCTTCCTGTAGGCTCTGGATCAGTATCACTATATGAGGTAGAAAGATGTCAGCAACTATCAGCTACAAGTAAGACCATGTTTCATTTTTGAAATGTGGGTGTAATAGTGTGCCTAATAAAGTCTGTCGTTACCAACTAATTTGTTCCTATCTAATTTTGAGAGCATATATCCATGAGAGCAAAAATATAGCCCTATTTATATTTTATTTCCCTCCCTCATCCTAAGTGGCATAAAATGGAACCCAGAAAGACACATGTTTTTACATAGACTATATAATTAAGTCACATATATGTAAGATTTATAAAACATATTCTATTTAACAGTGCAATGGGGCTTATTTTGAGAACATAAAATATCTTATATGACATAATTTTTATCTGTTCACGCTGTGCCCTTAGCTGTGTGCCCATAAAGGAGCTCCTTACAATATACCCCAAAACTTTAATGTTAGCAATGATAGTAAATCTGTCAGATGCCCTCTTTCTGTTACTTCAGGTAAGATAAAAAAATTTAAGAAAAAATATTTTTAAGCACAAGTCTATTAAATGAATAAACTCTGTAATATAGTCTTATAAAAATATGAGTTTCTCATTATTTGAGAAAGAACATATAATTATGAAATGGGGGAAAGCTCGAAGAAAGAAGCTTGTAGTGGTGGTATTGGAATAGGAAGTGTCAGTGTGTACTCATGGTTTTATAGACAGATACAGTAGATGCAGATAGGTCTTTGTATAAATGTATTCATTCAAATACATATTCATACATGTATAGGTGCATGTGTGTAACTGTAGGTATGAACATGTGTGCATATATACCCTATCTCTGTCCATTTAAAGGGCTTTGAAATAATGGCACGGCCCAGTAGCAATGAATGCACCTGGTGCACAAATCTTGGCTTATTAATAGTATTCCCCCTTAAAAGGAGTTAGGGCTGCTTATAGAAATAGCAGACTCCAGGATTGGAACAGGAGAATTACAAGAGGAGTCTGGAACATCTTGTGCCAGAAGGTAAAGAAGTTCTCAGTTGATAATGGAGCATGTCAAATTTGATACAATTTGAGCATCAAAATAAAAAATACTAGCAATGGAATAAAACTGAATAAAGTAGGAATCCATTGGTCCATGTGGGTAGTAAATAAAATAACAAATGAATGAATAAATAAATGAGATTAAATGGAAAGCTCTCAGTTACAGTAGAATAATGGCTAGTAAATGTAGAAGGAATGATGAAGTTAAGGAATAAAATCATTTTGCAACCATGATAATAATAATTGATTTAGTTGTAAATCATCAGTAGGTCCTAAACTATCAGGATCCTAAATGTTTACTGAGGAGTGGGATATTTATATTTCTCCAAGTACTTTCTTATTATAAAGGGGAAAATAATAAAGTTATAGTGGAGAGACCTGTTGAGTACCACCATAACCAACTGAGCAGTTACCATTCCCAGGAGTGAAAACACTGATTACATATATGCCTCTTAATATGATACAGAGAAAGACAATTGTATCACTTATTGTATAGCATTCTGCCAAAAATGCATGATCTGTATCTGATCATGAGCAGAACCAGACACACCCAAATAAATGGCCTCTACTCCTCAAATATTATCAATGTCATGAAAGATGAAGAAAAGCTGAGGGACCATTCTACATTAAAGGAGTCCAAAGAGACAGGAAAAATAAATGCAATACATGGTTCAGGATTGGATTCTGGACCTGAAAATAAAATTCTGAATAAGAACATTATGGGGGGCGGGACAGTTGGAGAAATTTGAATAATGTCTATTGATTCAATGATAATTTTACATCAATATTACAGGTTCTGAAGTTGAAAATTGCACTGTAATAGGTCAATGAAATTTCTTGTGAAATACACACTGAAATATTTAGGGATAAAGGAGCATGATATCTGGAAATTATTCTCAAGTGATTCATATATATGAATCTGTAAGGAGATATATATGGAGAGAGAGCTAAAGACGTGATGATGAAAAATGTGGCAAAATATTAACAAAGCTGACAGTATAACCTAAATAATTCAATTCTGTATCTGGTTTGGGGGAGTTCATATTATGAATATTCTTATTATTCTTACAGATTATTCTAATCTAAAAATTCTTTTTAGTACTTACAGATCATCAGTATTTGGAAAAAACCCCAATATGTGCTATTTTGAAACAAAAAGCTCCTCAACAGTATCGTATTCGAGCAAAATTAAGGTCATTTAAGCCCAGAATACTCTTTCAGTCTGTTAAACTTCATTGTCCCAAATGTCATGCACTGTAAGTATTTTCCATAATAAAACAGAAGTTTCTATTTCATAATGTTTATGAATATACGTTTTCATATATATCAGTTTAAGTCCTGGCGATGAGTAAATTATGACTTTATATATTGTATTTTGAAACAGTGGTAGCTTTTTTTTATTTTATTATGTTAATCACTATACATTACATCATTAGTTTTTGATGGTAGTGTTCCATGATTCATTGTTTGTGTATAACACCCAGTGCTCCAGTGGTAATGTTTTTAAGAGAAAATACTAAAATCTTAGGAAATCGTTCTGATATTTCTTAGTAATGATAAGTAGGTGCTTTTTTGCAATCTGAAATTCAATTTAGTAGCTCTGATACATGCAAACAAATAATAAACTATAAAAATATTTGAGGAGGGACGCCTGGGTGGCTCAGTCGGTTAAGTGTCTGCCTTCGGCTCAGGTCATAATCTCAGGGTCTTGGGATCGAGTCCTATGTTGGGCTCTCTGCTCAGCGGGGGGGTCTGCTTCTCCCCCTTTCTCTCTCAAGTAAATAAATAAAATCTTAAAATATATATATATTTGGGGAGACTTTCTCTTCACAAAAAAACTTCTTATTTAATAACTAAAATTTTTAAATAGAGAATTCTGGTTAGATGAAATTTTTTTTTTAAGATTTTATTTATTCATTTGAGAGAAAGAGAGAGCAAGGTAGAGAGAGCACACACAGGGGGAGAGGGAGAAGCAGACTCCCCGCTGAGCCGGGAGACCAGTGTGGGGCTCGATCCCAGGACCTGGATTTCACGACCTGAGCCGATGGCAGATGCTTAACCATCTGAGCCACCCAGGTGCCCCTGGATGAAATTTCTAAGTAAGTGATAGAGAAAGCCTTGTTGGCAATATTTCTGTCTTATGATATAGTAAATATAATTTAAGTTTTTATTAATCATTGAGAATTCTCAGTGCATCAGACTTTATTCCAAACATCAATTATTACATATATAAATAAATTTATAAGACATTAGAATGACTATGTACTTATTAGCCAAGACATATTCTGAAATTATTTTTAATCTTTTCCTTTTTTATATAGTTTGTCTTTCCTATAAATATATAATGTGTAAATAAAGTACATTTCCATTTTAAAGTACTTATTTGTGTGTGCACATCTGTGTGTACACTAATACTAATATATGTATATTTTGCCCTCCAAAATCTAAGTATAATACTGTTTGTAGAGATTTTTGATCGTCAAACCTTAAATAAAATGGGGGACCATCTGCTACCCATTTGAGCTTAAAATGGTAGTTGGAATTAAAATATAAATACAAATTTTAGGTACTTGCTGAAGTATTATTAAATTACAGTTGTCGGGCGCCTGGGTGGCTCAGTTGATTAAGCGACTGCCTTCGGCTCAGGTCATGATCCCAGAGTCCTGGGATCGAGTCCCACATCAGGCTCCCGGCTCAGCGGGGAGCCTGCTTCTCCCTCTGACCTTCTCCCCTCTCATGCTGTTTCTCTCTCTCTCTCTCTCTCTCAAATAAATAAATAAAATCTTTAAAAAAATAAATAAATAAATTACAGTTTGTCAAATTCTCTTAAGTCATATAGCTTTGCCAAACAAAGCCATCCTCTCTGAGCACTTTTTTTAAACAAATAAAATCATCTCAGAAAGGTTAAGAGGTGTTACCTAAAGTTACACAGCTGGTTGGGGACAGAACCAGAATAAGGACATACACCTTTTGATTCCAGATGCCATTTCTATTGTATACATACTTTACCAGGTGATTTTTAAAATTATTATTCTAAGTTAAAAGTAATCGAAGAGAATGTTGATTTGTAAATTAGGTCCCCTATGAAAGGGGGATTACTTAGGTGGTAAGTGGATATTGAGTGGGCAGCTTTTTTCCCCCACAGAGAAGTTTAACATTCTATACAAGAGGAGAATTAATTGGTGCTAGAAATAGTTATAAGATCCTTGGTATCACAAAACCAGATAAGGAAATTCGTGGCAGTTAATATAATTATGATATGGATCTACTTAGTCATGAAGTATCATCAAATACCGTTTTTGTTGAATAAGAGTCATTTAATCTGCAAAGTGAACTATCTCCATATTTTAAAATAAGTAGCTGGCTCATCAGCATATAAACAATTTTTTTAAATTGGATAATTTGTTAAATTTGATTTTCTAAGCTTATACCAATTGTTTTATATTTCATTGTCGATGATTTTAGGCAAGAAGTTCCACATGAGGGTGATTTGGATACAATTTTACAAGAGGGTGCAAGTAAAACCCCAGATATCAAACTACAAAATACATCATTATATGATTCGAAAATGTGGACCACTACAGATCAAGGAGAACGAAAAGTTGCTGTTCATTTTGTAAAAAATAATGGTATTCTTCCACTTTCAAATGACTGTCTGATTTTGATAGAAGGTATTTTAGTTACTGTTTTACTAGAATACAGCTTTTGTTTATGTCTTTCTCTGATTAATGATTGTTAAATATATTTTAGGGGCAACCTAGGACATATAAAGTCAAAATGTTATTTTACCTTCCATAAAATGGAGTATATTGTATATAACAGGTAGATTTAAATATATACATATACACATACATAAATTAATCTGAATGACATTTTGAAGTTATACATTGAACTCAAGTGTTTGCATTTGTCCATCTTGGATTTTGGATATAAATCTTAATGAGATTTAAGCTCATTGTGGAGCTGAGTATTAATCAAGAGGACGCTTGATTGTCAGGTACAGTTGCTGCTGTCTTGGCCTCTGGATGTCACTGTTGTTCCATAAAAGTAGAATGAAAGTCATCTATTGATAATGTAAGTCAAGGAAGGGACCCCTGACACAAGTGAAGATAACTCGACATATGTCTTAAAAGAATGAAACTGAGTCATATTTATTTTTGCATTTCCTTTCCACTTTTGTCTAATTTTAATCTGATGTTTATCTCATATATATATATATATACCACATATTTTTTCCCATGCCAAATTTAAAGTTTCATTATTTTCCTTGAGACTTTTCTTCCTTGAGAACATTCCATAATAAAAGTAGAACATCATCTTTAATTTGCAGAGAAATCTTTAGTTTCATTTTGTAAATGAACTGATCTTTATTACAGTAGATTATGATCATTTTTATTACCCACATTTTTCTGTTTATAAATGTAATAAGTAATTGTTTTAGTGTATGTGTGTATATATATACACACATATGTATATGAATACACATGAATATTACCATTGGTATTATTTTCATGAACATCTTTTATTTTAACACATTTATGATTTATCAGAAATTTAATTTCTATGTATTTAATCATCACAGTAATCCTATTCAGTTAGTACTATTATAAGCTGTTTTTTATACATGAGAAAACTGAATCATAGAGAAGTTGTAGGTCTTTCCCAGTACAGGTAGAAGTGGAACTGAAATTGTTCCCTGTTTTTTTTGTTGTTTTTTTTTTTGACATAGTAACTCTACAGTGAACTTTACTTCCCTCTGGATGAAGTGTAGTTAGGGGGGCACAAGGAATTAAGTAAATGTCGCCCAATTACTTTCCAATAAAGCTGTCAGAGTATTCATATGCTTTAGTAGCATATGAGATTATCTGTTCTCCCATCCTCATTATCATATACTAGCACTTAAGAAAATTTGTCCACCTTGGTGAGTAAAATGTGGTATCTTATTCCATTAGTAATATTTTAATCTCTACCAGGAAATGGATATAAAAACAAAACACGCAGACACATGCATACACAAAAAATGGAGTAAGACTATTTGTATGCCCTAAAAATAAAATAAAGCCCTGGACCTATCAGGTTCTGTAAGAACTGTCCTTGTAGGGCCAGCTAAGAGGATATCAAGTATAGGGTTTTCCTGTGTCACACGGCCTCCCACAGTTCTGTGCTGAAGTCAAGTTAAACTTAAGGGTTCAAAAGAAGCTTGAAGAAGTACCTTTAGCTCCTGATCCTATCTTTAGTTACCACTCATCCCACAAACTTTCAGTCTCATCTCCTACAATTTCTCAATTCTCATTCCACCCTCCAGCCATATCAAACTGGTGGCAGAAATATCTATCCTAAACCCAGGATATCTCTCTGTGCCTCTTTGCCATTCCGTTGCTATTCTGAGAATTTTTGCTCTAGTACATGTTCATAAGTAACTCATTAATTCCCTTTACTCAGCAATTCATGTGAAATATTTAATGAGCATCTACACATACCAAGCAGTCTTCTGATTCACCAGGCAGATTTGAGTGGTTCTTATTGCATAGCATATGAACTTTCAGTAGATCACTTTTCTTCTTGTATTATATTTGCATTATATCTGTCTGTTTATAGACTTGTTTGCTTATTAGAATGTAACTGCCCTAAAGCGCAGGATACATGTTTATTTTAATCTATATATCTTCAGCACCTAGGGTAGGACAACAGGCATGCAACTGGTTCTCAGTAAATATATATTAAGTAAATAAGTATATCCAGCGTAATAACACTTTTTAATGAAAGTCAATGAAAATATATCTGAAAGCACTTTAAAATTTAAAAGTGTTCCATCAGAATGCAAGCTATTTTTATTTTATCATATTTCTGAGTATTATAACCCTAATCAGAGCTAGGATCTAACTGCAGTATGACATGGCAGAGCTGTGGTTTCCACAAAGTTCTGCAAAGAGGAACGGGACCCAGGCAAGTTGCTGTCCTTACCAAGATTTATCTCCTTTTCCTGAATAAATACTCCTTGGATTGTTTCAAGACTTTGGTTAATTTCTAGAGTTCCGAAAAAGTCAAATTTGACAGTTTTGGCCAATGTTCTTTCTCCTTTTATGGAGGAGTATATTTTTGGACGTCCTTACTCTGCTGTGCTGGAAGTGCGCCCCCTCACAATTTAGTTTAACATTACAAATTTTAGGAAGTACACAAAAGTATTTTTATAAGTCGTATTCTCTTTCCTTGGAGAGGAAGAATTACCAATCTAGGTGAAAAATACACCAGAAAAGGTACAGTAGGTTTGAGTGATTAGAGAGAGTACTGCCTTCTGGTAGTAGCGCACCACTGGGCATCCTCTTTCTTCTCAGCCCGCATGACAGCTTTTAATGCCCACTTTGTCATAGAATTGGAAGTACTGAGGATTTTTCAGGAAAATTGAACAAACACTCTACATGAATTATTATTATCCAAACTCTTTGCATCTGTATTTAAATATAAAGTTGACCTGAAAGTGTAAAAGATTTATTTCAAACTCAAGACTACATTTACCTAGACATTATTAGTGTGTATAGCAAATTTAATAATGAGAATCCTGTTATACTTTGCCTTTCAGTTTTATTTTCGTTTGAATACTTGATCCAAGTGTTCTGGCATAAAAGAGCAATTTGTATAAAAATTTAGGAAAATGGTTAAAATTTCACAAGCCTTGTATTTTGCTTAATTCTCAGCATTTTTATCAGTGGTTTCTTAAATCAGGGCAGGATACTAAGTTTACAAATTATTATATTTTACAATAAATGTATAAATGTATTAATCATCTAAATTCATGCCTTCATTGTCTCTTTCTTTCAGTCCCCTTAGTCTTTTACTATACGTCATGTATTACTTAATAAACACTCGATCTTGCCTTCATTGTATTTGTACTACTTGAAGGATTTATTTATTCTTTGTTAATAGGAGGTACACTCGGTGAAATCTACAAACTCGCAAACAAGTTTCATAGTGTAATTCCTGTGAGATCTGGCCATGAAGACTTGGAAGTCCTTAATCTTTCAGCACCATTCCTTATACAAGGAAAAATACATCACTATGGGTATGCTTTCAAATCTGGGAATTTTGAGAATTAAAAACTGCATAGCAGTAATTTTTATTATTTTATCCTAGTGGTTGCTATATATTCAATGGATACCAATTTATATGTACTAGATTTTTGTGGTATATATTTATTCTTTTGATAGCATATGTATCGACTACCTACAATGTGCTAAATATAAGGCTAACCTAGGGGCTAATATTCGTTTGTTTTCTTTCATAAAGATTTAGATAATAGTACAGAGAAAGGTTCAGAACTGTATCCTCATAAAAGTTAAGTGATTGAATTCCAAAGTTTCTGTGCCAGGAAGTTACAGTTAGTTGCCACTGAGGAATTGGAAGATAATCAGAATATATTAGGAGCTAGAAACAGGCATGCATTTAAAGAAATTTGTTGTCTCTCTTGTACTTTTTTAACTTTATGGTTTCTTTTATTTTACAAATTTTTAAAATATTAATATGATTATATTTATTAAAATGCTTGTGAAATCTTAAAGGTTTTGCTTATCTTAGGTTTTAGTTACTTTACTCAGATTTCTGGACCTGATTCTTTTTAAACAGAATTTAAACTAATGCTTCAGTTTCTTTAACAGTTATACATCTCTTACAGGTTTTTATTTCTTGAATCTATTTTATTAATGAATTTTTTTTTTAAAGATTTTATTTATTTATTTATTTGAGACAGAGAGAATGAGAGAGAGAGAGAGTACATGAGAGGGGGGAGGGTCAGAGGGAGAAGCAGGCTCCCTTACTGAGCAGGGAGCCCGATGCGGGACTCGATCCCGGGACTCCAGGATCATGACCTGAGCCGAAGGCAGTGGCTTAACCAACTGAGCCACCCAGGCGCCCTTATTAATGAATTTTTTTAGAAAAGTTTTCATCTCTTATATAAATTAATTTATTGACCTAAAAGTGTTTATAGTACTTTTGATGATTTTTAAATTTCCATTTTGTTCCTGAATCCACTTAATATTATTTGCACCTTTTTTTTTTTTTTACCTTTTTTGCCAAAGCAACTAGATTTGTTCTGATACTCGCTATTGTTATATTATTGTTCATATCTTTATTTTCTGCATTTACTTTTTTTAGGTTTCCTTGGCTTTTCTTTTTTTATCTTTATTTTCTACATTTACTTTTTTTAGGTTTCTTTGGTTTTTTTTTCAAACGTTTTTAATTGAATGCTTATCTCACTTACTAATTTTTAGTATATTTTTTAATATTTACATTTAAGGCCATAATATTTCTCCTGAGAAAATGGCCATAGCTTTAACCCAGGATTTGATAGGTAGTGGTGTTTGTTCTTTTTTTTTTTTTTTTTTGTCTCTTCTAAATGTTTCCTAATTCTCATTATGATTTCTTCTTAGGCCCATGAATTATTTAACTGTGTGTTTTAAAGTTTTCACAGACACATTTTAGGTTCTATATTTTTTTGTATATTAATTAGATTACTTTTTAACCAAATAGCTTGATATATTTCATAATGGTTCTTTGAGATTCATTTAGCTTTGCTTTATCCCAAAATGTTTGTTCAGATTTTGTATATATTGCCTATATTTTAAAAAGAACATGTATTCTTTAATAGCTGTGTTTAATGTTTAATCGTGTTTAGGTATGTCCATTAGACAAGCTTGTCAATCATATTCAAAACTTCTTTTTCCTTTGTAACTTTCTATTTAATCACTTAGAGAGTATGCTTAAGTTCCTCTGTGGTGGTATGTTTGTGATCTTTTATTCTGTCAGTATTTGCTTTGTCTATTTTGAGGCTTTGCTGGTTTGCTTTCTGTTTCTTTGTTGTTACATTTTAGGAAGTCTCATAAATAAATAATTAGGACTAGATTTTAGTTTTTTAATAGATGAGTTTAAAATATGTTAATTACTGATATATTTAGGTTTTATTTCTATGTTTTATGTTGTTCTGCACTCACACTTTTACTCTTTCCCCTTTTTTTGTTATTATTTAGCTTATTTTTTTCCTCTAGTCTTCTATTGGATTCATTTATAAAAATGTTCTTAATTTTCCCTTTTTCCCCACTTTTACTGATTTGGAAGTAATGAATTCTGTACTTAATTTTTACTTTTTACCCTTATATTTTAATTTGTATACTTAATTTTTAGCTTGCATACTCGCTTTATCAATGTCTAAAGTTAATATCACAGCCTATTTTTAAGGAAATAATATGTCTTCATTCTATTGCCTTTTTCTGTTAAAGAAGAAATATCTATGTATTTGAAGGGTGGAGAGGAGAATATTTAATATAGGGACCCTCTGTTTTTCACCAGATTAGAAATGAAAAGGAGTTTGCATGAACCTTTTGGACATTGATTTTTATATTTTTATTCAAGTATATTTTCTTATCAACATCTAATCTTATGATGATTATAATAAACAATTACCTGTACTTAAAGTATGTTTGTATATAAATAAAGCAGAATACCTATACTAAATAATGTGCATTTTTAGTATATTGTATAGTTTCAGATTGACTTATATTACAAAAGATAAATATAGTGTTAGGCATTATAAACTGTGAACCTCTAAATATGTGTTCACTGAATATATTATTCAAAGTCTTGCTAGTACCGACTTCCTTATTGAGAATAATTTTCTATTGGTTATATTTACTTAAGACCTTAGCTGTTATCACAGAGCCATCAAACGAAAGAGTCCTCAGAGCTGTCTCTTTCAACTTTTTCGTTTTGCCAACAAAATCAGCCAAATTAATTAACAATCTGAATCTGGACCCTCTCTCTTGTTCTCCACTTAGTTGTTTATTCTGAACCATACTATCTTTTTGATTGCTTCTATTGTAAAAAGCTTATTTTTTTTATAATTCCAACACTGTTGTTTAATAATTAACTTCAAACTGTGCATGTTTGAACAGAGAAGATAAGTTACAATTAAATGTTATAATAATTATTTTTAAATGCCTATGGTTTTTTTTCTGTCATTAATTTCAGATGTAAACAGTGTTCTACTTTGAGACCAATAAAAACTCTAAATTCCCTGGTTGATAAAACACCATGGATTCCTTCTTCTGTGGCAGAAGGTTAGCAAATTTCTGTGTCCTGCAACTATAACTGTTTTAGTATAAGGTGACCTCACTGATTCTATTTCAGTTGTTGATATTGTAAAACCAGAGCAAGGACTGAGCTAAAGTTTAAACTTTACTTAAACAAACCATTCATGGTGATTATAATAAAAGTATAAAGTGAAGTTTAAAATGTTTGAAAACTTGCTTCCAGGATCTGCCAGTATCTTTAATCATTACAATTTAATGTTCGATAATACAGATTCTGAAAAATCCCTCCAGTTCACAGTTATTAAAAGCAGTTTTAGAGATGGCTATTACAGCTCTTTACCCAACACACATCTTTAGCTGGAATAATAAACTTTTTATATCATATTCTTTAACTGTGATCATCCAGCATTGGCTTAAAACTCTGTCATTGACAGGGGACTCATTACATTGCAAGGCAACATACCCCTTATTTTTTAAGTAGTTCTTATGAAGCAAAACTATGGACCACATTCTTTCCACTAGAATTAGAATACATGCCTTCTGTAAGATTAACAGGCTTTGGACATTTGAAGGTATGTCAGACCTTCACTGAGTCTTTATTTCTCCAACTAGTCACCCTCACTTCATTTGGTATTTTCCCACATTCCCTACTATTTTGTTTCTCCTCCTTAGTAAACATTTCATTTTACCAATGTTCTCAAAGTTTGGCATTAAAAGCTGCAAATAGGGCTGCAAATGTTGGCCAGTTCAGAATATAAAGAAAACCTTTATTTCTCTAAAATTGGACACTTCGCTTCTACTAGCCTGAAAATTTTATTGTATCGATATTTATTTGTATACTTGGTTTTGTTTTTTTTTCTTTTGCAGTCTAACTATATGATACTGCTATCTCATATTTTGTTTGTGGTCCAGTGAAATTCCAGGTTCCTTTCATTTGAGCTCCCTGCTTTCCAGCATGGTCTGCGCATCCCATTCTTAATGCAGTTCTTTGTGTGTGTGGTCCCTCGGGGTAGATTTTACATTCACCCTTCTTGGTATTAGCTCAATTTTAACCTATGGAGACCTTTAGAATCCTACAAATCAAGTCCTCTGTATTAACAATTTTTGTCATGTCTGTATGCCCTAATTCATTTCTCTGTATACCCTGTTGTATTCTTCTTACTTGCCCCTTAATTAGTCCTTTTAAATATGGCTTCCACAAATGAAAGACAGTATTTCATTTTATAAACATATTAAATGTCTCCCATTTCCAAACACAAAGTACTATTTTAACCTATGAATTTTCATATCATTTAATATCTCTTTAATTTCTTCTTCCTCATCAAATCATGAAATCCCATCTTCTGACATTTTTGTCCATTCAACTAGATGATATCTTAAAAAATAAGTGATCCCTATATTAATAATACAAAGGGGAGAGACATGTTACAAAATCATAAATTTTTTTAGAACATTCTGGTATTTTAATTTTGTCTTTCATGAGGCTAACATGCAATGAATTATAGTACATGAATCAGTTTTTATGTTTTCTATCAAGTTACGAACTCATTTTAAAGATACATTACATTATTTCATCAATGCTCATGAGTCATTCCCCCTATATAGGTATAATGTAATGTTCTAAAATGAATCTGCTAAATGAGTTTAATATATTGTTATTGGAGAACAAAAGGCATATATATATAAGTTGTTTATCTTAAGTTATTTTAATAAAACTAACATAATATCATAAAACAATTTTTACTTTACTTTGATTTTATGGAATAGAAGATTCATATGGTTTGATCTTTTTTCCCTTCACTAGTACTGGGTATTGTACCCCTTCAACATGTGTTTGTAATGACATTTACTCTTGATGATGGAACAGGAGTATTGGAAGCTTATCTCATGGATTCTGTAAGTAACAGAGGTAGTGTAGATATTTCTAAGTAAAATATTTTTTTAATTTTAATGTATTTATTCATTCCTGCTTTATTACTGAGAGGATTTAAGACAACTTAAAAAAATAAAATGCAAGCACATAAATTAAGGTGTCTGTACATTTATCCTGTTTTGATTTGACTCTAAATTTAATATCCACATCATGAAAAATTGAAGAATAGGCATTTGAGGAGAGACTCTTCAGAAGTTTTGCTTCAGGAGCCAAAGGCAGAGGTGTGAGCACACTTTCTGTCTAGCAGCATTTCACTAGATTTTTGAAGTCTCCACATTTCCGTATTAGAGGGAACGAAATTACTTTGGAAGGTCAGTGGTTATATTGTGTGAAGCTGGGGAGCTATCCATAAACCTCCCTCATTTCTAACAACTGTTCCAAGTTTGGGGGTTCTCAGGACCACCCTTAAATTTTGATAATCCACTAGAAAGACTCCCAGTAACTTCCTATAAGTTATAAATGCTATTATGATTTATTATACCTAAAGGATACAAATTGAAATCATCCAAGGGAAGAGGTACATAGGGCAGAGTCCAGGAAGTTCCAGACATGGACCATCCAGTTGTCCTCTTCCCACGGAGTAGCAGACAGTGTTACCAGCCTGATAATGATGTGTCACAGTACACACGTATTGTGTTTTGAGAGCCAGGGAAGCCTCACTGAGCCTTAGTGTCTAGAGTTTTTACTGGGGCTCTGTCATGTAGTTATGGTTGACAGCCCATATGGCTGATCTCAGTTTTCAGCCCCTCTGAAGATCAAGCTAATGTCACATTCCCCAACCTCCCCACCCTAAATCTCTAGTGTGACAATCAAGGACATTCCTAACAAGCATATTCTAAGGGCTTAGAGATTATTTCCAGAAGCCAAGGGCAGATGCCAGATTTCTGTTAGTGGTAAGGTCGAATTTTTTTACTGCACACATTGGGAAACAATCTGGGGTAAGGTTGAGAGAATTTTTCCTCCCGCCTAAACAATTCATTTGTCCATTTATCGAATAAATATTTAATGAGACCTGCTGTGTGCTAGGTACTGTTGTATATGATGGGGTTATAGCAGTGAACAAAGCAAACAAAATCCCTTCTTTCAAGAAAGTATAGTATAAACTGATAGAGGAAAGAAAAATAAATAAATATACAACATGTGTTATACTCTTAAACTTAACACTAGATTTTTTCCTATACACAAAGAGAATGATAGACCTCACTCTTTTCTAAATACCATTATTATTATTATCATTAAGTCAGAGCAGTTTAATTGGATTTTTTTATCTATATCTCAATACTGTTTTTAGATTAAAGTAGTAAATCAGATTTTAAGAGTTCAGACTAGAACTCTGAATTCTACAATCTTGATAGAATAAAATAGTCTAGATTATTTTAATTAGATAATATTTAAATACTTTTCATATTTATTATGACTTTTAAAAAAAGATTAACTTCCAGGGCACCTGGGTGGCTCAGTCAGTTGAGTATCTGCCTTTGGCTCAAGTCATGATCTCAGGGTCCTGGGATCGAGCCTCTTGTTGGGCTCCCTGCTCAGTGGGGAATCTGCTTCACCCCCTCCCCCTCCCTTGCCCCTACCCCTGCTAGTGCTCTCTCTCCCTTTCTCAAATAAATAAAATCTTTAAAAAAAAAAAGATTAATTTCCTTTTTTCTTCTATAATTTTTTTTAAGGACAAATTCTTCCAGATCCCGGCATCAGAAGTCCTAATCAATGATGGACTTCAGCAGAGTATGGATATGATCTTGGATATGTTTTGTCCTTCGGGAATAAAAATTGGTAGGCAATATTTTTTAACACTCTCATCCTTTTTCTTGAAACAGTATTTAACATGTATCTAATCTGTAGACTTAGAGGTATGAAAACTTTGAAGTCTGAATCTAAATAAATTATTGTCTGATCTGCCTTTTGATGAAGACAGTGGCAGGGAGAATAAGTTAAGAATCATAGTTCCTGAAATGAAAAGATTTTTAAATTTTTTGAAATATAATAAAGGGGAGGCAGTTTTGATCACAAGGACATTTGTATACTGTTTTTATGCATACAAACATTTGAAATTTTGACAAGAAACATTTTCTATAACAGACTTCATTTAGCCAGTTTAATTCATTCATGAATTTCTGTTCATATTATTAATATCATAATATTAACTAGTTTCAGGTTTTATGCATTTTTATTTTACTAATTGTTTTTTATCAGCTGTAGTTCTCTGGATAACATTTGATTCATCAACCAGATGTTCAGGTCAAATCGTATCGATTACATCTACTGCCACTGACTTCCTTTTGTGGCCATTATTTCTGCTTACATTGAAATTTGAAGACCTCAATCATAGTAAGACAGTTTGATTCTTCTAACAATTTTTCATCAGTAAGAAATTTTGCCAGCTGCAGATTTAGCTGCTGTCAGTTTAATTTTTTTAGGTTATTTTTAATCAGACTTTATTTTCCCCTGGTCAGTCTTTGAATTTTGTAACAATTCCAAAAAGATAGCTTTTATACATCTGTAACAAGGTTTAACTTACATACTTTTATTTGATGGCAGCTTTGATTTTGGTTTTAATTCTTTTGGATAGATTTCTGGAAATAAAAGTCTCATTAAAAAGCACGGGTTTGGTAGGTTTTTGATACATGCTGCCAGATTGCTTTTCCAAAGATATTTTACCTATTTATAGTTCTACCAGCAGTGGAGGAGAGTGCCTGTCTTGCTTGACTCTTGCCAATATTGACTGTATTAAGTGTCTTTTAAACTTGAAGAAGCATTAAGAAACTTTTCTAGAAGTTCTAAATAGATTTATTGTGGTCATGACCGAAGCTTGGAAATAGCATCTACAGCTGCCAACATTGTCTGGACTCAGTGCCTGGTACCTGATGGGAGTGTCAGCTAGACAGGTGTATAAGAGCCTGAGCTGATGTGAACCTCAGGTTCGGTTTCTTTGCAGTCAACCAAGAAAAAAAAGAAAAACAAACAAACAAAAAAACCTGGGGAGGTCAGCAGCAGGAAGAAAAGGAAGAAAAGTTGGGAATGAGATGGCTGCTACCTTTGCTGTCAGACATTTGGAAAACCCTACATTTAATTATTGTTTTCTGTTGGAAAAAAAATCAAATTAGGATTGTTACAAAACAGTAGCAAGAACCCAGTGTGTATTTGGAAGAGTAGATAATATTAAATTTGGTAAGTGTATTTACTTTTCAAGCTAAATTAAATGTTAATTTTTCTAGCTAAGCATATGCTTAGATACATATTTCAGAGGTATTTGTTTAGTTTTAGTGGTTAAGTAACATTTTTTTCTCATTTGTAGATGCATATCCGTGGTTGGAATGCTTCATCAAGTCGTATAATGTCACAAGTGGAACGGAGCAGCAAATTTGCTATCAGATTTTTGACACCACAGTTGCAGAAGATGTAATCTAATATTGTCATTCAGCTTAGCATATGTAAAATACTATAATTTTAGAAAACATTATTTTCTGTGCGAAGATTCTTATAAAAGATGTAAAAGGTTTAACAGTATAGTTTATCTTCCATTTTAACGACAGTGTAAATTTTTTTTCATAAATAGCATTGTGTTATCTTAGTGCCTTCTTGTGAATAAGTTAAAAATGTTCCTTTTGCTCAAAATTTCCAGTATGGTGGCTGCTAGGGCCATAAAGGAGAAAGGGGAATAAAGAAAGACTGTCTTCATTTACCCCTTGCAGCCCTTTCGGAGAACGTGTTCTGGTACCTTGCACTAAAAATCACTTTCCTTGTTGGTTTTTCCGTGTGTCAGCCACTAATTTGTCTGCCCACCACCATCTGTGCTTGGATTTCTTTTCCTGCCATGGTTTTTATATCAGCATTGTTAATGATTTTAGCATGGGTATGGGGCTAGAAAACGTCCTTATGTTGGCTCACTCAGCTTTCACTGAGTGCGAAGTGTGTAATGGCTAGCGGTTTGGTTTTGCACAAAGGGATCTGCTTAAACAAGTAGTCTTGAGAAGTGCTCTTCTGAGTGAGCTACAGCGTACTTAACAGGAGTGGTTTACTTTAGGTGTATGTGGCAGAGTTGCTGTCTTTTGGTGCTATAGACCAATTTAGGATAAATCCATTTTCTAAGACCTGAATTGTATGCTTTTGATTGCTTGTTTCTCTACATGATATTAGAAGTTACTGCATTCCACCTTGATCTGATAAAGCAGTCAGGTTTATTACAATGTTACTGACTTACATTACCCTTTTTTAATAGTCTTACATAATATATATTTCAGACTGAACGTGGAATGAGATATTAACTCAATACAGTAGTCCACTTTTTATCTGACAGTGTTTGCAAAATTTAAAATCATGAATATTCAGTTTTATACAAATACTTCTATATATTTGTATATATGTATAGACGTATGTATATTATTTGGTAAAGACTAAGACATACACATATGCCTAGTTCAGTATTAGTGAAGAATAAATTAATGTACATATTTCACCTGTTTTCTTTATTTGCCCTGTGTTGAGTTGAGGCGTGATTGGAGGCAAAGAATCAAAGTAGGAATGCCAATATAGCAGATATTTAAGACCGTCTATACAATAGGAACCGTGCAAAGCATTTAACATATATTTGAGTTTCGCAACAACCGTTTTCCTGATAAAACTGAGGCTTGGTGGGCTGACTTCACTAAGTTCACATGGTTACTAAGTGCTAGTCAGTATGCGCATTCCGGTAATCTTTGTTCAGAGGCTGCACTGCCAACCACGCCAGGATTCTGGGGCAACAAGCTAGCATGGGGTTTTCTGCAAATGAGTCCTCCCTTAAGTATTTGAAGTAACACTGGAAACAGATTATGAGAGGAGTCAGTGTTATGTTTTCTTACATTCTCAAAAGGCTTTTAACATTTTATTAGCAAAAAAGGTTCAAATATTTGATTTCCTCTGCTCATAATAATTCCAAATTCTAGTTCCTGAGTACATTATCCCATCCCCAGACGTAACTACCCATTTCCCATCACTGAATTACCATCTTGTCGGAGATGGTAGAAAAAGAGGCTGATGCTGCTGTTTTGGGTGTAAACTCTTAGCTCAAAACATCTTCAGGGAAGAGTTTGAGGAACCCTGTGAATGAACCGATAGATTTCAGTATCGGTGGTATGCTGGGGATACGAAGGCCAGGGAGCCATTTTCTCTTCAGGAAGCACCGAGTCTAGAAGAGGAGGGGTCAGAAGGCACGGCAGGTCACAGCGCTGTCTCCAAGTTGATAAAATAAAACTCCTTACATGAATCTTTACTGGGATAGGTCATTTCTCTTTTTTCTTTTTTTTTTTAATAAACCCTCACATTGTCCTCATTTGTTTTTTAACTTTTCAGCTTTGAACAAAAGAGTTCTATTAATACCTAGTGTTTATCCAGTGATGATGTGTGCATCTTACCTTTATCAGGACCCAGGAAAGCTAGGAGAATTCTGTT
The DNA here is from genome assembly GCF_003265705.2 of Callorhinus ursinus. Taxonomy (NCBI): domain Eukaryota; kingdom Metazoa; phylum Chordata; class Mammalia; order Carnivora; family Otariidae; genus Callorhinus; species Callorhinus ursinus. The sequence goes on along the minus strand of NW_027397074.1, from coordinate 65,046,862 downwards.
TCTGGAGCAACAAGTAGACAGGCGTTCACTGTGCCCTGATTTGAACCCTGTCCCCTTTACTGTCCATGGAAATAATGGTAGCCTTCCTGTCAGATACAAAATTACATAAATTTAAGCATGTAGTTTGTGTACAGCCTTTTGCTCAAATTCCATTCTCTGCAGCGTCCATTTGATACTACTGGATTGTCTCTTTAGCCCCTGCACTGTTCTGTATGAGGAAGAGAAGGCATAGCTTAGAAAATCTGAGGCAGTCGATTACACGATAATGAAAAGTGCACTGCTCACACGCCCTTTCTGTCCCTACACTCCATTATACTCTATTTGAGGGAACTATACTGGCCAAGATGCAGTGCATAATTCCCCCTCCCCCCCCTTTCTTTTCTTTTTTTTGTTGCACATTGGGAGTTGTTTCTGAATGAATATAGAGAGGCTGGTGTGAATGGAATAGAAGAAGCTGACTACACCTCTGTCTACCTGAGAAAGCAGTCTCCACGCAGTAGGGCACTGGCTGCGCAGTTTCTGAGTCTGTAGATCCTGGGCTGTGGCTACTTGCAGGTCACAGGGATGGGCCAGAATTTTTAACCAGCTGTGCTTGTCTGTTTCCAAAGTCAAAGCATGAGTTTTGTCACGATTTGTGACACTCAATCCAGCCGATTCTCTTCTACACTTTCTGGAAGCTTTCCTTGGTATCTGGGGAAATAGCTGGATTCTTCTGATTATTTTCATTATGTTTTGAAATTTGACCATGTATTTCACCAAGTTTTGTTTTTATTCAGAATTTTTAAAAATAAAAGTAATATGTATTTGTAAGAATTGAAACAGTATAAAGTGTATGAAGTTGAACTAATTCTTACTTTAACTAGTACCCCAGAGGAAACCACTTTTAACAGTTTGGTGTATAATTTTCCAGACTGTTTTCCCTAAGAATGGGTAAATATGTGTATATATACTTTTTAAAAATAACATCATGCTATAAATATATTTCTGCAACTTTTGTCACTTTATAAAGTAGACCTTGTTCTTTATAACAATACATATAGAAGGAGAAACTTGTTTGTAATTACTCAGCGTAAGTAACTTTTTAGGGAATTCTCTGATTATTTCACTTTCTATTTTTATCTTGAGTTTTGGTCTATTTAAGTGTTCTGTTTCTTACTGTAAAGAGTTTTGGAATTTTATATTATAGGAATGTATGCATTTTACCTATTTTGTTGACTTTATCGCCTTATAGTTATTCATAATAATATTTTATTATTATTGCTTTAGTCTGTGTTTTGTCTGGTGTTGTTTTCCCTTTAAATAAATCTGAAGCCCCTGGGACCTGGTTTCATTGTATCTATTGGAGGTTCTTAGGTGATGAGAATTTTGAAGACCTGTCCAACTTCTAGTACAGATTAGGACTCTACCATGACACAGTTGTCTTGAAATATTCTTTCATGCTTCAAAGGACTCATTGTAGAAAAGGAGGAATTTATGTTAATGTAAGAAGGGAGAATGCCTCCTGTAATGCTTTTCATTACAAAAAGGCTTTATCATGGCCATGATGAGTCACCCTAAAGTTCTAAAACATCATTAGAAGGGAAATAAAGATATATCTTCCCGTGCTTGCCCTGCAGGATCTCTGGATGGCGTCAAAGCCGCCTTCCCACTCCAGGAAAAAGACCTAGTCAGCTGGTAAAATCTGGGCCTAGTAATCTATCTTCTCTTCCCTCTGGTACTTGGAAATGGTATCAGAACTCACTAAACAGGAAGTCTGCAGTGTGCTCAGGTATGTGAGATCACATCTTCATTTGGCAGCCCGGGAATGAATCAGTAGCACCGTGTATTATTTTTCTCTGCAGTATTGTGATTTAAGCTCTTAGGAGATTTGAGATCACTTAGGGTTTCGAAGTGATGGTCGTCTTACATGGAGATAAATGTCCTTCCATTCAGGACTGCATATGATGGATTGAGAACAGTGTTAGGTGTTAGGTATCAATTACCGTGATAAGGATAATGCATTAATGTATATGAGAGCTCTCCCTCAGATGTGCCAGCTGGTGAAACATGGATAGTTCAGAGACTCCTCTATTTTTAGACTGTAGCAACATCTTAATGAATGTCTGTTTTTTCCCCTTGAAATCTAGGCCATAAAGGCACTTTGGTATAGCATGTGCATGTGTGTGCATGTGTGTGTGCACATGCTTGCTTTTATTCTATGCTTTGAGTTCACTTTGCAGGGTACTATATTAGAATTTACCTGACAGCCTAGTCCACAACTACCAAAGAAAGATGTTTTCAAGACGTTTTCAACTTGTGTGAAAAGTTTCTTTTATTTCATCTGTTGACAATAGTCTGAAGATTTGGAGCATGTGTTCATTGAAAACCTTCTTATCTATTAATATAGTCCATCAAATATTGTTACAGTTTCTAAACAAGTACATTTTTATATACAACCCTGAATCTCTGGTATATACCTTCTTTTTTTTTTTCCTATACCTTCAGAATGATTTTTCCCTTCTTTGAAATATGAACTTGCAGATAAACGCCAGTTTGTTTTTACATACTACTCTATCCCTCAGCAGATTTTTGTCCTCCACTGGAGGGCAGAGCCCTTCTAGAATTTAAAATCTTGTACCAAATTAGCTACCTTTTAAATGACTTTTTATCTCAAGCTTCTGTAACAGTAAATAGGAAAGAGAATATATTTTAAAATCAAAAGTATTAACTTGTGAGTCACATGAAAATATAGCAGTGGATAGGCATAGTTGTGGTTTTATTTGGTTAGATAGGAAATCCTGTGTGTTTATTCCCATTAGATTAGGTTTAGGAGCAATAAACTTGTACTTAAATTTTGTTTCAGCACAATGATCAAAGCTTGAATGGAGCTTAAGAAAAAGAATACAGAGTACAAAATAGGTATGTATTTAAAAGTCAGCTCATACATTTACATTCATTTATTATTCATATAGTATCTGTATCCACAAAGAATTTCATATGGTTTACAATAAAAGACAGACATAGGACCCAATCTTTTGAAATAGGGCAAGAAGACAAGAGCCAAATAGGGGAGTGACTATTAAAACAATTCATTGTTTCTAACCTAAGGGATGCTGTAGGCTTTGAACAAAACTTACCTATATGTGAAAATGTAACAGGTTACATTGCTCTTATTAACAAAGTTCTTATATCTTTAGTAGATACAAACATTTTATTTATCTCGACATAAAGAGTAGCAAGGTGGGTTTTTATATTAGGCACACTAAACAGAATATTTTATGTAACTAATAGTGTTTTTTAAAAATGCAGAAATTTGATCCAAAATGCTAGGATGTAAACTCTGAAGATGGAAGAAATAGAGCAGGGGAATTTTCCATGGACTGTCTACCTTTTGGCTCTTATTTAAAGTACTTTCTTGTTTTGTTTTTATTGTTAATGGTGAATGTAAAATGTTTCCAATATCTCCACATACTCAAGAATTATTAGAAGCATTAATTACTACAGGAAAAATTTGTATTTTTCTGGTATTAAAAAATCAACTCCCTTCTGATATAAATATCACCGAGAAAATTAGTTCTTTTTACCTTTTCCTACTCTAGTTACTGGTAATGAAATAACTGTCTTGTTTTCAGTGTTTCAAGTCAGGAAGAATATGGGTTTTAATGAATCACAGTCATTTGGATGATATGTACTCCTGTATTTTGCCTTCAGTGCTCCATGGAAGATGTTGCTTAAGTTATAAATAAAACAAGCTTCACACTGGTGCCCGGCTGGGAACTTGCTGGGAGTGTTATTTTACCTATACCAAATTTACTAAGCTCTAAATGCCAGAACATTAGATCTAGTCATCCTTGATCCCTCTCTTCATTCATGGCCCATATCCAATCCATTTGAAAAATTATCATGGTACATTCATTAAAATATGTCCAGAATTTGACTACTTCTTAACCACTGGCCATGCTACTATCTTCTTTTGCCTGAACTACAGCAATAGCTCCCCAATTGGTCTTCCTGTTCCTACAGCTTCCCCACAATAGTACATCCTCTATACAGTATCTAGGCTGATCGGTTAAAACGTAAGACAGATAATGTCATTTTCCAGTGTTTTCTAGTGTCACACAGAGTTGAGATTACCTGGCCTTCAGCACTCAGTGTGATCCATTTTACTTAACCACCTTTTCGACATCTTATACTATCACTTTTCTTCTCTCTCTCTTGTCCAAACACTGGTCTTGTCTTTTCAACATACCGTGCAAACTCTCCCTTCACAGACTTTGTACTTTTCTGTTGTTTCTTCAGTCTGGACATTGTTGAGCTCTTCCAGGTTCCATGGTTCACTCTTTCACATCCTTTGTAGCAATGTGACCCTATCAGAAAGCCTACCCCTGACTGACTTTTCTCCCTTGCACATACCCACGTGACATATATTTATTTGCTCATACTGTTTCCCTTCCCCAGCAGCATATGAACTCCTTGGGGAAGGAGTTGGATTTATTCCCTGCTGTTTACCCAGTGCCTACACATTCTTTTTTTTTTTTTAATTTTTTATTGTTATGTTAATCACCATATATTACATCATTAGTTTTTGATGCAGTGTTCCATGATTCATTGTTTGTTCATAACACCCAGTGCTCCATGCAGAACGTGCCCTCCTCAATACCCATCACCAGGCTAACCCATCCCCCCACCCCCCTACCCTCTAGAACCCTCAGTTTGTTTTTCAGAGTCCATCATCTCTCATGGTTCGTCTCCCCCTCTGACATACTCCCCTTTTCTTCCTCTCCTGTTATCTTCTTCTTTTCCTTTTTTCTTAAAATATGTTGCGTTATTTGTTTCAGAAGTACAGATCTGCTACACATTCCTTTTTTATAATAGGTGCTCAGGAAATATTTCTAGAATGAATAAAATGATCATCTCCTATTTGAGAGCCCAGACTCAAAAATCTGAGAATACTAGAATGTATTAGCATGTAAAGTGATTTTAGAGCAGTGGTTACCATGGACCCAGAAATTTGCATTTAAAAGTAAAATGTAGGTAGTTTTTTTTTTTTTTCTAAGATTTTATTTATTTGACCAGAGACACAGGGAGAGAGGGAACACAAGCAGGGGGAGTGGGAGAGGAAGAAGTAGGCTTCCCGCCGAGCAGGGAGCCCGACGTGGGGCTCGATCCCAGAACCCTGGGATCATGACCTAAGCTGAAGGCAGACGCTTAACAACTGAGCCACCCAGGCACCCCTAGGTAGTTTTGATGGAGACTGAACAAAGATTTTATGGGGCTGAGGTTTATTAATTTGCATTTATAACGGTCTCCCCAGGTGATTCCTTGGCAGGTAAAAGATTTAGTACCATTCTAGAAGTTAGAGGATGGAGTCTGTATCTCCTTGCTTCAGAAAAAATTACCTGCCTGACCCTGGAAGTGTTTGAGTTGAAGCACCTCGATGTAGCATCTGGACCAGTCAGTGGGTCTTAACCGTGGCTTCATATTCTAATCATCTCGGGAAGAAGCTTTCAAAGCATCAGATCCTGAGATGTCACCCTCAGCTCTTGCTCCAGACTGCATGGATTAAATCTCTGGCCACACTCTCACTAGCTTTTTGACCTTCAGCAAGTTGGTTATCCTCTCTGGGAAACTGAGTAGTAATAGTGCCCACCTCAGAAGACCATGGAGGGGTCCATGGTAGATGAAATGAAATTATATATGAGAAGCACTTAACATAGGAAACCCTCATAAAGGATTTGGTATTACTACTAAGTTTTGGTGACAAAAACTAATCCTCTTCACTGCTACTCTCTTACAAAGAAGATTTGGGATTTATTTTATTCTACTTTGCTGATGCCTTAATGTCCAAGCAAACCCAGCTGCAGTGGTGACAGAGGGAAACAGCTACATACTTGGGTCATTTCAGGTCCAATCTAGTGAAGCTGCTACAGAAATGGGAATGGAATGGAGTGAATAGCATTGGACCAACTGACTAAAGAATCCTCTGCTGAGATGATCATTTTGGATAGTTTTATTACTTCAAATCCCATTTTCTCAATATCTCATTCTTATTGTGAGGAGGAGAAAGAAAAATTCAAGATAAACATCCATCATTATGTGCCAGTAAGGCCGATACTTACTTTAAAATAGGGGATAGCTTCTCACGCAGAGGAATTTGAAAATAGCACAGTGTGCAAGCACTAAAAAAGAATGGAAATATTTTTGTTCTGATTAAAAAACACAACTCTGAAGCAATGGTAGAAAAGGAAGAAAATGTCATCTGTAAATTTCATGTCATGTGGAAATTCTTTGGCAGTATAGTCAGTTTATAAAAGTCTCTTCAGTTTCTTTGAGTCACTTAAAACTAAAATACAAATAAAGCTATGGATTTCCTAGTGCTCTTATTACTCAAAAGGGGTTATATTTAATGTTATTTTTATATTTTATATCTATATTTTTATATTTTATATTTAAGTTTATATTAATTCACTAGCCATCACTTATTTTTCACAAACTCCTCAGGGAAGTTTTTTTTTAATATTTGGTAGGATCTAATTTTGGAATAGGCTTATATGACTCCATGTACCTGTCTCTTCTTATAATAGAGATTTAAACAAAGAAGAATGATGTAATACACTACTAGTGTTGAGTCCCTATGGTTTTAGTTTAAATGCAAATCAAAATGCATTTTTTATGCCAGGATATTTGGTGAGATACTTTAATGCTTATTTGATGGTTCCACAGACCATAACTGACACCTGTTTGAAAGCACTGAATTTCCAATATTGAATGTGCAAAATTACTTTCTACTCTAGGATCACAAAAAGCATGTGACACATAATTTATCTGTCTCAGAAAATAAGATTTCGTTCTTATAAAGAGGACACATGTTCAGTACTTAAAATTTACTGAAACCTGGCTTCCATGTATAGTCCTCAGTCTTTATGGCACAACATTTGGTTATCGTAAGGCAGTGATAAGACAAATCTTTCAGACAGGACTACACCCGCAGGATCATGGCAGAGGAGGTTAAACCATGTGGTATAATCCAGTTACTTCCCTTATAAGGGAATCCAACTCTGCAAACATTCATTACCTGATTTGTACCTCTTGGTCTGATTGATATAACTAGTGCTAACTAAATTCATCTAATCCTAAGCAAAAGCAAGGAATCAGCACAGATTTCTCATGGGTAATTGTACAATTTTTAAAGCTTTTTGAAATGTTGAAAGTAGTTTAAAAACCTCACTTTCTACCTGTTGCTTTTCTAAAGTCCTCCAATAGTTCAGAAATGCAGACTGTAAACCAGCCAACCAGATGATTTTTAAAATCATTCCTTTCCTCTCCCAAAACGGGACTGTCTCTTTGGCATCTGAAAGATCTTTCTTGGAGAACTTTTAAGTTGTCCACAGTCATTTCAGTGTTTTAAGAAAGAAGAAAACCAATTACTTAGCTCCTTCTTCATCTGAATGGAGGTTTTTTTTAACTATTGATTTCAGTCTTAGTAAGTCAAACACTAGTGTTCTGGCAAACCAAAATGTAATCATTAATACTGTTTACGTTCCTGGCAGTTCATTAGGAAATAGGTGATATTTTAAGTGGAAAATTACAGACGTTATAATGTACATTTGAATGACCCTTTACAATTTATAATGTACTTCTATAGTGTCCAGATTCTCTTAGGTACCTCCTCCAACCTTGGAACAGTAATTAATTTGATTTTCTCCATTTGTAGAAAGAATTCACAAATATGATTCTGTGTATGTGGTATGAATTAAATAGATAAATAGATAAATTCTATATTACAATGTTTATTTAGAATCTCTCTCTAGAGGATCATGAGAAAACCTTCAAAAGGCCTTTCATCCAAAGACAATAGATAAAAAATATTGTGCTCTTGCCATCTATGTATTAGAAATTCTTTTTTCTGAAGATTTAAAAAAAAAAAAAACACTTCCATATATTGTTAGGAGTTAAACTTTTTCTGTAAGGTTTAGTGGCACAGATTTAAAGCTTTTTTAAAAACTGTCCTCTTGCTGTCAGTTTTTCCTTTTTTACGAACTATAAAAAATTGAGAATGCCCCCAAAAAATGATGTTTAAAAAAAATAGAAGCAACTACAATGTCCCCAGAATACTAATTAGATAAATTACTGATCACCTAAGGGGGGAAATAAAGGAATATAATGCAACCTTCAAAGATCATGTTTTAGAAAAATCTTAGAACATTCTTATATTTATTTTTTCATGAAAAAAGTATATTAACAGTTTGGCCCCATTTCAGTATGTAAATCAAATGCATTTATTCAGTGAGCAAATTTCACTGAGCATTTACTTTGTTAAGAGCACGTGACAAGATGAGAACTGGGAATGCCGCAGTAAACAAGGGAGTCCCTTCCCTCAAAACCACAGGCATGGTAAAAATTACAGGCAGAACCCATCAGAATGCTGACAGTTTGGGATTTTGGTGTCTGTTTCCTTTTTTTAAACTTACCTGTATTTTTCAGGATCCTAGGAGGATCATGTTATCAGCTGATATTTGGACTAAAGCATAAACATGTTGTAACTTTATGCATAGTTGAGAAGAGACCCTAGCAGAATAAAAGTGGTTTTCTGAAGCAGCTTGCGAAAAGCAGTCTCAGTGTATCATAGTGTTTATGGTAGTCTTCACAACATGAGGCTACTCTCTAAGATAAAGAGAGAACAAATAAAAAGAGCACTCCGGTTTTTGGTATTTCCACTTCTCACCTAAGAGAGGCATTATGTTAAAATGAATCCAATGTCTCCAGGGAGGATTGAGAGGAAAATGGAAGAACTCCAGTACATTACTAATGCTTAGGCTATTTAGAACTTGTGTAAAATCACTAATTTAGTATCTGTTCAATAAAGTAGAATACTGTGTATGGTCTATCATTTTTAGCTGCAAATCCCATTTAAAGATGTTATTAAATAGTTGAAATATCAATTCATAATTATCATTAGAAAAATTCTTGATTCCAGTGGACTTTTAGATGTACTGCATAATCCAAGGAAACCATTGCTGATTTTAAGTTAACATTATGTAAAATAAGTCTTACACATTTTCATAAGGTTAATATTAGGCAGAATTTATTATTTCTTATGTCCTTGGTGATGAGGGTAATTTTTGTTAGGGCTTTGTGGATGAATAGAAGTTCAAGTTAATATTAAAAGATTTGACAGGAATTTTTGCTGCCTTTTTTAGACGTTAATTGGGCCATGATTTTAATGATTAAATTTTGCTACACCCTTAAATAGATACCAAAATCATGCTACAGAGAAAATAACACTTACACTTGAAATAACCAAAGAAATTCAAATCTCTGCTTGCAGTAGGCCATTTAAACCTTACTCATAAAATTATGATAATTGATACATGTCTTTGCCTTCACTTTAGCAGTTTTGGATTTGATAGGCAGAAAAATCTATCCATTAGATAGATCTTTTCTGCAATACTCAAATTTTTCTGTTTCACTGACTCTGAGCAGATGTATGTGGTTTGTGTACTTTGGATTTGTTTATTCCTCCATATGAAATTCATTTGAAATTGCTTTCCACAAGGAAAAGGGGATGAATTTGGGGCTTGTGATGCGAAATGAAAACTTACTGCATATGTAACAGAGATGTGCTTTAGGCTGCAAGCTTTAAAATACTTCGTATCAGGTGCATAATATTCAAGCCATGAGTATGATGGAGAATGTCAGAATACTAACCAGTTTTTCTATATAGCCCCTATCCATATCTCTTTAGAGCCCAAATAAATCTGAGTAAAAGTATCGTAAGTAAAGTTCTATGAGATTAGTCTTGCATTAAACCCAACCAAATTGTCCTTGTTCTTGGCCGTTCATATCCTGATAGTCTAAAACAACAACAAAAACAAGAAAACTGTGTCTATTGGAAAGCCAATATTCCTCTAAATTTGAAAACCAGGCATGAATTTAGATGAGTTTAGGAAGCTTTGATTCCATACTTTTAGTCTCAAAAGTTTTGTTAGTGAATTTTACCGAATAGTTTACGTGGTTCATTTAGGAGAGTCTTTTGTCTCTTCACTTAACATATATGCATGAATATCTGCTGTTAACAATAATTCATAATCCACTGTGGCTATCATGAACAAATTGAACAACTCTGTGTGAGATTCTGAGTAGAATGGGAATCTCTACTAGGCCAGGAATGTTCTTATAACTGAGAAAAGTCAACTGGACTCAAATATCTTATTGGTTCTGACATTAACGTACTGTGTGATCTACCACAGATGATTTTATTTCCTGGGTCTGCATTTTTTTCCAGGTTCAGGTCTAAATATATTTGTCATCTTTTGAAGCACTATTAACTACCTGTCTTCTGCAGTGAACTTTTGTAAGAATTAAAGAAGATGCTTTTGTAAAGCTTATCAGGGTATTTATTTGTTATAAAATTAGTGCAAACCATTTTCATTAAGGTCAGCAGAAAACTTTTCTGAAGGTTTTAGAAATCTTCATTTTCTGATCTCACATGCAAACATATTTGGCCTTTAAATTTCCCCCACAAAAGAAATCAAAATAACAAAGATTATTTGCAACTTTGTCCTAAATACCAGATTTTGCTCTTCTGTAGTAGTAGAACAAAATAGCAAAATAAATATTTTACGGATATGTTCCCTCATATAAGAAAAAATGTGTTAAGGTTGATTGTTTAATCTTGATTTTATTTCAAATAAGCAGAGGCAGAGAATGGTCTAATTTAGTTTGATGGTTGTCCATTCACTCTTCAGTCATCCTTTTTTAAAGTCCAGACATATAACACTGTCAATTTAAGGTGTACAATGTGTTGATTTAGTACACTTATATATTACAAAATGATTACTTCCATAGCATTAGTTAACACCTTCATCACATCAAATAATTACTCTTTATGTATTTCTCACCACACATAACAATTGATGAGCCCTCTCTCCACTGTCTTTTTTTTTTTTAAGATTTTATTTATTTATTTGACAGAGACAGAGATAGCAAGAGCAGGAACACAAGCAGCGGGAGTGGGAGAGGGAGAGCAGACTTCCCACCGAGGAGGGAGCCTGATGTGGGACTCGATCCCAGGACCCTGGGATCATGACCTGACTGAAGGCAGATGCTTAACAACTGAGCCACCCAAGCGTCCAGACCTCTCTCCACTGTCTTAATGTATTTATTTGAAACTCTGGTTCTCTCCAGTATGTGATTCTCTTCCTTCATGACCTTTTCTTAGAAATGAGAGATTCTCTGATTAAAATAAATCAGATTGCGACTTCCAAGGAAGATGATCTAAAGGAAGATCTTAATCTCACCTTGTCCCATGGATACAACTAGATAACACCCATATTAGTGCAAGGAATCCAGAAAACAACCAGAAGACTGGAAGAACAAACTGTGCACAGCTAAATGTAGAGAAGAGACCACATCAAAGTGGGTAGAAAAGGTGGAGACATGGTCAGGAGCCAGATGGACCCATGGGACTGTCAATAGGAGAGAGGGATGCCACAGACATGGAGAGGGGAGAGGATAAGATTCTCAAGCCAGACACCCCAGGCACAGGGAAGACAAATCCCCATAACATATGGCTTTGAAAAGCACAGGGGCCCAACAATCAGTGGGGCGTAACATGCGTAGCTTTAAAAATGAGCAGGCTCTGCTCTGGGAGAGCCTGGAGAATGAGAGGAAACTGATTCCCCACTCTTAAATAGATAGCACAATGAACAACCCCTTCAGAAATACAGCATAGAAGTTTGAGAAACATCTGGGCTATATGGGAGAGAGATTTATTTACTGATCTCAGAGCATGTGCTGGAGGGGCAGAGAACTTTCGGAGACTTGAGGAACAAAGGGGCTAGTGGGCACCATTTCCCTCCACTACCCACCAGGCTAGACACATGGACATCTGTGGGAAACAGCTCAGTGCCACCACTCTCGCCCTAGCTTGCTAACAGTGTGCCCTGTCCCCATGTTCTCCTATGGACATGCCGCCTCCAACCCAGCACCTGGTGGGAGTTTTCCTCTCACACAGCAAACTGGCAAAGATCTTGCTGGCACCATGTGCCCTGCCCCCATACTCTCCTGGAGTGGCAGGAGTTTTCCAAAGTGGCTCCAGGTCCCCGCCCACAACAGACCTGCACAAACCTTGCTAACACCATGTGCCTGGCCCCAGTGTTCTCCAACAGTCCTGCCCCCCTGCCCCAATACACTGTTGGCTGGAGCCCATCCAAAGCAGTGTCACAAGTCTGACAGCATTCAAGCAGCTCCACCAAGGGCCAGCACGACTCCACAGTGACTCCTGCCTTGTGGAGAGGGAAAGATAACCACACACACAAGTCCAACTGTGGCCATAGCAGTGGGCTTGGGGCAGACATCTGGTCTGACTGCAGACCCCACCCACCAATGAAAGTTTCTCAAGGGACAACACAGGAAACGTGCCCTGCAGTTTGGTACTACTGCATTTCTGGCAAGTGCCTGATCTGACACAACTCAAGACCAAGGTGGCCCCAGATTGGCTCATTAACAACACAAAGACCAAACTCTGCCCACAAAAGGCAAAGAGAGCCATTGCAGGTGACAGGACTGAAGGCAAATACAGCTCAGCCACAATAGCAGGGCACACACAATGTCCTAGGAGACACCCCTGAGCCACCAGTTTCTAATTATCAGGAGACATTGCCCTGCAGGGCACTATAGGGCCTGTTCTTCATAAGGCCACTAGTTTCAAGATCAGGAGACATAGCTGACTTTCCTAACACAGAAACAAAGAGTTAAATAAAACAGGTAAACAATATGCCTGATAGAGAATTTAAAGTAATGGTCATGAAGATATTCACTGGACTTGACAAAAGTATGGAGGACCTCAGTGAGAAGCTCAACAAAGAGAAAACAAAAAAGAACCAGAGATGAAGAACTCAATAAGTGAAATTAAAAATACGCTAGATGGAATAGACTAGAGGAAGCAGAAGAATGAATGAGCGACCTGGAAGACAGTGATGGAGAGCAACCAGGCTGAACAGGAGAGAGGAAGAAAATAAAAAAATGAAAATAGACTTAGGGAACTCAGTGACACCATTAAGCTTAATAGTCCCATTGTACGACCCAGCAATTGCACTACTAAGTATTTATCCTAAAGATACAGACGTAGTAAAAGAAGGGACATATGCACCTCAGTGTTCATAGCAGCAATGTCCACGATAGCCAAACTGTGGAAGGAGTGGAGATGCCCTTCAACAGATGAATGGTTAAAGATGTGGTCCATATATACAATGGGATATTACTCAGCCATCAGAGAGGATGAATACCCACCATTTACATCGACATGGATGGGACTGGAGGGGATTATGCTAAGTGAACTAAGTCAAGCAGAGAAAGACAGTTATATCATTTCACTCATAAGGAATAGTGTGGAGGACCACAGGGGAAGGGAGGGTAAACTGAACGGGAAGGAAACAAACCATGAGATTCTGGACTCTGGGAACCAAACTGAAGGTTATGGAAAGGAGACGGATGGGGTAACCGGGTGATGGGTATTAAGGAGGGAACGTGTGGTGATGAGCACTGGGTGTTGTAGGCAACTAATGAATCACTGAACACTACATCAAAAACTAATGATGTACTATATGTTGGCTGATTGAACATAATAAAAAATAAATAAAAATTGAATTTAAAATAAAAAATATTCCCATTGCAGGGATCTCAGAAGAAGAGAAAGAAAAGGGGGCAGAAAATTTATTTAAGGACGCAATAGCTGAAAACTATCCAAATATGGAGAAGGAAACAAATCCAGATCCAGGAGACACAGAGAGCAGTGAACAAAACTAACACATAGAGATTAAAATGGCAAAACGTAGTGATAGAGAGAAAATTTTAAAAGCAGCAAGAGAAAAAAAAAAAAAACAGTCACATAGAAGGGAAATCCCATAAGGGCATCAGCTGATTTTTCAGCAAACTGAAGGCCAGAAGGGAGCAGCATGATATGTTCACAGTGCTGAAAGGAAAAAACCTACAATCAAGAATACTCTATCCAGCAGGGCTGTTGTTCAGAATAGAAGGAGAGAGAAAGAGTTTCCCAAATAAAAAAAAGTTAAAGTAATTCATCACCACTAAACCAACCTCACAATAAATGTTTAAAGGGGATTCTTTCCATAAGCAGGAGTAAGAAAAGTAGGAAGCACAAAAACAGTAAAATTAAGTCTCTCTATAAAAATGAATCAAGGAAGGGGCGCCTGGGTGGCTCAGTCCGTTAAGCATCCAAATCTTGATTTCAGCTCAGGTAGTGATCCCAGGGTGGTGGGATGGAGCCCTGTGTCGGGCTCCTCACTCAGTGGTGAGTCTGCTTGAGATTTTCTCTCCCTCTCCCTCTGCCCCTCCCCCCACCCTAAAATAAATAAATCTTTAAAAAATAATGAATCAAGGAATTCACAAACAAAAGGATGTAAAGGATGACACCATATACTTAAGACATGGAGAGGAGAAGAGTGAAGAAGAGATTCCAACAGAGACAAACAAAAAGCTGACTTAATTATAGAGAACAAACTGGTGGTTACCAGAGGGGAGGTGGATGGGGGATGGGTGAAATAGGTGAAGGGTATTAAGAGTACAGTTATCATGATGAGTACTGAGTAATGTGTAGAATTGTTGAATCACTGTATTTATACCTGAAGCTAATATTATACTGTATGTTAACTATACTGGAATTAGAATAATAAACTTTAAAAATGAATCAGATTAAAATTCAGTGTGAGAAACTGCATTGTGTAATCTTTTCCAATACTTATTTAGGGTTTAGGTATGAAATCCTCAGGTCTTTATCCTTGAAGTGGGATTTTGAAACAGGGAAACTTTAGTAAGGAAACCAGTTGAGCACATGTGCAATATTTTTGTCTTATTTTCTCATATTTATTATAAAGTAGAGAAAGATGTATGCATTTGGTACAAGGGAGTGGTCTCCACTTTTCTTATGATCTCACAAATACAAAAAAAGTCACTAATACTTTACAAGCAACAGAGATTAAAATCTGTGAACATCTTCAAGTGCCAAAATGATTTTGCAATGTAATATATATTTTTTTATTTTCCCTTTTATGTAGGTGTATGTGTGTGAGGTGGGTGTGAGGTTGGCATTAGGGTTATAGAGAAGTAGAGAGAGAAGTGTAAATATCAGAGATTTTTTTTTAAATTAGTTTTTACTGTCAAAAAGCAACAAAAGCAAAAATAAACTGTTGGGATCACATCAAAATAAATAGCTTCTGCACAGCAAAGGAAACCATCAACAAAATGAAAAGGCAACCTATTGAATGGGAGAAAATGTTTGCAAATCATATATCTGATAAGGGACAAATATCTAAAATATATAAAGAACTCATACAACCCAATATCAAAAAAAAAAAAAATGGACAGAAGAGCCACACAGACATTTTTCCAAAGAAGACATACAGATGGCCAACAGGTACATGTAAATATGTTCTACATCATTAATCATCAGGGAAATGCAAATCAAAGCCAGCTCTCACCTGTTAGAATGGCTATTATCAAAAAGACTAGAAATAACAATGGTTAGCAAGGATCTGAAGAAAAGGGAACCCAAGAGCACTGTTGGTGGAAATGTAAATTGTTACAGCCATGATGGAAAACAGTATGGAGGTTCTTCAAAAAGTTAAAAACAGAACTACCACATGATCCAGCAATTCCACTTCTAGGTATTTATCTAAAGAAAACAAAAACACTTAACTGAAAAGATATCAAGATATCAGCATCCCTATGGTCATCGCCACATTATTTATAATAGCCAAAATATGGCAACAATGTAAGTGTCCATGGATAGATGAATATATATATGTAAAATGAAATATTAGATATATAGATAATGGAATATTAGATATATATTAGTGGAATATTAGATGACTATAAATGAATATATATATATAATATTATTCAGTCATAAAAAAGAATGAAATCTTGCCATTTGCAACATGGATGGACTTTGAGGGCATTATGCTAAATGAAAGAAGTCAGAGAAAGGTAAAACTGTATGATCTCTCATATAATTGGAGTCTAAAATAT
The DNA here is from genome assembly GCF_003265705.2 of Callorhinus ursinus. Lineage (NCBI taxonomy): Eukaryota > Metazoa > Chordata > Mammalia > Carnivora > Otariidae > Callorhinus > Callorhinus ursinus. Next base: position 65,030,833 of record NW_027397074.1, on the reverse strand, counting down.
AAAAACAACCAAGTTGATAGGTACAGAAAAGAGATTAGTGGTTGACAGAGGTTGAAGTAGGGAGGAGGTGTGGGGGAGAAGCCGTAAAGAGTTTTGATAAGAGTGTAAAGGTGAAAGCCACTGCTAAGTGTCTTGTTTTTTTCACTGTTTCTGTTTATGGGGAACACAATTGGTTGGTGGACCCAATACCTATCTACTAGCCCCTTCTTTCCAGAGACATTTCAGCCAGTGATGGCCATATAATACATTTCTGAGTCAGAGATATAAGTAGCAGTTTACTGTTTTTTAGGGGTTTGCTTTCCTGATAAAAAGAGAGAAGCTGAGCTGGCATTCCACTCTAACTTTTATGCCTTTCGTTCCTTCCTTCTTTTTCCTGTATGGAATGGAGGCATGATACCCAAAGATATAGCATCACTTTACAATCATGAGGTAGTAAGTATGAATACGGAAACCTCCACCCTGAAGATTGTGGAGTACAACATCAGAAAAGAGCCTAAGTCCCTGATAGCATCTTCAGGACACTGAACTAACTTCCCACCTCTGGATTTATTGTTCTGTATGAAAAATGAATTCCTGTTTGCTTAAACTTCTATTTTTGTTCTTTGTTATTTGCAGCTGCATCCATTCCTAATCAATTTACAATTGTAGACTTTTCAGTTATCTGCTATTGAGTACCTAAGTGCCAGACATTGTGCTAAATATTTCATATATATTAATTAATTTCATCCACATGACAGCTATGAGGAAAGTGAGGCTTCACTGCAGATAACATACTGGTGTATGAGTGGGTGGATCCCTGCATGACTGGTGATTTATCAAATGAGGAAACTGGAGCTCGAAAATGTTAAGCGACTTTGCATAGCTAGTAAGTGGCCATTCTAGAATTCAAACAATGTCAGTCATATTACCAAATGTCATGGTTCTCTAATTTCCATGACTTAAAAGAAGCTCATTTTTACTTAAATTTTATTTATGGCAATGCTGAAATTCTTTTCAAATTCATTTGTCTTTATCTGAATTTTGCCCACTTTTCTACCAGGGCATTCTTTTTATTAGAAATTGGGCTGAACCTCTTCCATTCTTTCCTATTTGCCATTTGCCATTTTCAGTTTGCTTAAGGGTTTTATTTTATTTATTTTGTCATGCAAAATAATTTTATTATGAAGTTAAATTTATTAATAATCTCTTTTATACTCCCTGGTTATTATGTAGAAATTTCTTAGACTTCTAAGAAAAACATATTTATCCCATAATTTTACTTAAGTACTTTTATAGTCTAATTCTTTGCTTTTATATCCTTGATCTACCTAGACTATATTTTGGTGTAAGATGTGAGTGAGGTAAGACTACAATTTTTCCAGTTTACTAGAATGCCACCTCTATCGTTTGCAAAAACCGAACCAAAACAAAAATAAAATCCTGTATATTTTGTCTATAACCAAAGTTTCTGTTCCTTTCTATTTATCTCATGGTAAAGAGTATCTCTTTCATGACTGTAGTCAACATCATAAACATCATACCTAATAGATAATTACAGGAAATATTTTTATTTTATTTAGGAAAAATAGAAGAATGTGAAATTATTCTATAGCTTTTTAGAATTCTGGAAATTATGGCTGATGTATTAAGTTGTGAAACAGATCCAGTAGCGTAAACGTAGAGAAAGAAAACAAAAATTTGAATATATGAAAAAATTATCTGATATTAGAAAATCCAAGCATTAATCAGAAAATTATTAGAACTAATCAAAACAACTCAGTAAATTGGCAGAACAAAATTTAATTATTCCCAAATCATTAGTTTTCTTAAATATCGTTGAGGCTGGATAATGTTTTGAGATTAAGATTTATGTTTCTTCTTTACCCTCCCCCTCCCAACATCCACAATTTAAGTAAATCCAAGGTCTGCATTTCATTTCTTCAGGGGAGCATTGACTGACCAGGAAGCAAAAATGGCTCGTCATATGTTCTGATATTTTTTGTCCAAAGACTTTTGAATAATACTTAGGAAACCTTAGAGGGTTTATGGGGAAGATAAAGGAGGTGGAGCCAGAGTGCCTTGGGATGTATATTCTCAAGATACTGGAAGTCTATCCATAGAAAGTTGTAATCTGTCTCCTTCCTCCTTTTTAATGCATTCTGCATTGCGGGTTAGAATGATGGTCTTAAAGATAAATATGTGCATTGCGGGTTAGGATGATGGTCTTAAAGATAAATATGTTACACCTGCTCCTGAGGGCAGAGGGGGAAACAGGCCAGCAGTTCATGGTGCGATCATGAGGCTAACACATGCCAGGAGGGCCAGGTGCTCTGAGTTCTTTGCCTCCTTTTAAACTTAGTTCTGCCAAGTTTTCATGCACTGGTTTTGAAGACCTTTGAGAGGCTCTTAGAATAAGGCTGTGTGATTTTTCTACGTAATGAATTCTGATCTGTTCCTAAAACAGTTCTTAATATGACTACTTAAACATTCAAGTCTTGTAGGATCACAAAGAAATCCCCCAAAAATGGGAATAGATTTTTTAAAACGTGTTAGACTACCTACAATATTTACTTTAATAATTACAAATTTAAAAAATAAAAACTTGTGCTTCTTATAGCTAATATTTCAATCAAGTGCACGTTTGCTAGAAATATGGGTAAGAAAGACTTCATCTTTCGTCAGTAAGCCTGAGTGGGTCTATGAGTCCATTCATTTTTTCTTTTCTCATTTATAACCTCAAGTTTGGAATTTGGGCTAACTTGAAAGCTATTAAAAGCTCTTACATAGTTTTACTGCAATTCTGGCCTGTCTGCAATGTTTCTAATAGCAATTTTAGGCAAACACAAAATTTGTATCTGATAGGCCTTGTCAGTTCATTTATTGAATCATGTATAGTAATGCATCTTTTAGCATCTACTATGTAGCAGGCATTGTGTGATTGACTCTACAAAGGAAGGAAATGTTGATGATATATAATCTCATAATCCCTTTAGGCAAATAACGTAGCTTCTTAGGAAAAGATGGCCATAATAGTGGTTCCAGGCTCCTCCAAGCTGGGGCTTATGCAACTGTTTAAGGTTTAGGATTCACTGATCCTTCACTGATTCATATGGTTTACCCCTGAAGATTCTTTGTGTTTAATTATCTGTAAACCAATCATCTGTTTAACATGTAAGAACTATATTCAAATTTAAGAATCAGGCAAATCTCAAGAAAACTGTCCTGTTTCTTGCAATTTTAATCTTTTATTGATTAGGATAATTCACTTGACCATAAATCTAAAATTATGTTTGAACTCTTTGTATAGATCATCTCCTTGTTTTTGATTTAGATGTATTCCATCTATCACATACAAAACTTGTCATCTTATAGTTTTCTTTCTTACATACGTCTTGTTACAGAATTTAGTGTGAGCAAAGTACAATGACCTTAAGCAACATTTTAGTCAGAATGCCTTAAAAATGTTATCACCTCTTTTTAGTGTGTGTCTACATGGGTTTTTATTGATCTATTTTAAAAAGAACTCTTCTCAAGAAAAAAAAAAAAAAGACAATGTTACCCTCCATTAGCAGCGTGCAATTTTTAGGGACCAAACAAAAAAAGAGAAACCATTCTCAGTATTTAAAAATAAGGAATTTAGGAAGTAGATTGCGTGCATGATGGAAGGAGCGGAGAAGCTATCCAGAGGCAATGAGGCTATCCAAAGATTGGTAAAATCAAAGCTCACATTATTTTCAGGTTGAAGGACAAAGGAGCCAGAGGTATGATGGTAACCCATGGTTGTGGTTACTACATGAAGGCTGAAGCTAGTGGGCTTTTCTGGCAGGAACTGGAACCTCGAAAGTGAAGGTATCTACTGCAAAGGCAGGAAAAGGAGCTCCTTGACTTTTCCCTTCCTCCTGCAGGTGGTCCTGGAGCCTGGGAAAAGCAGACTGCAGGGGTCAGCCTCCCTGGATACAAAGCAGAACTGAGGTCAAGGGCAAACATGACCAGAGCAGGCACAAAGGGCATGCAATTCAAGTTGTTTCCAAAAGTAGGGATGGATTTTTTTTTTTTTTTGGTAAAGATTTTATTTATTTATTTGACAGAGAGAGACACAGCGAGAGAGGGAACACAAGCAGGGGGAGAGGGAGAGGGAGAAGCAGGCTTCCTGCAGAGCAGGGAGCCCGATACGGGGCTCGATCCCAGGACCCTGGGATCATGACCTGAGCCAAAGGCAGATGCTTAACGACTGAGCCACCCAGGTGCCCCAGTAGGGATGGATTTGCACCGAACAGCCCATGCTGCTTCTCCCGTGAGTCTCTTACCCTCACTGTTCTCATACTGTGGGACAGCAAAAGGGAGGCAGGCAGCAATAATGTCAGAGCCCCTTGGAGCTTAAGTCAATGACAGTTGTCTCATTGATCTAATATTGCATCCTGTCAAACAGACCAAGCCACGTAGAAAGTGACTTATTTTCCATAGCTTATTTTTGGAAAAAATATACATTGCCACTTTACCTTGCACCTTAGCAACAGCCACAGGGAATATTTTTGGACTATGGTAATACAAAAGAATTCCCTAATTAAGAAATTATTTATTGATTCTCTTAGTGGTTCTTTTACTCACAGTTTTACATATGTGTGACACATGGAGCAATTGAGCTAAAATGAAAATACAACATCTCCCTACTTCACTAGAATTTAAGCTCTCTAAAAATGGGGAATTTCTCTATTTTATTCGCTGTTGCATTGTCAGAGTCAGGAAGAGTGACCAGCATGTAAGATGTGCTCAGCAAATAAAAATTTGTTTAATGAATGAAGAAAAGAGAAGCTTTATTTAAAAACCAACCAGCCAACTGACCAAACAGATGTTCTGGTTCTGGTAATGGTGGAGTAGGTTGTATTTGATTGACATTCCCCCTGCCCCACCTTATGTAACAATTACAAAATCTTTTTTTTCCCATTTTTTGAGATGTAATTGACATACAACATCATATAACTTTAAGGAATACAACACAATGATTTGATATATGTCTGTATATTGTGAAATGATTATCACAATAAGTTTTACTTAAATAGCTATCACCTCACATAGTTACAAATTACAAAATCTTAAAGAAAAATGATGAAGCCACTGGAGAATGACCAAAGCAGAATCTGACCCTTGCCATAAGGGGACTGCATTTGTCCTTCTTTTCCACTGCTTCGCACAGTATAGGGGAGCAAGAGACAGCTCTGAGGCAGAGAGCTGTAGTATTGTTGGTCTGAGTGTCAAGAGACAGGGTGCAGGGCTGCCTATGTGTCTGAGAATTTCCCCCCAGTAAGGAAAGAGTTACAAAGGAGGGAACACCACATTATAAATATAAACTTTCCTAAAATCCTTGGTAACTGTGTAAGCGTAAGGGAGAATCCACGGAGATCCATGAGAAACAATAGCTTGGAAGTTTAAACGGCTCAATAGAGATGTTAGCTGCTGCCCACCACAGGGAAGACAAACATTTGGAGCAAGAATCATGTGGCAGATTAAAGGGCTTGATGAATATCTTGGGTGTTTTATTCAAACACCATACTTGTAGACTAAAAACTGTATCACAGCATTTGCCGAATGGGATTTTCCTTGAGATATAAACAATCTAAAATTAGGCCTGCTTTGACAATGTGTAAAAGCTAGCATTCACAAGTTCAGGGTTAGCAACCAATAATGTAACTGCTAGGGGAAAAAGTAGCACTCAGAGACTAATATAGAACCCAGTTTCTCACCACTGTATCATCCACTATGTTTAGAATATAACAAACATCACTAAATATGCAAAATAAAATTATGATGCTAGATCAAGAGGAAAAGCAGTCAACAGAAACAGACCAACAGACCCAGATATGGATAAGATGCTGGAATTATTTTAAATAATTTTAATTTATTTAAATTAAATTTAATTCTAACCAATTTTAAAGCACCTTTAAAACTGCTTTTATAAATATGGTCAAGGGCTGAAAGAAAAAGATGGTCATACTGAGTGAATATGTATAGAATCTCAGCAGAAAAATGCTGAACATAAAATAGAATGTAATGTAAATTTTAGAGCTGAAAACTAAAGTATCTGAAATGAAAATGTCACATGATGGATTTGAAAGTAGATTGAAGATGGTGGAAGAGCAGTAAAAATTATCCAGCTTAAAAAACGAGAGAAAAAAAGGTTAAAGGCAAGGAACAGACATTCAGAGATATATGGAATAATATCAAGTTGTCTAATGTACATATACGTGAAATCCTAGCTGACAAAAAGAAAATGTGAAAAAATATATATTAAAAACGTCTGAAATTTTCCAAACTTGGTGAAAAACTTATACTTCGGGTTTCAGAATCTTAGAGAATTCCTAGTAGAATAAAACTGTAAATGTACACATAATAATCAAACTGCTGATAAAAAAAATAAAGAGAAAATGTGGAAAGCAGTCAGAAGTGTGTGTGTGTGTGTGTGTGTGTGTGTGTGTGTGGTGGAATATTATTATATACAGGGAAACAATGATCCAAAGATGATTGAAATCTCACCAAAAATAGTGGAGGCTAGAAGACAGTGGAACAAAATCTTTAAAGTGCTGAAAGGAAATTCTCTCAACTCAGAATTCTATCTTCAGAATAAGTATCTCTCAAAAGTAAAGGCAAAGACTTTTCAAATAAATAAAAGCTGATAACTTCCTACCAGCAGACTTGCACTACACAAAATGCTAAAGGATTTTCTTCAGTTTGAAGAAAAATAATCACTAGCAAACTCAGATCTTCAGGAAGGATTGAAGAACAGCAGGAAAGATAAAAATGTCCATATATGTGAAAGAATATCTTTTTCTTCCCCCTTTAAGACCACTGCTTTTTGATACAGATATTATAAGTTTGTGTTGTGGGGTTTATAATGTGTGTGGGTTTGAAATATATGTCAACAATAACAGAGAAAATGGGGATAAATAGAGTCATGTTGTTAGGCTCTACCATTTTAATTCAAATGGAAAAATGTTAACGCTAAGTAGACTGATAACTTAAATATGCAGATGGTAAATTACATACAAGCTAGTGAAAAAAAAATCAACACGGAGCTGGAGCTAAAAGCCTAAAAGATTTGAAACAGAATGATGGTTAATAGTTAACCCAAAGGAGGGCAAGAAAGAGATCTGTGCATTTTACTGTATGTAAAATTTTACTTTAATCAAACATTAGAAAAATACAAAATAAAATGAACAAAAATAGATCTAGTGGATCAGAATTAGGGAGTGGGATTCAGGAACTTATAGAACACCCACTTCGCCCAAATATGCTGATCACTTTTGTTTGAAACTACTAATGTTGATTGACTTCCCCAACCTTCTTGTGATTATGGCAAGAGGACAAGGCCTCTCTTGGGCTATTCTCTCCATTAAGACACATCTCTCAATTGTAAGACCAGCAGGAACCTCAGACTTGTCCGCTGGAAGAAGCCGGATATGGCCCGATGGTCCGCAAGAACTATGTTATCAAAATGACAGCAGTTATGACGGCCTTGGAGAGCTTAACAGCTTGATATTTTCTCTTTTATTCTTACATACCGCTTGCTAACTTTTATCTTCCCTCAATTTGTCTGCCTTTTATAGGCATTTGATGGAGAGAGAATTATCATAATCTGACACTTCGATTTTTACAGGAAAAGGAGACTTGCAAGGGAATATCAGTGTTCTCTCACACATTTATGGCCTGAGTAGGTTTGGCATTGAGGCTTTAAGGAGACAGGATTGTGGCACTTGCTATATTTGTATAAAACCAAAGCTGTGTGAAAGATGGAGCATCTGTCAGAAATGCTAGACAGTCCAATGGGACCTGCAGTACATCCATCATCAGACAAGTCATGAGAGATTTGATATAAGCCTATTTCTTGTGCTCTAGATGTCACCTTCCATCACATTAAGGCAAAAATGTAAAAGAAATCTCTTCAGGAAATATACTGATTTAAAGTCATGAGAGTAATTTATAGTGGTAATGTGCATGTGCTGAACATGAAGATTACACATGCAAATCTCAATATGGATTAAAAAGAGTAGAATTCTTGGATTATAAATGTTTACTTAATGTAGTATAAAGTAAAGGCAATTTTAATAATCATTTTGGAAATACTGATTTTTTTTCCAGTAGCCTTCCAGGATGGCAGATAAGCTTCCATATTTCCAGGTACACAATCTCATAGGAATCCTCTGGTTTCTTAATTTAATATCCTGATTTAGAGTTATGTCTACTTTAATTTAATGTCTCTATTTCTGACTCTTTGAGTTGGGATTTTTTTTTCTCATTCACTTAATCTTTATTCCATAGCTCATGTATTTCAGACTGTGCTAGGGCTTGGGGATATTATCCTATCCTTACCTCTCTCAATCTAATGAGAGGTGCCACAGTTAGAGTTAGCAGATACTGCATGAAGTGCTGTGATAAGGAAGTACAAACACATAGGAAAGGGCATGCAATTCAGACTTGGGAGGTCAGGGAAAGCTTCCTGAGAGATGTGATCTCGAAGGTGAAATTTAAAGAATGATTAGGATTTGGGAAGCAACAGAGGAAGGAGATAAAGTACAGAAGAATGTTCCAGGAAGAGAAACCAGCACATGCAAAAGCCTATAGATGGGAGAGGGCATGGCAAATTCAGTAAACCCAAAACAATTCAGTACACCTGAAATATGGAGTGAGGTAGAGCAAGAAGGTACCTAATTAGAGAGGGAGAGAGGAGTGAAGAAAGTAGGTTCGAGATCATGAAAAATGTCGGAGTGATATTTAGGAATTTGTAGTTTGTTCCTGAAGCAACTACAAGTCATGACAGTTTTAAAGAGGGGCCTGACATGGTCACATGTGTATTGTAGAAAGATCACTCTGGCTTCAGTGTAGAGTTTGGGCTGCATGGTAAGTTTGGAAGGACTAGGGCCAGGAAGACCTATGTGGAAACTGTTAGTTAACCTGTGTGCAAGGTAATGGTGACTTGAAATGGGGTGGTGAAGTGGGATAGAGAAGTGCAGATTCCTGAACTCTTTAAGCAATAGAACTGTAGGACTTGCAATATTTAAAAAAAGGGTCATTGGAATCTAAAGTGTCATAAAAGATGTGAATATCAAAGGGAGTTCATAAAAGTGGTTTCAAGAGAACTGAGGTCACTATGAAGTAAAACTTAATGTTTAATGAAAGTAACAGATTGAGAGAGCTAGGAGAGTAAGACTTTGTGCACAGAGTGGGACTTTCAAGTCAAGATTTCAGAGGTGGAGGAATGTCAGGTGATGATAAAGCCCAGGATGTGGCATTGGGAGCTTGTGATGGAAATTAAGTGGAGGTGAAGGTCATGGAAGGCAGAGAGCCAGGGAGGCAGGAGGTGTAGCACACTAGAAGAGATCTCCACATTTCTTTTCAATGTTAAAACAAAAACTGAGGCTGAAATGAAAACCATGAGTCAACTAAAGGCTTCAGTGAATGAGAGGAGAGGGAGTTCCCCGGAAGTCTGTAGATGACAGAAGTAAGGAGGCGTAGAGGTTAGTATAGACTGAATGGCATGGTAGTAAGCGAGCCTGTCTCTATAACTCAGAACAGGCAGAAAAAAATTTCCTTTGGTGACGTTCTTCTCTAGCTTGCCAAGTCTCCCAGATGGAAGCTGGTGAGTGCAGTGTTGCTTTTTCTGCCTAGTTACATCTTTGACACCTCGACCTCATCTAGCCCCTGCTGATTCACCATTACAGGATCCTGTTGAACCCCAGTCCTCCTGGAGTCCTACTCCAGTGGTTTCTCCTACTCTAACATGTAGAGTTCCCTGGAAATGTGTGCAAGCATGTGTGCCGCTCTGTGTGTGTGTGTGTGTGTGTCCCCGACTTGGGGGGGGGTCCGAGACTGGGGGATAATGGTCATTCTGCCTGAACAGTTTTTGTGTTCCAATTTTGGCTCATAGACTTGATGATTCTTTGTGAAGATAAGAAGGTGATTCCATGATGAGAGATCAGCTAAGTATCCAAATGTAGTCGGGAGTATATAGACAAGTGTATACGTACAATGTAGTCAGGATGGACATAGACAAGCACGAAGATTGAAAACATGAGAAGTTAGAGAATCACAAAGATCAGCATTGAGAGGAGAGATGTATAGTCTCTACCCTGTTTTAGATAGACTGCTATCCTTGAGTTTCTGGATTCTTAGGACTGGAGCCAGAATGAAATCAGAGGTCTGCAGGAGTATATCTTGCTGTTAACAGGGGCATGGGAGAAACAAAAGTGAGATGGAGGAGCCAAATAGTTTTGCTAGAAACAGTTAGCATGAGGGCCTCTCATTCCAAAAGTAAATGCTATAAAATGGGAAAGGCGGGGCGTTTTACATGTCTCTAAACAATGAGATCATTGAAAGCAAAAACTGTGCCTCACTATCTTTACTTTGCTGTTAGGGGTCCCTACAGCGTTACTATAGGATTTTGAGGTATGAATTTATTTATCATTTTCTGCTTGGGATTCATTGAACAATTCATCTGCTATATAATCCTTTTCTTGGGTTTCTTTTTCAATTTCTTAAAGTTCTATTTTTTTATTAAAACCAGAAGTGATTTATTTTTTTAAATTGTTTTATTTTATTGTGTTATGTTAGTCACCATACAATACATCATTAGTGTTTGATGTGGTGATCCACTCTTCATTGTTTTCGTATAACACCCAGTGCTCCGTGCAATACGTGCCCTCCTCAATACCCATCACCAGGCTAACCCATGCCCCCACCCCCCTCCCCTCTAGAACCCTCAGTCTGTTTCTCAGAGTCCATAGTCTCTCATGGTTCATCTCTCCCTCCGATTTCCCCCTCTTCATTTTTCCCTTCCTTCTCCTAATGTCCTCCATGCTATTCCTTATGTTCCACAAATAAGTGAAACCATATGATAATTGACTTTCTCTGCTTGACTTAGTTCGCTTAGCATAATCTCCTGCAGTCCCATCCATGTTGGGTATTGATGTAGAAGTTGGGTATTCATCCCTTTTGATGGCTGAGTAATATTCCATTGTATATATGGACCACATCTTCTTTGTCCATTCGTCTGTTGAAGGGCATCTCGGCTCTTTCCACAGTTTGGCTATTGTGGACATTGCTGCTATGAACATTGGGGTGTATATGGCCCTTCTTTTCACTACATCTGTGTCTTTGGGGTAAATACCCAGGAGTGCAATTGCTGGGTCATAGGGTAGCTCTATTTTTAATTTTTTGAGGTACCTCCACACTGTTTTCCAAAGTGGCTGTACCAATTTGCATTCCCACCAACAATGTAAGAGGGTTCCCCTTTCTCCACAAGCTCTCCAACATTTGTTGTTTCTTGCCTTGTCAATTTTTGCCATTCTACCTGGTGTAAAGTGGTATCTCAATGTGGTTTTGATTTGAATTTCCCTGATGGCTAATGATGATGAACATTTTTTCATGTGTCTGTTAGCCATTTGTATGTCTTCTTTGGAGAAGTGTCTGTTCACGTCTTCTGCCCATTTTTTGACTTGATTATTTGTTTTTTGGGTGTTGAGTTTGAGAAGTTCTTTATAGATCTTGGATACCAGTGCTTTGTCTGTAGTGTCATTTGCAAAAATCTTCTCCCATTCTGTGGGTTGCCTCTTTGTTTTGTTGACTGTTTCCTTTGCTGTGCAGAAGCTTTTTATCTTGATGAAGTCCCAAAAGTTCATTTTTGCTTTTGTTTCACTAGCCTTCGGAGTTTGAAGAGACTCTTTTATCCATTGCATATTTTTCCCTGCTTTGTCAAAGATTATTTGACCATAGAGTTGAGGGTCCATATCTGGGCTCTCTGTTCTGCTCCATTGGTCTATATGTCTGTTTTTGTGCCAGTACCATGCTGTCTTTGTGATCACTGCTTTGTAATATAGCTTGAAATCAGGCAAAACCAGAAGTTCTTTAAACAAAAATTTCCACTCAGACTTTCTTCAGACAACAAAAGTGATCATTTGGACTAGAGGCTCAGGTGAATGCTTGCTAATGGTTATAAATCCTCAGCAAAGACATTAAGTTCTTTGTTATCGTCTTCTAAGGAGAGCGTTTAGTTCTCATTCATCTTTACTTTGAGAGTTTAGTATACTGAGGTCCATGCTGTATCCAGGCTATAGGCTGTACTTCCCGCTTCCTTCTACCCAGTCCTGCCACAGACTTGTGAGAAACCTTTGATAATAAAGCTAATTTTGTCACTTACCTCCTCGTGTTCTTGCTTTCACTTCAGATTTTGACTCTATTCCTCAATTTTGTGCCAGGTCAGGTAGGCATTGAAAAAGATCTTTTGATGTTCTATCTAGCATTTTTGTTGTTTCGGTAGGACCATTCAAGGTATAGAACTTGAAAGCGTTTGAGTTTCACCATGAAGCAGGAGGAAGCAAAATTCAGAGAGAGACAAGAAGTGAGGACTTCCTCAGAGTAGAGAGTAAAAGTTCTCAGGAGTAATGACAGCCTGGAGTGTTGGTGAGGCTACTAGAGTCACACAGGATGAGGCAGGAATCTAGTCTGATGAGCATGGAGGTACTCAAGATCTAAGACAATAGTGGTAAAGAGAAGGTTGGCTTGTGTTAAGGGAACATATGTACCTCCCAGGAAGAGTGCAGTTTATATCATAATGGAAAAAAAAATTGCTTCCCATCAGCAATTTCCTGGGAGATCTGCTCTGGAACGTAGAAATTGAATGTACGTTATATGGTCAAATAAAGTATTCTTTTATTAAAAATCAGGGGAAAATGCCAAACATAATTAATATGAAAGCAGATGAGGGGCACATGGGTGGCTCAGTCGTTAGGCATCTGCCTTCAGCTTGGGTTATGGTCCCGGAGTCCTGGGATCGGGCTCCTGCTCAGCGGGAAGCCTGCTTCTCCCTCTCCCACTCCCCCTGCTTGTGTTCCCTCTCTCGCTCGCTCTCTCTGTGTCAAATAAATAAATAAAATCTTAAAAATAAAAGAAAGCAAATGATAAATCTTCCCTATGAATTCCATGTTTATTCCTTGGAAAGAAAATAAAACTATAAAAGCAAAAGGAACTAGAGTGGAAATTAAACATTTCATGGGAGGTAAGGTAAAATGATAGCACTATGTCATCTTGGGGGGAAAAGGAGAGGGATATAATGAGTGCTTGAGGTCAGGAAGGAGAAAACAGGAAATGTGGGCAATAGGGCTTGAAGACAGGAAGGAAAAGAAGCCTGATGAGCAAAAAGAAAACAAGAGGATAAATGCAGATATTATAAAAGGGAAGGAAGACTAGGAGAAACACACAATGAAGGTGCTTGGAAAACTAAGAGACTATCTGAAGAAAAAAAATAAAACCGAAAACAAATAGACCCCAGAAATATATAGAGATGAGGAACAGAAAATTTTAAAACGAAAGTTCAGAGGAAAGAAGAGGGCTGGAAATCCCTAGAAAGGAAAGGATGTGCAATCAGTAAGTGTATGTCCATGTCTTTTGGATTAATTGTGAGAATGTTTAGGCACCACTCCAAAAAACATGAACTCCAGCCTTTGGGGGAATTGACAGATTATCCCTATAGATGGATAATCTTCCTGAGTAGTGTAGAAGAAAATGGATAGAAGAACGGTAACCATCCTGCGGGCAGTGAAACAAACTTCATAAATAATACCTGCTTAGAACTTTTTAGGATTTGACTTCCTTCATAATTCTTTAGAATAACTTTTTAAAAATTCTTTAAATAACATTAACTTGAGTAAATATCTAAAGGAAAAAAAAAAAGTACTTTTCCTATTCTGTAAACTCCGCAAACAGGTATTGAGGACCCACCATGTTTAGATTCCGATACAGGTAGGCTCCATGAGATTTTAATCAAATTTGTGACACATAATTACAAGGCAGACAAGAACATTAGATCCATTTATTTGAAGGCAAATAAAACATTTACAATCTGATTCTTGCATTAATACAATGTACTTAAAAGTACTTTGAGATATCCTCTAGATTTGCAAATATGCCAAAAAAAACCCTTACAGTGTTTCCCACATACATTTGTTAGTTTTGAAAGACTTGAATGTTATTAAAAATGTATGAAGAAAGTCTCCTCAAAAGGGCCTTAGATTTAGGATGGCAACATTACCGTGTATCTAATCCCCTCTATGCAGATTTCCATTAAAATGAACAGTGGATTATTTAACCAAATATATACATTAAAAAAGAAAAGAAACCCTTCACCGGTGCAGTTAAATATAGAATAGTGAGGGCCACTCTCCAGAAACAGAGATTTTTCTCCATGGAGAGCAAGGAGAAGAATGAAGGGCAAATGTACACTGCCATTTCTTAGTAAAGTGTACCTGGGAGTAAGTGGAGAACATCTCAAAGAAACCCTTGATGCTCACCATCTGGGGAGCCTGTGACATTATTTGGTGTTAAAATCACAATGAGTATGCTGCAGCCTCCATAGCTAATGTGTCCTGGTTCATTGTGCACACAAAATAGTGCCTATGCCACTTGATTTCTGGTTGCCAATCAAAACAAAACAAGAAATACAATATCTTCAAAGGAGAAGTATGCACCTCTTTATTTCCTTCAGTCTGTTGGATCTCTCAGCTAATCAAGTAAATTTCTCCCTTTCCTCTTCCTTTGCACCCAAAAGATTCAGACAGGGATCTGTACCAAGGTCTGATAGACCTCATTTCAAGTGTAGACCTTCCTTTAAAGGGTGGAGTCAATGGAAACAAACAAACAAAAAAGTCATTATTAGACTTAATAAAAATACATTCCAGTTAACAAGTACAAACATTTTCTTTGTAAAAAGAAAGCAACAGGAAATTTTAGAAATTTTTTCCCATTTCTTTCAATAAGGATGTGTAATTGTTTAAATTAGAGGTAATATGCAGAATGCTTCCAATGTAGCAAGCAAACTATCCATTCAAAATCTCAAATACCTCTCTTCATCAACTCCCTCCCCCCCTTAGGCTTAAACACGTGGCATTTCGGATCAAAGGGTGTCAGTTCAAGTCTTGACTCTAAATTCTATCAGCTGAGTGTTCTCCAAAATGTTGTTTAGTACCTTCATCTGTAAAAATGAGGAAAAATATTCTAAGGTGTTTTGTGCTTTGAGTGGTTAATATGAAAATTAAATGGAGTGAAACATATTAAAAAATGCCTATCCCATGGAGGATTCTAAACACATTTTAGTTCCTCTTTCTTCATCTCACCTTCTCCTTTCTCTCTTCCTTCTTTCCATCACCCCTTTCGAATGAATGGTTCATGTTTCTTCTCCACTTATAATGAGATTTCTTTAATAGACATTTTACATTTGTCATTCTGCGTTTTGTTATGCCCATTCCACTCTCTTCATGGTGCCTTACTATCTCACTGAAGCCCTAACATTTGTTAAGTTAATCTCTGCCCAGATCCTTACCAGATCCACTTATCTTCTTTCTAGTTATCCTCTTTTTTTTTTTTTTTAAGATTTTATTTATTTGACAGAGAGAGAGAGAGAACAAGTAGGCAGAGAGGCAGGCAGAGGGAGAGGGAGAAGCAGGCTCCCTGCTGAGCAGGGAGCCCGATGCGGGACTCGATCCCAGGACCCTGGGATCATGACCTGAGCCGAAGGCAGCCGCCTAACCGGCTGAGCCACCCAGGCACCCTCCAGTTATCCTCGATTGACTTCTTGTCTCTCATAGCAAAAGCTAGTATTTCTCCTTCTTGCAGTCTTGGCATTTTGGGTGCTATCCTGGATCCTCAACTCCAGTTCCACACTAGATTCACTGACCAGTAGTGTACTCGGGAAATGGCAAAGGATTATGGGAAAAAGCACAGCTGTTAATCAATTAATTAGTCCAAAATCTACAGTGTGATGGTTAAACATATGGAGTCTGGAACCAGACCTTGGTTGAAAACAGTTCCACTACTTCCTGGCAACATGAGCTTGGTCAAGATATTTAATTCCCTCGGCCTCGGTTTGCTTAGATTTCCTTGAATTCCTGACGTTTGAAGGGGATAATTAATGTAATGCAGTTAGCACAATGCGCCATACATAATAGTAGCTAACATTTGGGGAATACTCTGTAAGTGTTAATTCATATTAATTTGAGGATCTTCCAAATGAGTGATGAGAACTAAATAAAGCACAGATGAGTGACATTACTGAAAATTACTTTAATTACTTTTGTGTTTATCTTTTAATCTCATACTTTTTCAAAACAACTCCTTCCTAACAGAAGTTGAACTTTCTTGTTTAAGATTCAGAAAGTGTAATATATTTTCAAATATTTATGAAAGAGAGAAAGAATTTGATCTCAGAATGGTTACTTAAATATACTCATTTTAATTCTGAAGACATGCCTGCAAACTCTATTTACTGGAATGAATATTATAACAACACATTGCGATGGAGGTGCCACGTAAGTTTTTGAGTATAAGAGTGTTTTCTTCTGGCATTTTGAGTATTTATATTTTATATTTCATCTATTACCAACAAGTGAAAAATTATCTGGTATTAATTAAAACTCTCTTGACTTTCAGCATGTCTTTAGGTAAGATAGATTTTTCTGTGCTTCGTGTCATTTTCATTACAAGGCTAAAGCATTAAATTTTAATATTTGGCATTCATACATCTGTCAAAATTCATTTTAACTCAGGCATAAACATGTCATTTGCATGTTGATTAACTGCCACAATTTCCTCCACAACAATCTCAGATTGGAAACGCACATAAATCACAACTGAACAGATCCCCATTAATTCCAAAACCTCATATGAAATAATTGTTGTTTTTCTGGAGAAAATTTGTAGTCAATGTGCAAATTATACGTTTTGTTTATACATGCAATCTATAGTTGATGTTTTAATTATACATTTGTTTATACATGAAACTTGGATTTCCAAATGAAAGATGGTAAATACAGAAAAGATTTAGCCAAACTAAAGTGCAAACTTTGTGTAATCAAATTAACTGTTCTGGCTGCAAGAGGCAGTTAATGAAACCACCCTGGCAATCTCCCGCAGTGGTATTACCTTCTGGAGTCAGGCGAGGGAGCTCTTCCCCCACGGTATTCTGGTCTAACGTTCAGGAGAAACGGGGAAGAAGTCAGCCCAGTCAGAGGAAACACTCCACAACATCATGGCGATGCTGTTTGGAGACCTTGAGAAACATAATTAGACCTATCACAGCTGGGGGTGGGAGGACGTTTTTCGATTCTTTTGAGGTTTTCAGAGATTCTAAATTGTTTTGGAGGAATAGGGAAGTTACAGTATCTACTCAGAGCTAAAAATGGAGGGCTTTCAACTCAGGAGGTTCATTCAAATTCCCTCCCAGCCTACAGTCTGAAGTGTGCTGGAGCCAAGCTATCTATATATGTGGGTGAGTGCCTTCTGATATAGACAATGGATGGTGACTTTGGATCCTGGATCTCTCCACATATACTTTAAGAGTTCTGAAATACAAAGAAATTCATAGTCTTTGGAGGGTTGAAGTTTTGAACTGCCATTGCACTCTTTAAAGAATGGTTTTAGCTATATATTTTGGGAGCTTAACAGAATCCTCCTGCATTCTTTTTTTTTTTTTTGCTTTAATTTGTACTGTGATTGTCATGAGCCTCATTTCTTTACTTAAAACATTATAATAGCATAGAAACACTTATTGTTAACAATGAGAGGGAACATTGCATACTCCCCGTCCTTAAGAAGAGTGACTACACTGATAACATCTAGGCCTATTTTTAAAGCAGAGTTGATATTGCATTTGATAGGGTAAATTAAATAGTGCACATTAAATTTGTTCCCAGAAATAAATAAAAATGTAATCTGTAAACATGTTATTATGTTGAAATGATGACATCTTCAGTAGGTTTCTAACATTCAGAAATTAGTCAAAGGGGTTATGAATGTTTTCAAGGAAAAGAAAAATGGAACCTAAATGGCATTTTATTAGCAAATTGACATCTAGCTGTTCTTCAACTAAAATCTTTGGCTAGGGAAGCAATTAGGGCCATCGAGGAAAAAGGAGAGTGAAGACATCTGATCCTGGGTCTACCACTAACTAGCTGTGTCAATGCAATGTCTGTTTTCTACTCTGAGTCTCAGGCTACAGAGGTTTCAACTGTGCAGAATGAGGTATAGCAGGTGGAAAAGTCATGTGAGGAGTTAAAATTATTCATACTTATATGGTAATAGAGGAAATGGAAGCGTATATTATATATATGTGCAAATCACTTTTATATATATATGTATATCTGTATACATATATGTATATATAATATATATTTTTACATATATATGTATGTATATATATATAGCTATAAAGAAATAATAACTATTGGGGAGGGTATGTGCTACGGTGAGCACTGTGAATTGTGCAAGACTGTTGAATCACAGATCTGTACTTCTGAAACAAATAACGCAACATATTTTAAGAAAAAAGAAAAAGAAGAAGATAACAGGAGAGGAAGAAAAGGGGAGTATGTCAGAGGGGGAGACGAACCATGAGAGATGATGGACTCTGAAAAACAAACTGAGGGTTCTAGAGGGGAGGGGGGGAGGGGGATGGGTTATCCTGGTGATGGGTATTGAGGAGGGCACGTTCTGCATGGAGCACTGGGTGTTATGAACAAACAATGAATCATGGAACACTGCACCAAAAACTAATGATGTAATATATGGTGATTAACATAACAATAAAAAAATTAAAAAAAAAAGAAATAATAACTATATGGTAGATATAGATAAATAGCTATAGGTATTGCCACCATAAGGCAATATGGTGAAATAAGAAGTAAAGTATACAAAAGGAAGGAGGAAAATAGTTTGTGGGTAAAATTTTCTTCTGTTTTTTTCATAGCAAAGTTGTTTCCAAGTTTCTTGAGTTAAAAGGAAAAGAAATGTAAAATATTTCTATTCTGTGGAAATAAGTTTTGTTTTGCTTCCAAATTGAGTGAATTACTTTGACTTATGTATTTAAGTCAAAAAGTTTTTCAGAAACTAATATATACACTTTCCTAAGCAACCCCATCTTCACTGTACCCTCAGCTCCTGGAACAAGTGGCTGGGGTTATCATAGATGCTCAAGAAGTATTTGATGAATGAATAAATAAATAGATAAATGTTGCATATGACCCCACCTTAATAGTGGCTATATATAGAAACATTTAAATTGTTAAAAAATTATGGCTAGGTGAAAGACATTGGGGAGGGTATGTGCTATGGTGAGCGCTGTGAATTGTGTAAGACTGTTGAATCACAGACCTGTACCTCTGAAACAAATAATACATTATATGTTAAAAAAAAAAAAAAGAAGAGGAAGAAGAAGAAGAAGATAGCAGGAGGGGAAAAATGAAGGGGGGAAAATCGGAGGGGGAGACGAACCATGAGAGACGATGGACTCTGAGAAACAAACTGAGGGTTCTAGAGGGGAGGGGCATGGGGGGATGGGTTAGCCTGGTGATGGGTATTAAAGAGGGCACGTACTGCGTGGAGCACTGGGTGTTATACGCAAACATTGAATCATGGAACACTACATCAAAAACTAATGATGTAATGTATGGTGATTAACATAACATAATAAAAAAAGGAAAAAAAAGTTATGTTAATACTGACTGTACTAGTTAAGTTTATCTAGAGAAACAGAGAGAGAGATTTAGTGATGAATTGGTTCACACTAAAATTATAGAGGTTGGGAAGTTCAAATTTTGCAGGGTAGGCTAACAAATTGGAGACCCAGAGAAGAGCCAATGTTGCAGTTAAAGTCTGAAGGCAGTGGGCTAGCAGAATTCCTTCCTGCTTAGGGAAGGTCAGTCTTTTGTTCTATTTAGTCCTTTCACTGATTGGATGAGGCCAACCCACAGGATGGAGGTGCTTTACTGAAAGTCCACCAATTTCAATGTAAATCGCATCCAAAAAACCCTCACAGAAAGAGTTCTTAGAATATATCCCCCAAATCACCAAACTACATCTTTTCAAACTAAGTAATGAAATAATTCAGCTCAAAAGGCATTTCAAAAGTTTAAATTTTTAAGTATTTATTATGTGTCTATTACATTCATGGCCCTTTGCTTGGTCCTGCCTTTGCATAGGTGAATAAAATAAACTTACCGTATTCATAGAACTTACAGTTTGATGGTAAGATAAACATATTAGTAATATCACATTATGATTTTCATGTGCAATATGAAAAAAAAAACAAATTATCTCTCCTTAGGATCACAATTACACATTTATGGTGCTTCTCATTCTCTTCATAATGCTCACCCTGTAACTATGCCATCAGACTTCTCGCCTTTTCTAAAAGTCGCATCCACAAAGGCCACACTTGTGTTGATCAGGACCTCAACTCTATTGCTTGTTAATTCAGAAGAGTTACTGTCATGCTCAGAGCCTCCATGTCTTCATTTCTAAAGTGAGTGTAATAATTTCCACGTTGTCACAATAAGATGGTAATGTGATCCACCTAAAGATAAAAAGGTTTAGTGGCAAATGGTTAGGAAATTTACAGAGATAGCAAAAACAGCCCCAGTTACATAAAGCAGGGGTTAACACAGGTTTCAGAGGTGCAGGTACGGCTTCTCATATTCTCCCAGGAGACTCCAGTGGAATTGTGCAGCTTCCCATGACACTGCCTGAATGGAGTAAGGATCCCACCAGGTGGGAGAAGCTTCCTTTGCCATTTTCAAGTGGTTTTTTAAGACCCTGTTCTTGGTATCAACCAGGCTGTTACAGAGACTCTGGCTTCATGCCTGCCTCCTCGCTATGTGCAAATAACTAGTGCAAAACAAAATTAGCACCTTCCCAAGTGTTTATATGGAGGTGGGATGAAGTGAGGTTCTATTACCCACGATCAGGCTTCAGCAGGCCTGGGCTTCAAGCTCTGTTACAGCCCTTCCTGCAATCAATGAGCCCCCAAAGATTCAATGTGGAAATGTTTAAACCACCTAGTATATAACAGGCAATCAATTAAAAACTGGAATTCTGTGACATATATAATATTGTCCATAATTCTGTAGGTGTATTACTGAATTGTTAAATTAAATGAAAAAGATAATATTCTAAGAGCTCCGTGCTATTACTAAAGTCAATCATAACTGTAAGTTATTGTACTATTATTAATGTACTATTCTGTATGTTATCATTCAGTATACTGTGCTTAGACTATATTCAGATTTTTCATATTCCCAACCTCTGTGCATTTATTATACTGTAAATTCTCTAAAAGAGGAGCACTATTCATCTTTGAGTGTAACCAGATATTTTATTCATTATTTTGCTCAGGAACAACAGTGTCTATGCTAAAGATGATTACTCAAACATTTAATTGGTCTTTGTCAGAACGAGCTTTTTCTTGATTCTCTTCGTGTTAAGAATAGCAAATTATACTACTTTATGTTACAAGTGAAAAACATGCAAAACTTGTGATGTCTACTGATTTAACATTTTATATATGATGCTATATTTGTGTTTTCCACAATGTAGATGTAAGCCACTTTACATTCAACTCCAATTAGTCTTACTATATAAGAAACTGTGGGCAAGGACAGTTGTCTGTTGGTAAAATTCCGAAGTGATTCAATAGAGTATGAAAGCAAACCTGAATCTGCCACTCAAATAGCATGACACCTGCCCCCCCCAGCAGATACACACACACACACACACACACACACACACACACACAC
>NW_027397074.1:64924883-65009236 GCF_003265705.2 Callorhinus ursinus | reverse complement strand
ACACACACACACACACACACACACACACACACACACACCCCTGAACACTCCATTGACTTTATAGATCACCCAGGATGGAAGCAAGCCCTTTATCATGTCAGTGAGGTTCTTCATGATTTGGCTCCTCTGTCTCTCTTCAGCCCCGTTGCCAGCCACATAACCTTGGCACTCTGTGCTTTAGTCACAGGGACTTCCTTTCGAAAGTCTCAACTGATCACAGTCTCTTTCTGCCACCATGCCTTAGGACATGGATGTTTACTCTGCCTGGAGTATCCTTCCCTCCCTATGTTGAGTAGCTAACCTCTAAGAATCTTTCAGAAATTCTTTATAGAAGCCATCTTAGACTTTCTGAATTGGATAAAATACTCCAGTCACAGATTCTAAGCATCACATAGCTCTCCTTTGTCGAATTTGTTTCCAGTGAAATTTCACACGTACTTGTGTGAACACTTAATTGCTATGTCTGCCTCCCCATCCCCATTAAGCTGTGGTCTCTGTGAGGGAGAGTCCTTGTCAGTTTCTGTACACCATTACATTCCCCCAGTGCCCAGCACTGTGCCTTGGAGTAAGACAAGCTTGGTGAAGAGAGAGTGGAAAATGAGTCTGAGTAGTGCATGAAAACATATAATGTTGGCCAAGTTGCAAGGCTCATCTATTTGTGCAATGGAATATCAAAAGACATAAGAGATGGTTTAATTTATTTGTTTGGAATTTTGAAATCAAAAGATTTCAATGAATGAAGTGCTCTTCATTTCTGCCCTTGCTTTTGATTCCTTAGGGCACCTGCTAATTTGTCAAATGCCTTTGATGAAACTGTTCGCATTTGGTTTAATTTTTATTTGTTTTCTTATCATCCTCAGGGAGCAGAATGCCTGTCTGACTCACCCTGACAGATCAGCTATGGCAGGTCTGCTGTTATAGAAAATTCTCCACCCAAAGGCTCTCCTGCAGGGAAGGCTCCTGAGCAAATGCTGTCTTTAGCAACCAAGCATTGCTGAAGACATGCAGTGCGAAAATATGTCAGGTATTATTTCAGTGTATCGGTTTTAGTAGAAAACTATGAAGAATTTTCAGGATATTGAATACAGATTAGGCCAACAATGACCTTTAACCTAAATCTTGAGAGTTTCCCTTGTCATTTTTATTTTCTGATTTTTGTTGCCCATCTTTTGAAAATTCATACATTTGCCCTTGTATTTTTCAGGGAAAAGTGCTTTCATCAGAGAATGTTAGCTACACTATTGGATTTCCCTTCACTTTTTACCTAGTCTGTTTCATACTTCTTGGTTTAAATTCATCAAAAGAAACCTTCCCTAAAGCTAGAACCAGAGACATACCAAACTTCCTTATATAAGATCTCTTTTTTTCTTTTTTTAATGTACATACAAGCATACCGCACTGTCTTGTGCATAAGATAGCCTGTGAGCATTTGTTGAATTAATGTTTCTCCCCTTACAGACCATTCTGAGAGATAGTAATTCTTCGTTTAATTTAGTCAAGATATAATGCTTATTTTTTAATTTTCAAAACTTTAGAATACTAATCCCTGGTTCTGCATGGGACAGGAAAGTTGGATGAATGGACTGATTTGACAAAGAACGAATTTTCTTTAAAAAATAGCAGTAATTAGAATAATAGCTAGGATTAAAAGCAAATTTTTAATGGTATTTCCAAGATAACTGTCTTAAGGCTGTTTTCTTTCAGGTCATTATAGTTCAGGAGGGATCTATGCTTTGTTGATAATTAAGAATGATTCGAAAAGGAAGGAAGTGTTTGAGATTCATTTGCGACACTAGTAGGAAAGGAGCCACAGAAGGATTATTTATCCTACTATCCCACTATATCTAAAGAAATAGTTATAATAGGAATTTTCTTATCTGACTCAAGTAGAACCAATAGTTCTACTTAGTTAAATATTTTAATCTAAACCATAAATTTATTGTTATTTAAATTTATTTCTGAATCTCCTTCATTGGTCTTCCTAACTACAGATCGCTTTTCTCTGTGCCCTCATCCTCATTGGAAACATGGCCGCCAACAGCTCCTGTCTAAAGTTCTATCTAAAGTGGAGGTACTCCCTCTACCTTCTTTCTCTTTCTTTCTCAATTGGCAAAGTTCCAGGCTTGGGATTAATTGGCTAAACTTCAGTTAATTTGACCGAGCCAGTACTAGGACAATAACTGCGTGGGCATACTTCCCAGAAGAGTGCCTGTAGTTGGTGGTAAGACAAAACAAACAGTTCTTGTAAAAACTTCAATCTCTTCATTGATATTCAAGCAACTAAAATAAATCAGTTAAATAACAGTTACTTACTGACTGTGGGTGCCTATCAAAGTGCCCTCTGATTGTATATGCATTACCTTTTCCATCATTACAACAATTTTGCTAGTCCATGAAGTGAAGACCCATGACTTTTCCCGCTCAGAACTCCTTCTCTACTGGGAAATGCCCCTACAATTTTTCTGTGATTTCACAGACATTGAGCTTTTTTTCTTTAAGAACACAAATTCTCATACATTACTCCTAGCAACACTGAACTACTTGTTCCATACACTTCATCTTTTTCTCTTCTCCCCATCTTTGCTGGAATCAATCCCTCTGCTTGCTCCATGGATTCTTCCTCCTCCCACTTCAATAACCAATTCCTACCCTCCTGCCCTTTTACCATCCACCTCCTTCAGGAAGCCTCTCTGAATCACTGACTGGTGGCCCTTTCTCTTCACTCTCAAAGAACTTGGTTTTTAGTTCAAGTTCTATTCTACCGCACTGCATGATATAGGGGAAATTACTCACCCATTTTGAGCAGACTCCCCACTGAGCATGGAACCAGACCCAGGGCTTGATCCTAGGACTCTGAGATCTTGACCTGAGCCGAAATCAAGAATTGGCCACTAACCAACTGAGCCACTCAGGTGCCCCTCACTTTCCTTATTTCTAAAATGAAAGGCGTTGTACTAGATTATTGATGTTTAATTTCTTTTTAGCAGCCAGATCTCTCATTTTATAAGTAAAATTCTTTCATGAAGTTCAATATCTTGAAATCCACATCTTGAAATCATGGAAACTACCCCCACTCTACACTGCCTAAAAAGGGCCACCCTTGTGGACAGCTTGCCATCACCAGGGGGCATCTCCCTTAGAAGGTGGAACACCGCAAGGGGCCTCGGTCATATTACATATGTCCTCTCTCTAATACAAGAGAAGCTGGTAATAGAGCTTCTTTGTTTTCTGAGAGTCAAAATGAAAGTCTTCCCTCCTCCAAAAGGTAGGTGCTCAGGGAAGGATATTGAGTTCATGAAGGGGTGAACATAAAACTTGTCCTAAAAAAGCACTTTGTGGGGGCACCTGGACGGCTCAGTTGGTTAAGCAGCCAACTCTTGATTTCAGCTCAGGTCATGATCTCAGGGTAATGGGATCAACCCCCATGTGGAGCTCTGTGCTCAGTGTGGAATCCCTTGTCCCTTTCCCTCTGCTCCACCGCCTGTCCCCCCCTCTAAAAATCAATCAGTCAATCAATCAATCTTAAAAAAAAAAAAAAGAAAAAGCACTCTGTGGACTAGCTGGGGCCTTGGAAGTGGCTGCATATGGTAGCCTGAAAATGCAAACACTAAAGAACTAGTAATCTCAAGTACAAGTTTAATTAACATTTTATTGGGCCAAATCTTAACATTTTATTAATTTGACCATTCAATATGTTTATATTATCAGATCAATTTATTGTAGTGATTATATCCAGTCATACCCTCTCCACATACTAAGTTAAAAAAGGAATATAAAGGAGATCTTCTAGGGGCACCTGGCTGGCTTGGTCTATAGAGCATGAGACTCTTGATCTCAGAGTTGTGAGTTTGAGCCCCATGTTGGGTATAGAGATTACTTAAAAATAAAAATCTTTAAAGGAGATCTTCTAAAAAAGGGAACACAAACAAACCAGAAAGATACTGGAAAGGTTTATTGTTTCTCTTTTTTTGACCAATCTTTAAGGGTAGAGTTTTATGACTATCACAAAGCAAACCTTGTTTTAGAACCATTTATATTTCAACTACTAATCAAGAAAATAATTGCTACAAGTGCCAAGACTCAAGGCTTAGATGTATCCCCTGAATTGATTTCTTTGCTGGAGCTAAAATTTAAAAGGTTGCTGAGAGACAGCCAACTCAATGATGTATTCTCTTTTAAAATCCTTCTAACTAACGCAGCTTTTCACTTCTCATATAGAAATGCATGATCTTCCTTATTGGCTCTGCATTCTGGTCAAATTTACTAGTCTTTTAAACAAAGACAATGCTTCTGTAGCATTAAAAGCTTGGCTTGACTTGCTTTTATACTTGAGTATTATTCAGTATCAACGTTACACAGAAAACTGATTTAAAGAATGTTGCTTAGTCAGAGATGGAGAAACAGTAGAATAGGGCAATTTGTTTTGGAGAGTCTTAGAAGGAATCTTACTGATGCAATATACAGCTTGGATCCAAACAATAGAAGAAGGAAGTAAAATATGTATCTTTATAATACTACATTTTCTTTGGATCAGTGTTGAAAAGTTCTGCTTCTTATGATTATTTAGAGGAATAAAACCGAAGTCATATAATTGCTAGGGAAAATATACTATTTGAGAAGTTATGAGGGACTAAAGCCTGAGGTTCTCTGGTCTCCTGGGGTGTAATTATTGGCTCAGTGCCAACTGAGTATCATTGCTTCTCAATGGATTTTCCTCAAAGGGTGGGTTGTATTTGATAAAACATTTACTGTGGTAAAGAGATGTGAAAGGTTAGAATGTTTGATTATACATGCATTAATTAATCCTTAATTTTATACCTTTCTGCATTCAAGTTTCTTTCCAATTAAAAAAAAACAGATTTAGCTATGAAATATAATGTATGGTTTAAACAGATTTTATGCCACCCAACAGCTACGTATTTTTTTCTGGCATAAATAAAGGACCATTTTAATTATTGTTGTTTCATTTAAAATTTTAAACACTTTTAACATTGATGTTTTATTTTTAAGACAGATATAATCATCTTAGTGTTTTATCCCAAACAGTACATTTTTTTTCCATTAATTCTAATTAGGCTCTCATATGTGGCAAATGGAAGGATAGAGTAGGTAGTCAAGAAAAACTACCAAACATTTAGTAACTTAGGGACAGAGTTTGCCACGACAAACTGTAAAAAAAAAAGACATTTTGAATCTCAGAAAATAATAATCTATTGGTTGCATGTTACAATTTCTTTTAGAAAAATGGTCCTTTTGAATTCTCTGAAACCAAAAGGAAAAAAATATTATTTGAGAAGTGAATTGGATGCTGAGGAAAACTTCCTGTGTTCAGTGATCTATCTTAAAAGTTGAAATAGTCATTTCTCTGATTTTTGTAATCTGTCTTTAACTTCAGCACACCAAACACTAAACACAGTGTAATAGATTGCACAGAAATGCCAAGATAGGTAATAACCTACGTGTTCTGTTTTGTATGTAAAAAAATCATTATTATATAGTATAAACCCTGTAGATTGCTGACACAGAAAAATCCATGTTCAAATCAGTTCTTATTTATTTATTTATTTATTTATTTATTTGACAGAGACACAGCGAGAGAGGGAACACAAGCAGGGGGAGTGGGAGAGGGGGAAGCAGGCTTCCCGCCGAGCAGGGAGCCCGATGCGGGGCTTGATCCCAGGACCCTGGGATCATGACCTGAGCTGAAGGCAGACGCTTAACAACTGAGCCACCCAGGCGCCCCTCAAATCAGTTCTTGTCCGATAAATGATCTCTGATGTAAACCAGACAATAATTACCCAACATGTGTTCTGATCTATATTTCTATAGTAGAATCTGCAGAAATAGATGAGTTGTGACTATTCCTATTTCAAAAACTATAGTTACAGGTGAGATGAGCTTTGGGAAAAGATTTCAATGACATTTGTTTTTCTTTTTGAAGTGAATGCCTTCTCAATTTTCTTTTTTTTTATTGATTGATTTATATCAATCAATAGAGGGAGTGGGAGAGAGGAGTAGCAGAGGGAGAGACAGTCCAAAGCAGACTCCACACTGAGCGCAGAGCCCAGGTAGGGGCTCAGTCTCAGGTCCCTCAGATCACGACCTGAGCCGAAACTAAGATTTGGATGCTTAACGGACTGTGTCACCAAGTGCCCCTTTCTCCATTTTCTTATAAAATAAATCTATTACTTCAGACTTTCATTTACCAAGCATGATCTCCTTCACGGCTTCTGTGTTCTTGATGTCATTTAAATTTTGCTAATAGCAACCAATAGTTGAATACTAAAAGGAACAAAGGTGAATATTGTACAATTTATGAAGTTTTTTCGTGTTTGCCTCATCATCATAATGCCTTGGATGGGCAGAGCTGAGAGCAGGTGTGAATATCATTGTTTTACAGATAAGAAAATGGTTTCCAAGAAGATAAATGATTTACATTGTCCCAGGCTCCAGCAGGGTGGCTGGAGCTCTCTGTAGTCTTATTCATGGCCACAGCAAGCCTTGACTTAAGGAGCCAGAGTATGCCCGCCATCCTAATAAAAAGGCACTATTGTTCAGGTTAATGAATAAGGAGGTATCATCTCAGACAGGCAACGGCAGCCCCTCCTCCAGTATTTTCCTAAGCAACTCCCCAAGCCAGATACCTTAGTTCTTCTGCAGCTTCCACCCTGAAAATGATGCACTCCTCAGGGGAAGCCTGTGTCAGTTACAGTGGGTTTCTGGGAGGGGTGCAAAAGGGATTTGTCCCTATTGAGTTTGGATTCCTTTATGGGTAAAGGTGAAAATTAATGACACATTATTGTGATCTAGACTAAAAGGATATAAAAATAGCTTACTTCTGTAAACCCAAACTTCAAACTAATGAGGTAAGAGGGGAGGCAGTATCTCTGGTTTTATTTTAGCAACTACTTTTTTCTTGTTCCATAATTAACTCAGATTACCCCCTCCTGAATTTTTTTTTAAAGAAACAAAATACAAAACATTACAGTTAGAGT
Organism: Callorhinus ursinus; assembly: GCF_003265705.2. Classification (NCBI taxonomy): domain Eukaryota; kingdom Metazoa; phylum Chordata; class Mammalia; order Carnivora; family Otariidae; genus Callorhinus; species Callorhinus ursinus. Next base: position 65,002,241 of record NW_027397074.1, on the reverse strand, counting down.
AGAAGCTCTCTCTCATTCCGTTCCCATCCGTCTATCCCCAGAGGTAACTAATATTCTGAAGTTGATGCGTATTTTTTCCTTCTATATATTTTCTACTTTTAGGGTATATCATGTATGGTTTACCATAGTGTTTTGTGTTCTTTTTGAGAGTTACATAAAGGGCAGCATAGTATAGTTGACATCGATTGAACCTTGCTTTTTTCCCCCTGACATTTATATTTCTGAGATTCAGCCTTGTTGATATGTGTAAATCTAGTTTGTCCTTTTTATAAATATACTACAATTAATTTTTCCGTTCCTATATTGATTGACATTTGCAATGTTTCCATTCTTTTTATTCTTAAAAACAAGTGTAAAGGTGTCCTTATGCCCACATGCAAGAGCTCCTCTAGGGCTTATTCTTATGGGTAGTATTTCATGTTCACAAGGTATATACATCATCAACTTTTTAGGGTATTGACAAATTACTCTCTCTTCCGAGAGCAGGTTATGACAGCTCTCATTTTTTCCTATCCTCTCAAACAGTTGGATATTGACATTCTCTTTTATAGTCTAATAGAGGTAAAATGGCATTCCATTGTTATTATAATTTGCAGTTCTCTATTAGATTGACCATATTTCCACATTTTTAATGGTTGTTTGAGGTTCCTCCTCTGTGAAATTCCTGATCTCATCTTTTGTCCATCTTTTTAAAATTAATCTTTTTTTCTTATATTTGCAGGTGTTTTTGTAGATATTGGAAGCCAGTCTTTTTGTCCCATTGCAGACCAAAAAGTAAATTCCAAAGATCTCTGTGGAATGTGGATTATTTGAGAGAAAATGATAAAATGGTAGGGAAGAACCTCAAGACCACAACATGCGTGAGTGTTCCCATATTTGTTCCTCTTAGTCCCAGAACAAAACTTTAGTTAAGTATGTCCCAAAACAAGGATACTGCTGTGGGGGGAGGGAACCCTTGGAAAGCCCTTTCAGGAGTTTTACCAATGTGCATGCAAATTCATAGAAATTATATCATTTTGTTATGATCACTTATGTAATAATAATTCAGCTTTTTATAAGATATTTCTAGTGGGCATTTATAAACCTGTACCATAGCATGTTTTATGTCTTTAAAAAGACCCACTGGAGCTAGACCCACTAGTAGGCAGCACTAGACCTTACTCCTCCTTCTATACCACAGCGGGCTTCCACTTTGTGGCTTGATTTTAACTTTGCTGATGGTTTCCTTGTTGGTTCAGAAGTGTAAACTTTAAGAAAACCATGTTTATCATTTTTATCTTTTATACTTTTTCTTCCTCAATCTTATGAAACCTTTTCCACTCTTATGTCATAATGACATTTTCCTATATTTTCTTCTCAATGTGTTAAATACTTAAGTTTTCATATTGAGATCTTTATTCTGAAATATATTTTATATATAGTATGAAGAAAGAAATACAACTTTATTTTTTCCTCTATGGATTGTCAGTTTTTTTCAGTACCATTTATTGACTAGTTCAACCATCCATTTGTAATGGCAGTTCTCTTGCTATATCAAATTCTCACATAAGTTTATGCATGCTTCCCTGTTTTCTGTTCTATTTCATTTGTCTTTTTGGTCCTCCCTGCACCAGTATCATGCTATTTTTGTTACTATAGTTATATGAGTCTTGATATCTGGTAAGTTACAACTGGTAGCTATGTAAATGTTAATTCACTTTAAATTTTGTGTATAGGTTTATCTAATCTACAAATAACACCAATTGTACTTCTTTACTATAACTATTTCTTTTCCTTGTCTTATTTCATTGGTAAGTATTTTCAGTACAGTGCTGATTATAGAAGAGGTGATCGATGTCTTGTTTTCATTTTAAAGGGGATGTTTCTATTATTTTGACATTAATGTTTGCTTTATTTTTAAATTAACATTTGTTATATTAAAGAAGCTTTTTTTCTATTTCTAGTTTGCTAATAGTTTTAATAATGAATGATGATTGCATTTAATCAAATGCTTCTCCTGCATCCATTGAGATTAATATGTCTTTGTCCTTAATTTCATAAACTGCTTGATTTCATAAATTATTAAAAAAATACTCTAAATATTAAGCTATCCTGACATTTCTGGGATAAGCCCTATTTTATGCCATATTAAAAAAAAACAGATGGTGTTGAATCTGTCAGGCTTTTATTTGGGATTATTGGATTATATGTCAGTACTCAAAAATCACCTTATTAGAAAGGCTTTCACTGGCCATGCTTATAAAAGAACAGACTTCCCCTATCCATTACTCTATTTCCTTACTCTCCATTCTTCTCTCTATAGCACTTATCATCATCTGACATATTATATATTTATTTGTTTATTATCTGTCTCCCCCAAGAGGATATAAATTCAGAAGGAGCAGACCTTTATTTTGTTCACTGCTCTTCTGTATATAACATGAGCAGAATATTTGTTTAATGGACTAATGTACTTGAGATAATTATTGTATGTAAATGAGTAAATTAATGTATAAATGAGTGCTATTCACCTTTTTTTTCTTTTTCTGTCATTGTCTGATTTTGATATTAAGGTTATTCTGACTTCATAATATTAATTGGGTAGCTATGGAACATTTCATATAAAGTATAATTACTCCTTAGGATTTGATAATGTCTAGTGTTTTCTGATAGGAAATGATGAATGACTTGATTTCTTTAATGTTATGGTTATCTTTAGGTTTCTAAAAAATTCTTCTTGAGCTATTTTTGGTAGTTAATATTTTTCAATAAAATTGTTGCTGCTGTCTACATTTTCAGATTAATTGGCATATTAGTTTATTATTGCTGGCTGTAACAAATTACTACAGACTTAGTGGCTTAAAACAACACAAATTCATTATTTTATAGTTCTGGAGGTCAGAAGTCTAAAATGAGCAGTCAGGGACTTTTCCAGTTTCCAGAGATTGACAGCATGACTTGGCTCACTGCCCCAGGACACTCTGACCCTCCTACCTCCCTCTTGTAAGGACCCTTGTGATTTCAGTGGACCCACCTGAATGATAATTCATGATACTCTTCCCATCTCAAGATCTTTAACTGAATCACATCTGCAAAGTCCCTTTTGCCAAATAAGGTAAAATTTTCACAGGTATTAAGAATTAGGATGTGGACATCTTTTGGAGGGCCATTATTCTATACCTGCCACAAGTGGCATCATATTTTTCATTGTATTTTCTCCTGTTTTTCTAGATTTTGCCTTTTTTTATTTTAAAATGCATTTATATATTCCTCTATCACTTTCTCTTTTAATCAGTTTGTCTATTTTATATTATATTTGCCTTATTAACTATACCCTGAACAACTGTAGCAGGAGTGGAGGGTTTATTGTAAAGGTTGGAAAGGCATGGTCAGCCATACTGGCAGTTCTGTTCAAGTCAGTTTCCTCCCACCTGTCATTTCCCAGTAGTTCATCAAACAAAACTACTTTCTTTGTACTCTGAGCGTTCTAAGTAACCCCTGTTAGCATGCTTCCTAACTCAGTGTTAAAGGTCTGGTTCATCCTGAACATTTTCACTCGGCGTCCCACTGTCTAACTGCTCATTCTCTACGACTGAAACCTCTGAGCTTCCTTTCTCTCGAGTCTCAGCTCTTGGGAATACCAAAGGAGGTGAGCGGTTCACCTTACTACTCCCCTCGGGGCCAAGGCCTGGGCATGCGCACCCGCCGCTGCGGACTGGAAGCGAAAGCACGGGTCTCTGGGACCTGTCAAGCTGGTTCCGACATCTGGGGAATTAACGCGTCCCGCCCATCTCTAGCTCCGCGCCTCCGCCCTTGTTCCCTCTCGGCTTCCAGCTCCTACGAGCGAAAGCCGCTACAAAGGGCTTGAATGAAACGTGTGTGGGTTTAGTGAGTCGTAACCCACAAGGGAATCCAGTCTCCCCACAAACCAGCCTCTCTCGGAGGAGGCAGAAGAGGGGGAGGAGGTAAGGAGCCGAGCGCTGGGTCTCGCCCGCGCGCGCAGCGACTGGAGCGGCGGGGAGAGGCCGGGCCACCTCCCCCTTTCCGGCCATGCACCGCCTTGCCCGCGGCGGTTCCAGGCACGACACTCTCCGCCCGGGTTGCGCCTGCTGTCGCAGCAACAAGCTCCTTCGGCCGCCGGCACCGTCTAGCGAGGAGCAGCGCTCGCCCTCCCCACCCCCACCACCGATTCCCTTGTCCGCGAGGACACGCCGCCCAGCAGCCCGCGCCGCCCCCTGGTCAACTTTGAGCAGGAGGAGAAGCAACTTTGACAGTGGCCGCGGGTTTGGAATCCTGCTTCTCGGCAGCAGTAGCCTCACAAGCCGCTGGGGTTAGGTGGGGCAAGAGTTTCCCGGTGCATCTGCGCGGCGTCTGGCTGTTTGCTACCTGTTTCCAGCGAGCCGGGAGCGGGGTTGTGGCTGCCAGTCATGTGAAGAAGGGCAACTTGTTTTTCTCTCCCTTTAACGACCTCGGTTTACAGCTGGATAAAGCGGTATTGAAAGGGTGTAAAAAGGCAGAGCAACTGTTATCAACTGGATAAAGCGCTATGGGAAGGATGTAAATAGGCAGAGCAACTGTTACCAAGAAGGCAACCGCCCAAAGGCAGGGAGGAACGTGGGGCTTGGTCCGGGCTTCTCCCAGTCGCAACATTAATCAACAGTCAGGTGTTGGTTGCAACTTTTCAAGGTCAGCCACCGGGAGCAGCGATTCCCTCTCTGAACCTTGGGGATACGCAGCGCTCGGGTTGGATTTGGCTGAGAAATGCACGGGAAGCCAAAAGAGGAAGGATTGTAGAGGGGGAGGGTTTGTGACCCAAGACCCATCCCCCAACCTCCCCGTAATCTCCCGTCCCCCACTGCTGGGGCGGGGGTGAGTTGTGACATGTGTCTAACTCTCAGCAGCAACTTAGGCAGCAGGTGTTGGTCCTAATCAGGAGCCGCGGCTGCCGGGTGCGCCCTCACCGAGCCATGCGGGCCCCGGGCGCGCCTCTCGCCCGCACCTTGCGGTTGCTGCTTCTGCTACTGCTCAAGGTTTCTTCCTCTCCTGCCCTCGGGTCCGCTCTTTCGCCCAGGAACGAAACTTGCCTCGGGGAAGACTGTTCACCTGCACTGAGCCAGCGTCGCAGTAGGGACGCGTGGGGACTGGGAGATTCTGCAGGAGACCTTCTGCGAACCCGTGCGCCCAGGGAGGAGGAGCAGGGGGCAGCGGTGCGCGCGGCGTCCTTGTGGGACCTGAGGGCCGCCTGGGGCGGTGACCCAGGTGCGGGAAGAGGGGCGGAGGCGTCGGCCGCAGAACCCTCGGGACTTCCAGCCAGGCCGTCTGGAGCCTGGAGGTGGAAAGGTGCCCGGGGCCTGGAGCCCCTTGGAACTTTGGGGAGAGGGAACCTCCCGGCTGTCCAACTCTTCCTGCAGACCTCAGAGGGGAAAGAGAAGGGTCCCAGAGGCGCTGGCATTTCTGAGCACAGTCAGGAGCAGAGTGTGAGGACAGAACCCGGAGCCAGCGACCTTTATTACTGGCCAAGGAGAGGCGGGAAACTCCAGGGTTCCCACCACGACACCTCACCCAAGATGGTCAATGGACCGTCGGGGCACGAAGGGCGGACGATCGCACCCCCTGGCAGGGCGCTGGCCCAGAATGGGTCCTCAGGCGAAGGGGTCCACGAACGCGGGGGTTCCCGCCGGGGGAACAGCACAAACCGGCGCTTGCGACTAAAGAACCCCTTCTACCCGCTGACCCAGGAGTCATACGGAGCCTATGCAGTCATGTGTTTGTCTGTGGTGATCTTCGGGACTGGCATCATTGGCAACCTGGCGGTAATGTGCATCGTGTGTCACAACTACTACATGCGGAGCATCTCCAATTCCCTCTTGGCCAACCTGGCCTTCTGGGATTTTCTCATCATCTTCTTCTGCCTTCCGCTCGTCATCTTTCACGAGCTGACGAAGAAGTGGCTGCTGGAGGACTTCTCTTGCAAGATTGTGCCCTATATAGAGGTAATGGCTTCCAGGGGGTCTCAAACTACTGGCTTTACCCATTTCTGGGATTTATAGCATCAGAACAGCTGCGCCACGCACGTACCTAGCTGCTGAACCCCTTTACTTTTTTTCTGGGTCCCTCCTCCATTTCTCATGTCAATCATTGAGAAAGAGAGAGAGGCAGCTTTGTTCCCTCACCTTCAAACTCATCTGCTCCTGGATTGTGAAATAATTATGATCTCATCATGTATAGAATTGTTTACATTTTAAATTTATCTCGCTGAATATGGCATTTATATATATTTCTGATGTGGCACCTATCAGAGATTCTAGGGTTAATAAATAGCCAGTCTGTGGATGTCATTACCAGAACTCAGCAACAACAACAAAAAAACATGTATTGTTTATTGAGTAGTACTCCAACATGATTTTTCCCCATGAGGATTATTGAATTTTTCTTAAAGATCAAAATGGAAATACTATTTTATTTGACAAAGGAAATCTGCCTTTGTCAGTTGGCTTCATGATGTATTAATAACCTCCCAAATTAGTTTAAGTGTCCTTTGGCTGTCTGCCATGCCATCCCATCTAAATTCTATGTCATTTCTTATTTCTCTTCTTTTCCTTCTCAATTTCTTAACAGTTTTATTTATTTTGTATGAATGAGCTTAGGCAAAAATAACACTTTGGCCATCCTGGCACAGAATTCATATATATGTATATGTGTGTGTGTGTGTGTGTATAAATATATATATATATATAAAGTGTATATATATATATACTATATATATACTAAGTATATAATATATACTTGTCATTTGTTAGTATATAATGGATTGACTATTTTAAGGCATTGACTAAGACTAGAAAAATTTCTTAAGAAAAAGGGGGCATATAATAGTTTCCAAACTTTGGAAAAAAAATATTGCTGAGTAAAATTTTATTGTTTCATCTTACAGCTAGTGTCCTGAACCGTTATTATGGTAGTTGGAATTTGCTCTTTAAATGGCCTCTGTTTAAACACCAGCTCTTGGAAGGAGCCCAACTGCTTTGTAGCCAGTTGTGTTTTTAGCCAGCTGGCCCTTGATTTCCTCCATTCAAACTGCCCATTTCATTTACGGAAGCAGAAGGGAAACTGTAAATATTCCAGAGCCCCTGATCCTGTCTGGCACCAGAGCCAATGACACTATGTTCAACATTGTTCCAGGGCCTAAAGCTAGGGGATAAGTAAACAGAAAACAGTACCTACTTAGAAGAACCAAGGGAAGAGACGGTAAATAAGACCCTCTGTTATCCTGGCAGGGATCAGATGCAGAATCATTCCATGCTGGTTAAATCAGCTGTTGCTACTTTACCAAGGCCTAGGGTTTCTCTTGTTGCCAGGTGCCAAGTAGCTCTGAAATATCTAATTTATTTGGTAGACAGTTCATTTTGAATTGCAGGGGAGGTAGTTGAATTTATGTAAGAGAAATGTGTCTATCAGTTGCCTTTTCAAGGTCAAGATTTATGATTTCTCTCTTGGAATAATGCAGAGGAAATTGACATATGCAAGAATGAGACAAAAGTAAACTATAAAGTGAACAGGAAAATTACCCCCAGTAACAGAGAAGTGTATTGGCTTGTCTAAAATGTACTGGGCATGATGAAGCCTTTATACATTAGAAGAAAAAACAATATAAAGAGAACAAAAAAAAAAAAAAAGAAAGAAAGAAACTGGGGAAAGAAGAAAAAAAGAAGTTACCCAGTTCTTAAAAAAAAAACTTTAAAAGAAAGGCATCCCATCCAAATTCAGAAAAGAATATAAAAACTTTCATTAGTTTATGAGACCTATGAGTTTTGAGTGATGGTATTTATCATGTATGTCTTTTCTAACTCTGAGGATTTTTTTTAAATGTATGTTTTCTTTTTTATTTCATTTTTAAATTTAATTCTCTGCTCCTTAAGAATATTTTTTACCTTTTTTATTATTAAAACAACTATTGTTATTTTTTTCTCTCTGTATTCCCCCCTTCTTTATAGACCTATTTTTTTTTTTTTTTTAGTTATTAGTACTAGGCCTTATTTTCCCCAGAGAAGCAAAGGTTAGAAAAAAAAATTTACTCATTTTTTTTCTTTAAAAATTAGACTGTGATATACATTTTTACTGTTAAAGTAATGAATGAAAATCTTAAGTTTCTTAAGTAGTGTTTCTGCATTCCTATCCTATTCTGAAATAATTTTATAATTCGTTAGTATGCTTTGTGAAAATAATTATTGGATAGTAGTTATCAGCTCTATAATTCCTGATGACGAGAACAGGAAATACAGTCCAAATTTCAAAATAAAACATTTCTGCCTCTAGGAGGCACTATTAGTTTCACAGAAGTAAGAGAGATTGAGTGCCTGTTCCATGTCAGGTTCCCGAAAGAACAGACCCAAATGTGGAGATTTGCTTTGCAGGAAGTTTACTGGGGAATGCTCTCAGGTTCAACACCTAGTAGGGAATGAAGGAGGCAGGATTGGGCAGAGGGAGAAGTTTAACTGTGATCCAGATGCCGGAGACCTTGGCTGACACCACAGGAGCTCCCGGGCTGGAGGGCCTTGCCTGGTGTCCTGAATGAGGCAAGACAGCCCAGACTTTTGTTTCCTAAGGGACCAGTCACTGGATGGAAGTTGCTCCCAGGAAGCCGGGACATAACCTCGATCTGGGTGGATCTCTCTGAAGGGCAATTCCTAGAGGGGGATGCAGCTGAGAGCCACCAACCACCAGTACTGGGGGGAATCAGCCCTGCATACCTGAAGGAATTTTGTGGGGAGGCAATCTGGGTGGGGAGCCATAGCCTGCACCACAGCAGCTTTTGAATTATCAGGATAAATTAGAACCAGATGGCACTCTGATCCAACCCCCTGACTTTAAAGATGAAACATGAGGCCCAGAGAGGAGAAATATCATCCTAAGCATATATACCTCGTCTGTGGCACCCACACTCCTCATCTCAAGTTTGCTTATTAGACAAACATCTACGAGGCAAGAATGTCCAATGGGTGTTTCCTTTTTATGTCTCCTCCTTGGCATCTTTTATTTTTTTTTAAAGATTCTATTTATTTGACAGAGAGGTAGAGAGCACAAGTAGGCAGAGCAGCAGGCAGAGGGAGAGGGAGAAGCAGGCTCCCCGCTGAGCAGGGAGCCCGATGCAGAACTCTGTCCCAGGACTCTGGGATCATGATCTGACCTGAAGGCAGACGCTTAACCGACTGAGCCACCCAGGCGCCCCTCGGCATCTTTTAAAAAAGATTTTTCTATCCAATGGGTAGGTAAAAATTAACCCAGTTAACATCATTTGCTATATGATGAAATTTATAGCTTTTTATATTAAATTTCATCTTCTCATAAATTAACAGTAAGTTCCAGAGTTGGTAGCTCATTAAATTTTTAAAAACTGCAATCATCTGAGTCATTTGCACTTTTTAATGTGTCAAAGATGATTATTTTAGTGAACAAATTAAGCTATGTAGGTTACATTTTTATATTCTTAAAAATCACAAAGTGTTTTAGACTGGTAAAAGACACTGTAAATAAGTATATTTGTTTAAGCTTTCTCAAAAATCTTCCCCCTATGATTCGATATCTGTGTAATTGTGAAATGATCACTATAATAACTCTAGTTAGTATCTGTCACATTACATAGTTACAACATATTTTTTCTTATGATGAAAACTTTTGAAATCTACTTCTAAAATCTAAAATTCTTTCTTAAAAACTTCCAAATATGCATTAGAGTATTATTAACTATAGTCACCATGTTGTACATTACATCCCCATGACTTATTTTATAACTGGAAGCTTGTATCTTTTGATACCCTTCAAGAACCCCCAGCCTCTAGCAACTACCAATCTCTCCTCTGTATCTATGAGCTTAGTTTTTTTGTTTTAGGTTTTTTGTTTGTGTATATGTGATTTTGTTGTTGTTGTTTTTAGATTCCACATATAAGTAAGATCATGTGGTGTATGTCTTTCCTGTCTGATTTATTTCATCTAGCAAAATGCCTGGAGGTCCATCTATGTTGTTACAAGTGGCAAGATTTCATTCTTTTTTATGGCTGAATAATATTCCAGTGTATGTATATGTGTGTGTATATATATATATATATACCACATTTTTTTCATCCATTCATTCATCCATCAGTAGACACTTGGGTTGTTTCCTTGGCTATCACAAATCATGCTGCAATGAACATAGGGTTGCATATATCTTTTCAAGTTAGTGTTTTCATGTTTGTCAGATAAATACCCAAAAGTGGAATTGCTAGATCATATGATAATTTTATTTTTAATTTTTTTAAGATTTTATTTATTTATTTGACAGAGAGAGAGAGCACAAGCAGGGGGAGCAGTAGAGGGAGAGGGAGAAGCAGGCTCTCTGCTGAACCGGGAGCCCAGTGTGGGGCAGGGTCCCAGGAGCCTGGGATCATGAGCTGAGCCAAAGGCAGATGCTTAACTGACTGAGCCACCCAGACACCCCTTTAAATTTTGAGTAATTTCCATTCCATTTTCCATAATAGCTACACCACAGTTAATTTTATTAATCTTCAGAAATTTTCTCAATTTTCTCTCCTATCTTCCCCCTCTGCCTTCTTTTCTTCTTCTACCATAGTTCTTTTTTTTTTTCCTACAACTTGGGTATTAGCATAATCTTAAGGAGATAGTGGAATTTGGGGAGAGTTGGGTTTGTGTAGAAAAATAGGAGGCGTTTCTTCAGCAGAAATTACATATCTTTGCAATTTACATTCAACTCTTGTTTTATTTCAATTTGTTGGCATAAGGCTTGGGGAGAGTAGCCAGATTCCAGGGTCTGTTGCTAGAAAGTAGTTTTATCATATTTAACGTTGCTATGAGTGGGAATATACTGGGAAATGTTGTAGTTGATAACTTCTCTCTTTCTATTCCAGGATTCTGATGCCTTTGTAGCCTAGTGGTAAGTCCCTTAAGGATCAAGGGCAGATGGAATGGTAGGAAGACGGGATAGGAGAGAAGAGAATCTGAGTGGATGGTGGCCATCCTAACAGACACATCATTTTCAGCTGGTTTAGCAGATAGTCACCAGAAAAAACAAACAAACAAACAAACAAAAACACAGAACTATACTCAAAGTGATAGTTGTATATGGAAAGAGAGGGGGTAGGGGAGAGGGAGGGAGAGAGATGGATAGATACGGAGGTCTGGGTGTGGACTGCAATAGGAGATTGGCATAGGAGTTCCCTATCATACTATTCCTTTAAGGATCTAACAAATGATTAAAGCCAAATAATTCAGGCACTGAACGTGGCAACTGGAACAGATCTTTGCTTATTACTTGATGAAAGCCAACCAGAGTCAGCGTATCATCTGATTCAGATCCACTGCTAAATATGTATTTCTGTTCGGACATTAATTGGAAGTTTTGAATGAGGGAGGGGCAGAGGGAGAAGGAGAGAGAGAATCTTAAGCAGGCTCCACACCTAGCACGAAGCCTGAGGCAGGGCTCAATCTCACAACCCTGAGATCATGACCTGAGCCGAAATCAAGAGTCCTATGCTTAACCAACTGAGCCACCCGGGCACTCCTAACTGTATTTTTATTTTACTGGGATACAAGATTCCTGCATCAGGGTGGAGGATGGATAAAGGGAATGCATCTCACCAGGGCCTCTAGCCCAGGGATGATTTGGGAAAGATCTACAATGTTTTGTGATGAAAAGAGCCAGATTCTCCAATGGCTTTAAGAAATACTCATTTTAAACTGAGTGAAACAAATGGCTCTTTAATTGCCTTAGACTGTAGTTAGCATTGACAGGTAAGAAAGGAAGGGTCCTGGAAGCTGAAGATGATTTACCATACAGGTATGCGATGCCACAAAGATTTCCTTAGAACCCCTACATTCAAGTAAGAGCACATTTATCATGACAGATGGTAAATTTGCTTGAGTTGTGGATTAGCCATTAGGTATTCTGATGGACTTTTAAGTGGAAACATACAGTTTTATGAGCAATTTGAAAGTCACTAATAATATTCCCAGGGAAAATAAACTCAGTGTATGTGAATGGTGCTCAACAAATATTTTATGACTTCCCATTAATCCCTTTATAATCATTTCCTGCATTCCCACGCAAGTAGAAATATTTAGCTGATGACTTTTGCAGAAAGGATTTAAAAAGTTATAGAGTGAGCTCTTATTTACAATGCCATTTATGAACAGTGTATGGCAAAGTTTACTGAATTTGGGTTCTATATAAGAAATAGAAGTTTTATTTAGCATAATTCCTCCAGTCCCATCCATGTTGATGTAGAAGTTGGGTATTCAGCCTTTCTGATGGCTGAGTAATATTCCATTGTATACATGGACCACATCTTCTTTATCCAATCATCTGTTGAAGGGCATCTCGGCTCTTTCCACAGTTTGGCTATTGTGGACATTGCTGCTATGAACATTGGGGTGTATATGGCCCTTCTTTTCACTACATCTGTATCTTTGGGGTAAATACCCAGGAGTGCAATTGCTGGGCCATAGGGTAGCTCTATTTTTAATTTTTCGAGGAACCTCCACACTGTTTTCCAAAGTGGCTGTACCAACTTGCCTTCCCACCAACAGTGTAAGAGGGTTCCCCTTTCTCCACAACCTCTCCAACTTTGGTGTTTCTTGCCCTGTCCATTTTTGCCATTCTACCTGGTGTAAGGGGGTATCCCAATGTGGTTTGATTTGAATTTCCCCGATGGCTAATGATGATGAACGTTTTTTCATGTGTCTGTTAGCCATTTGTATGGCTTCTTCAGAGAAGTGTCTGTTCATGTCTTCTGCCCATTTTTTGACTTGATTATTTGTTTTTTGGGTGTTGAGTTTGAGAAGTTCTTTATAGATCTTGGATACCAGCGCTTTGTCTGTAGTGTCATTTGCAAAAATCTTCTCCCATTCTGTGGGTTGCCTCTTTGTTTTGTTGACTGTTTCCTTTGCTGTGCAGAAGCTTTTTATCTTGATGAAGTCCCAAAAGTTCATTTTTGCTTTTGTTTCACTAGCTTTTGGAGATGTGTCTTGAAAGAAGTTGCTGGGTGGGGCCAATGTCAAAGAGGTTATTGCCTATGTGGTCCTCTAGGATTTTGATGGATTCCTGTCTCACATTGAGGTCTTTCATCCATTTTGAGTTTATCTTTGTGTTTGGTTTTAGAGAATGTTCGAGTTTCATTCTTTTGTATGTGACTGTCCAATTTTCCCAGCACAATTTATTGAAGAGACTGTCTTTTTTCCATCGCATATTTTTTCCTGCTTTATCAAAGATTATTTGACCATAGAGTTGAGGGTCCATATCTGGGCTCTCTATTCTGTTCTATTGGTCTATCTGTCTGTTTTTGTGCCAGTACCATGCTGTCTTGGTGATCACTGCTTTGTAATATAGCTTGAAATCGGGCAACATGATGCCCCCAACTTTGCTTTTCTTTTGCAACATTTCCTTGGCGATTCAGGGTCTTTTCTGATTCCATGCAAATTTTAGGATTGTTTGTTCCAGCACTTTGAAAAATGTCATTGGAATTTTGATCGGGATGACATTGAAGGTATAGGTTGCTCTGGGTAGTATATGACATTGAAGGTATAGATTGCTCTGGGTAGTATAGTATAGTATAAAAAAATAAATAAATAAACAATGTTTATTCTTCCGATCCATGAGCATGGAATGTCTTTCCATCTTTTTGTGTCTTCTTCAGTTTCTTTCATGAGTGTTCTGTAGTTCCTGGAGTATACATCCTTTACCTCTTTGGTTAGGTTTATTCTGAGGTATCTTATGGTTTTTGGTGCTATTGTAAATGGAATCGTTTCTCTAATTTCTCTCTCTACAGTTGCATGGTTAGTGTATAAGAAAGCAGCTGATTTCTGTGCATTGATTTTGTATCCTGCCACATTACTGAATTGCTGTATGAGTTCTAGTAATTTGGGGGTGGAATCTTTTGGGTTTTCCACATAAAGTATCATGTCATCTGTGAAAAGAGAGAGTTTGACTTCTTCTTTGCCAATTTGAATACCTTTTACTTCTTTTTGTTGTCTGATTGCTGTTGCTAGGACTTTCTAGTACTATGCAAAGAAAGTCAATTATCATATGGTTTCACTTATTTGTGGAACATGAGGAACAGCATGGAGGACATTGGGAGAAGGAAGGGAAATATGAAGGGGGGGATAGGAGGGGGAGATGAACCATGAGAGACTATGGACTCTGAGAAACAAACTGAGGGTTTTAGAGGGGAGGGGGTGGGGGGATGGGTTAGCCTGGTGATGGGTATTAAAGAGGGCACGTACTGCACAGAGCACTGGGTGTTATACGCAAACAATGAATCGTGGATCACTACATCAAAAACTAATGATGTATTGTATGGTGATTAACATAACATAATAAAATTAAATTAAAAAAAGAAGTTTTATGATATTCAAATGTGAAATTTAAATAATTAACTAGTGATTATACTGAGAATGCCATTCTTTTCTAAAGCTTGTCAGTGAAGTACACACAGAAATGGATTTTTCTTTACTTCCCTTCTAGAGATACTTGTTGGCATTCAGCCTGGAAGGATTATATATAAAACAGCAGCACCCAGTAACTGATTAAAGAACAGTTTGAATAATTCATTATTTTCTATAATCCTTTTCCATATATGTGATCATTCATTCATTTATTTACTATCCATTTATTCATCAAACATTTATTGAGCTTTCCTCCTGTATTGGGTATGATAATAGGTGTGGATGGGAGTAGAAGGAGTGGCAGAAAAGGGGGGAAGGTTTCCAGAAATGAGTAACATGGATGCATTACTGCTTTTAAAGTAATGTTCTACAGTGTAATAAGCACTATACTAGAGGTTAAAACAAGGTATTATGGAAGGTCAGGAATGGGTCCTGGAATGAGTCAGCTCACAGTTGTACTCACTTAGGACCAAAGATGGACAAATTCAAGTGAAAACTGTGCTCATTCTAATTCTTTTTCTATCATATTCTTATTATTAGTCTTCATAAATTCTATACAGCCTAGATCCCTGGTGAAAAGATACAAATACAAAAATCTTTTAATTCCTGCTTTCTTGTTTTCTCAATCTTTCATGGGATAGGAAGCCCATAAAAATCACTGGCAAGATAATTCAGCAGATAGGACAGCCCTAGAAATTTCATTTGGAATACAGAATTCTAAATTATTATTTAGGATACAATGCCTGGGACAACCGTCTCTGCTTTGGAATTATTAGTCCTTATTAGCCATAAGGAATTAGGCAAATCAATTTTAAAATTTTACTTAAATGATTGGTTCATTTAACAGTGTCATAATAGTACATTAAATTGAGTCCCTTTCTTCTGAAAATCTCAAAAATGTATCTATTATTTAATTTGACCTTAGGGGGCGCCTGGGTGGCTCAGTTGGTTAAGCACCTGCCTTTGGCTCAAGTCCTGATCCCAGGGTCCTGGGATCGAGTCCCGCATTAGGCTCTCTGCTCAGTGGGGAGCCTGCTTCTCCCTCTCTCTCTGCTGCTCCCCCTGCTTGTGCTCTCTCTCTTTCTCTCTGTCAAATAAATAAATAAAATCTTAAAAAAAAAATTTGATCTTAGAGAACCCAGGATACAAGCTGAGAAGGGAGATATGTTAGACCCTATTATAGATACCTCAGACCCTGTTATAGAAAGGGAAGCATAAGAATGGACTTTCTCAAAATTGAATTAATCTTTCAAGCACAGAATCAGAGTGAGGACTTATCCTGAGTTCCCAAGGACTGCCAAGGTATCTGGTTATATCAACAAAGCATCCTTCAACAGCAAAAAGGAAGC
The DNA here is from genome assembly GCF_003265705.2 of Callorhinus ursinus. NCBI lineage: Eukaryota > Metazoa > Chordata > Mammalia > Carnivora > Otariidae > Callorhinus > Callorhinus ursinus. Next base: position 64,986,477 of record NW_027397074.1, on the reverse strand, counting down.
AAGTATGTCTGGAAAAGCAAAATAGATCTGGGTTTATGATTCCCAGGCTGAGTAGGTGGGGGTCTCTCTACCTTGCCTTCTACCCTTACCCTGCATGGACCTTGATAGAATGTTTTCACCTTTACGAGCTCTTTACTAGATTTAACAGTGTCAGGTTAGAAGCGCACGGATCTGTGTCTGGGGTGTGGACTATGTGCAGAAAGGAATGGGCAGGCTGCTCTGCAGTGAGATTTGTCTCTGGCATCGCACTTCTGCTCCCACCCTCTGGGGACCCTCTGGTCCTTTTATTTCCCAAGAATTGACCTGCCAAAGTCCAATAATTAACACAACCTTGTTGCCAACACTAACTCTTAAGTACCCTCATTAAGCGCCCGGCTAGCTCAGTCCGTAGAGCATGAGACTCTTAAGTATCCTCATTAGAATGGTATTCTTTGTGCCTGAGGAGATGATCTCATCTAAAATTTCAAGGTAGACTGGAGAATGGGGTTGCTGCAACCTCAAATATGGGGTCTCTGAAAAGTAGGTATACATACTTTCCATAAAACTTCTATAAAACACAGGGTATAATCAGTGCAAGGCTTGTTCCTGAGACAGAATACTTCTGGTTTGTGAATTTATGATAGTTTTTAATGTTAGTTGTCAGCACACTTCAATGGTTATAGCATTAACAAGGCCAAGGTCACTGATTTGATCCAGGACTGGAATGAGTCATTTTCATTAGGTCAATGACTATGCTCAGGGCTGCCATTTTTTACTTCCTGCTCATCACTCCCCCTCCGAGGGCCTTTTCTCCTACCTTCATTGTCTTCCCCTTGGTTCATATCTCTCATGTATGGGAAAAGCATCTGTTAATTCATTTAAAGCAAGATGTGAGATTTAGAGATACGTGTCTTTTATAGGAGGATTTATGAAGAAAAAGTACTTCCTTAATAGACTACCAAGGGTGGAATTTTGGTTAAGAGCAGAGAAATTTTGCCTTAAAATATTGTTTCTTGGTGTCATTCAAATCATAATTACCCAACCTCAAATGGATGAAGAATGTGTTTTTTTGTTTTTTTTTTGTTTTTTTTTTTTAAAAGATTTTATTTATTTTGAGAGAGAGAGAATGGTAGAGAGAGAGCATGAGAGGCGGGAGGGTCAGAGGGAGAAGCAGGCTCCCCGCCGAGCAGGGAGCCCGATGCGGGACTCGATCCCAGGACCCTGGGATCATGACCTGGGCCGAAGGCAGACGCTCAACCAACTGAGCCACCCAGGCGCCCCTGAAGAATGTGTTTTTAGTTTAGGTTTACCATCATGCAAACCAGTATCATTAAGAACAAAGGAAAACTGCTGAAAATTTATTACCATTCTTTGGAAACTCACCAGAACCCCTAGGTGAACAACAGAAATTTCAGGATTCTAGGTCACTTTAAGATTGATTAGAAACATTACAATAATACCAACAACTGCTTGGGCTTAGGAAAAATACTAATTATTGAGAATAAATAGATTCCTTAAGATCTGTTGATTCCATCCCTCTTAGGACAAATGATGTTAATCTTGCTGATTGGTATTTTTTATACTAATGAGCACTGACATATTTATAACCAAATTACAATGTTTTAGACAAGTTGTAGTAATTTTTTTTTTTTTTTTTTTTTTTTTTTACTGAGAAAAAAATATACTGTGCAACAGAGGTCATATGTCACAACTGGTAGGAAACTTTATGTCAAGGTCGGACTATAAAAGTAAAGAAAGATTTATAAAATCAACACAAGTTTGGGAGTGCTATGTTAGCTTTTAAATAGTCTCAGTTGTTTTTAAAATAAGGAAGGGAATGTTACCAAGCTTAAGCAAGAGGGAGGAAGGTGGAGAATGAGATTATAATGACAGCTGATGCCTTCAGTGTTTTTCCATGACATTGGGAATCAAGTACAGAGGAAATATGTTGGGTATCATTGAAGTAAATGGGTATTTGTGATATGTGGGTGTGTCAGGTTAAATCTCAGTAATTTTGATAAAGGGAAGAAGACTTCTCTTTGTGGAAGAGCGGCTGTAAATGGCTTTATTTCATTTTAGAGATCCACGCGTGTTTGTAAGGGGTGAGGCAGATCTCTCCCACTCGCTCTGTTTTGGTTTGGAAACACTAATGGAAGTGTGTTACCACCCTAGTATCATGACTTGCATGCATTCTGAAAGGAAGACCTTTTGACAAAGGCCATCTTATTCACAGCAGAGGCTCTGATAAACATGCTCTTCCCACTGGTGATCAAAGAAGTGTCTCTTCCCTGGAGAAGTTGCCCTGAAGTGCTGCAAGGGTAAGGATTATGGAAAATGCAAGAGGAAGCCAAAGGCATACAAGCTCAAGCCATTTAGAATTTCAAAGGAAACTACCCTGTGCTCCTCCTGCTTTTTTCCTGCCTGATTGTTAGGCCTGTAACCACAGACTTATAATAGATTATCATTCATGGTCTAAATGAATGGGTTTTCTTAACAATAATGCCCTTGTTTTGTGAGTTACTTGTATACAAAGGACAGCACAGAAATAGATGTACTTAAACATCTTTTGAGGTAAAATATAAGTTAGGCTAAAGTACAGTTGTCGTGGCTTTGGTTAGAAATTTCCCTATTTTATAAAAATCAGGGTATTTCACTCACTTCACTGTACTGAAGCATATTGACTCAATTTCATATGAAAGAAATTTTGTTTGGAAGTACATGGGTCTTTTCCCCCCCATCATTGTAATCACTGATTTATATCAGAAAGTTTAGCAAAAGGTACCATTTATTTGATAAGAGTTGTACCTTCATAGCTTACTCTCATTCAAAATGGTTTGTTAGGGGGCACCTGGGTGGCTCCATCAGTTAAAGCATCCAACTCTTGATTTCGGCTCAGATCATGATCTCAGGGTCATGAGATGCAACCTTGCGTTGGGCTCTGTGCTGGGCATGGAGCCTGCTTGAGATTCTCTCTCTCTCTCTCACTCTGCCCCTCTCCCCACCATCTCTCTCTTTCTCTCTCTCTCTCTAAAAAAATAAAAACACAATACTTAAAAAAAAAAAAAACAATTTCTTATTTGTCTGTCTGCAGTAAGCTTCTGAGAAATGGAGCAACAACTAAGACAATAGCTCAGGATCTTCCTGCCAGGATCCTTACTGTTTTTCATAAAGCGTCCATGTGTTCTTTGTTCCTATCATTTTGAGTGAACCCGAATTTAATGTAGTACGAAGGGAACATGGCGGTTCCAGTTTTCTCATGGCCTGATGTTTGTACTAAATGAGAACTTGAACAGTGGGAAGAATGTTTTGGCACCTCGGCTGCTGCTTTCCCACCTGAGTCCTCAGGTCTCGACTCTGTGCCTGTCCCCTGCCTTGACACGATGCTGCAGGTTGCTGAGCTGCCAGAAGCCTTACCGCCCTGCACGTGGACTGGGTAGGGGCTGAAGGCGCTGTGCTGTTAGTTCCTGGGATACAGAGACGGGCAGAACATTGCTGTATGAAAGCAAGCTTTCAGAGTTGTTTATTTTGATTCCCTTTGTTTGTGCACTTTGATGCCAACCACCCTCAAAACACTCCATATCTCATTTTCCCAAATAGTTAAAAATTTCTGCTGTCAGCTTTCCTCTGATCTCAATTCTCCAAAATTAATAGTCTTGTCCATTAGAAGTGTTTACAGTTCTGCTTTTGTTGATGTTAATTATTTCTCCCATTGCAGTTTAATTAATAGGAGATGGCATCTTACTCATTCCATCTCTCTGGATGTTGCTTCAAAAAAAAAAAAAAAAAAGAAAGAAAGAAACTACCCCATACCAATTTTATTCCCAAGAGTAAATTTCTTAGTGACGTTGAATTTTAGCAATCAGATATGGTCATTAAATGCAGAAGATCTGGCATTTATGACACAGTTTTATAATTGCATATCATTGCACCATTCATCTTGGTAGAATTTCCAATGAGCTGTAAGTAAACACATATATTTAAAAATTGTGATTGAAATCTTTTCATGTTACCCCAATGTTTAGCAATCTTAATTGCATGGATAGATTTTATGTCAGAGAAAGAGGAAATTAGCCCACCACTCATGATCCAGATGATTTTTATCAATTAATTTCTGAGGTTGATTCTTGACAAATGTTTAAAGCCTTCTATAAATAATTTGGGAAAGTTCTGAGCGGGAGCTTTGTACCTTTCTTTCTCTTTCACATCATAAAATCAAGTGCAGAAGTGAATTTACAGAAACCTATCTGAAGTAATAACACTGCAGGATGTGGCAGCAGGAGGGAGGAGGTAGCCAGGACTGGCCTTCGGGCGGTTGCTGTTGGCAACTATGTAGTAAGCGCTATCTGCATTTGGGGCAGCGTTTTCCTCCGAGGCCCCAGCTCTTGTGACCTTCCTGCCTCAGCTGGCTCCTAATTGAGGAGAACACGATCAGAGAGAAGTACGATTGGACAACAGGAAGCTGGGTACCTGCAATGTGTGTAGGAACCCTAGGAATCTTCCCTCAATCTGTGATTCGTCAAGAGGACTACAGATCAAATACGTTCTTTCAAACGCATTTGGTGCTCAGTCCGAAAGCTTTTGGGAACACAGCTGAAGAACTAAGCATCTTCAGATAAAGTACAATGTAGAATTCCTGAGCGAAAGTTGGAGCACATGTAAATCTTGCTTAAGGGGCGCCTGGGTGGTTCAGTTGGTTAAGCGTCTGCCTTCGGCTCGGGTCATGATCCCAGGATCCTGGGATCGAGCCCCGCATAGGGCTCCCTGCTCCGCGGGAGGCCTGCTTCTCCCTCTCCCACTCCCCCTGCTGTGTTCCCTCTCTCGCTGTGTCTCTTTCTGTCAAAACAATAAATAAAATCTTAAAAAAAAAAAAAAAGATTTAAATCTTGCTTAAAATTTTCCCCGGCTTTTGTTATCATGTGCAGTGAAATATACAGAACCTAGAAAACATTTTTTGCTTTTTGAAGCAGCAAACATCTTCTAATTAAAAGTGGATGTGCAGCATGGTTTATAAATATCTAAGGAGAGGCAGTCTAATACACCTGTCTTAATACATGTCCACCCGCATTCATTGGCTCTTCCCTCTCATGAAATGCTTTGTAACAGACTGGGAGGTAGGTATGCAAATGCTAGCTCTTGTGCTAATTGGTCCAGATTTTATTTTTTTTTTAAGATTTTATTTTATTTATATATTTGAGAGAGAGAGAGGGAGAGAGCAAAAGCAGGGGGAGGGGCAGAGGGAGAAGCAGGATCCCCACTGAGCAGGGAGCCCAGTCTGGGCTGGATCCCAGGACCCTGGGATCATGACCTGAGCTGAAGGCAGACGCTTCGCCAACTGAACCACCCAGGCACCCCTGGTCCAGATTTTAAATCTCTGTGTTTAAAATTAAGGGGATTAATTGGGGGGGAAGATGCTATCTCTTGAGTGTTGTGTGTTCTTTGTAAATAATGATCAAAAACTACCAAGAAATGGATGTGCTAAGCCTCTAAGAGATTGCCTCTCATCAGACTCTCTAGTATTTTGTCCATTTTGTCAGTAGAAATGTTATTGATAATTTTAAGAGAATGCACTGCATAAAGCTCTGTAGCTTTGTTATTTGTGGACTGACTCCGGATATATGGGCGACAGGGACACATGCACAAAGATTTACGTTAGTGAAGATGGCACAGAAAGCCTTGCTGAGGATTTGTGTACATTTGATAGTTTGAGGATTCTTTTGTTTTGTTTTACATTCTTATAGAGAAATGAATCAAAATATTTGAAAAATATATAAATGTGAAGTTTCAAAAAGCCATAAAATAAAATACTGCAATTTCTAAATAATACTTTTGATGCAGACTTTTAGAAAATAGCCAGTCCTCAGACTTCCATGCAAAGTGTGGCAATTACTGACATTAAGAAAAGTAATAATCTGATCTTAAGACAGTTGCATAGTGTGGACCTCAATTTTAGAATTATTTTGAATCTCTGGCATAGAGGCAAAATAAATTTCCATTAAGGTGAACAATTTGTTAATTTGAAAGTTAATTTTAAAACAGGGTATGGAGGGTGCCTGGGTGGCTCAGTCAATAAAGCATCTGCCTTTGGCTCAGGTTATTGATCCCGGGGTCCTGGGATCGAGTTCTGCATTGGGCTCCCTGCTCAGCAGGGAGTCTGCTTCTCCCTCTCCCTCTGCCCCTCCTCCCCACTCGTGCTCTCTTTCTCTCTCTCTCTCTCAAATAAATAAATAAAAATCTTTAAGAAAAAATAAAAAGGTGTATGGAGAGATGCCTTTTTATGACAGTCATATTGGATGGATATTTCTTTTACTGGTATTTATGGGAAACTTTCTGAAGATTTTGTACAAGAATCATGGTTATAAGCTCAACCATGTCGTCTTGATCTGCCCTGATCTAGATTATGAGTCATACTTTTTCTTCAGTTTTGCTTTTCATACACTTAAGCCCTCATTATATCTCATTTTCAGACTGTCTCCACTAAGAGATAATGAGAATAGTCAGGGCATGGATGCGATGTCCTTATTTTCCATAGTGGAACCAGTAGACACTGACTAATGTTTAGCGTGTAAAAAAGGGGAGAGCGTTTGACATTGGAACTCTCATAGAATCCATAAGGCAAGTTGCCATCATTCTGGGAAGAGTGACAGCTTGAATGTAGCAGATAAACAACTAATGTGTTGAGTGTCAAAATTGTTATGACAAATGGTTTTCCTTTTTTCAACATGATTCCTTTGAGTTCTAACAAATTAGACAGGAACATTATATATATATGTTCCCTTGCCCCTTTGCCAAGGCATGACTTATAGCTGTGTACTTCTTAAACATGCCCACTAGCAGAGTGAGTGCACATATCCGAGAGCCTAGGGTACACCCCAAATGACATCCTTCCCACCTACAGAGTTTTCATCTCCTGTTTCATCTTAAACCTCATGAACATTTTACCTTCTATCCTCACGGTCTTTATTTAAATATATAAATAATGACTACATTTATTAGAAATTAAATTATTTCAATTTCCTGTAAATAGTTGAGTAAATTTGATGCTCCCAGATGATTACTGTGTTTATCTTGTGCCTTTGAGAACTACCTTCCCCCTTTTGGTTGACTATGACCTCCTTAAGGGAAATAATTGTTTCTTGTTGTATATCCCCAATATCTAAAAGAGTGCTTGGGCCAGAGTCCATAGCAATAAATGTATGCTTGTGTTGAATACATGTTTGTGTACCCATTAGAGAGTGTGTAGGATGTTTGTGAATATTTTACAGGCTACTGAATGATAGTATGTTTACATTATATTCTCTGTGTGAAAAAAATATGTACATATTTTTGGTTCTTAACCTTTAGTTGTTGATTTATTTAGATGTCAGGACCATATGCATATAAGAGTTTGGATGCAGTGCTCTATGTGGTCAGCATCAAAGGGTTTTCTGATCTGAAATTTTCCTCTGGCTGGTACATCTAGACATTGTTTCTGGCTCCTTTTTGCATGTTTTCATGTTTATTTTTTATATCTCCCATCTTTTGACATTCCTTCAGTATGGTTAAGGTTATAACCTTAAATTTGATAAATGAACTTAATTCATGATAACTGTATTTATTTTATGCCTGCCTGATCCAGTAAGTTGCTTCTTTTGGCAACATAAGTTCATAGTGGTGGATTGTCTCTTGCATATTGTGATTTTTAATTGTGAATCCATGTTCCCTCAAATTTTATCTGTGGATTTCTGAGGCCTGGTTTTAAAGTGCATTCTTCCAGAGAGGTTTTGTGTTTTCTTCTACCAGGTGCCTGGAACAATTTAAAATTGTAATTTGGTTTTTTTCTGAGCCACACGGATGGTGTGAATTCTGGCCTTAGGCCAGTGTAAATTTGAGCTCCTGATTAGAATTTGCTCTTCTTTTTTTTATCTCCAGTTCACCTAGATCCAAATCATATAAGGTCGACAAGTTTCTCTTCGATTTCCCTCTGTTTTTCCTCTTTATACCCATGAAGATGTCACTGTTTGGGGAGTTCCCAATTCATAAGAGGATCTTTGACCTAATCCCCACGTACACTGGCTCTAGCTTTGTTTCCTGCCTCTGTGTACTTGGGCACCTGCCCCACCACCTAGCTAAAACCAGCTTGAAACTCTCATCAGGATTGGGAGATGTCCCTAGGGCAAGCATGCAACATGGGCGGGCAGGGGAGGACGTCACTGACCTGTTTGGCATTTATTTTTTCATTGATTTTGACCCCTGGAGAATTTCCCTTTCTTGTTTTCCACAAGTGTATGCATTTGAAAATAATATTAAAATACTTTGCATTTAGGAGAAATTGGAGGAGATCATTACTCATTTGTTGGAATTAATAAGCTCTTGAATGTTTGCTATGTGTGAGGCATGCTGTTGACCTGCACACTGGAAAACATGACTATCCTTTTCAGTAATGAAAATGGGATATACATTCAACTATCGTTACTCCTTATCTGGATCTTCTGGTGGCCGGCATTTTCGTGGTGACTGAAATTCTTGAGGTGTCTCTGCTCTTTTCTAAAATAAAGTGGTATTGGACTAGCTGATCCTTATGGATCCTTTCAGCTGTAAAATTTTTTGACTCCATGACCCTTGAACCACTGCATTTCTTTATTTTCCTCTCCTATTTTTATCTTATAATAATTCAGCTCAAGTCACCAACCCAGTTACCCATGCCTCATTCCAGGAAATTGTTGTTGTTTTTTTTCCTGTTTTGCCGATCTGTATTTACTGCCTAGTGTTCTGATCTTTTAGAGATCACCCAGAATAAATGTGTTCTGTGTTCCTCCCACAGGTCGCTTCCCTCGGAGTCACTACCTTCACCTTATGTGCTCTGTGTATAGACCGCTTCCGGGCAGCCACGAATGTGCAGATGTACTATGAAATGATCGAGAACTGTTCTTCGACAACTGCCAAGCTTGCTGTTATATGGGTTGGTGCCCTACTGTTGGCGCTTCCAGAAGTAGTTCTCCGCCAGCTGAGCAAGGAGGATCTGGGGTTTAGTGGCCGAGCTCCTGCGGAACGCTGCGTTATCAAGGTCTCCCCAGATTTACCGGACACCATCTATGTTTTAGCCCTTACCTATGACAGTGCAAGACTCTGGTGGTACTTTGGCTGTTACTTCTGTTTGCCCACACTTTTCACCATCACCTGCTCTTTGGTAACTGCAAGGAAAATCCGCAAAGCGGAGAAAGCCTGTACCCGGGGGAATAAACGACAGATTCAGCTAGAAAGCCAGATGAACTGTACAGTAGTGGCTCTGACCATTTTATATGGATTTTGCATTATTCCTGAAAATATCTGCAACATTGTTACTGCTTACATGGCCACAGGGGTTTCTCAGCAGACAATGGACTTGCTTTATATCATCAGCCAGTTCCTTTTGTTCTTTAAGTCCTGTGTCACCCCTGTCCTCCTCTTCTGTCTTTGCAAACCCTTCAGCCGGGCGTTTATGGAGTGCTGTTGCTGTTGCTGTGATGAGTGCATTCAGAAGTCTTCAACGGTGACCAGCGACGACAATGACAACGAATATACCACAGAACTTGAACTCTCACCTTTTAGTACCATACGCCGGGAAATGTCCACGTTTGCTTCTGTGGGAACTCATTGCTGAAGGACAACCTTTTGTTTGGTTAGACTTATTTGATTTTCAGATCTTGTGAAAGTTTTTACTTCATATTTTTCCCTCCTGGGGGAAAAATGCAACAAAAGAGAGAAATATTAACTACTGTAGAACTGATTCTGCAAATTAATATTTGTGCTTTGAAAGAAAAGTGTTTATATTTAGTTATTTAAGAAATAGGAGGAGGCCAGTAGTTTTAGGTCATTTTATCTGGTATGGTGCTAATATTTTATTTGAAAAAAGTTACTGCACCTTAATTAATTGCTAACTTTCTTTCTTTTAAAAATATAATCAGTGTATCTTGATTATAGCCATGTGATTTTGTAGGTTATTTTATGTTTGAGTTGTGATTGGAAGTATATTGTATATGGTATCGTGAGATGTTAAGAAGCATTCACAAGGTAGCACCAAATAAATTATACTTTATTCTTTAATGTCATTGTCAATCTACTTTTAACCAAGATTCAATAAATCTTTTAATTGCCTTAAATACACAATTACTGGTTCTACGCACAATTTAAAATCAGCCTTACTGTTTTAAAATTCTATTTTCCTTTAAAGCAGGTAATCACCATGTTATAAAGCAGTTTTCCTAATAGTACTATTTTATATGCATGATTCATATAAAACTATATTGTATGTTCAGACAAAATTGTATTTTTAATATTCAGATACCGATGTAAGATTACTTCCAAATATTTATAAAATATGAATAGACAGCAGAGTTATTATTAATCTCTGAACCATCATGTAGAGCTACAAGTTTTCCCATTATGATATGAACAGAATCAAGGACTAAAACACCCTGTACTTATCTAATTTCCTCTGAACATTGACCTTTGAAGCACTCTGAATTCTAACTTTTCTCCTTTTAAAAAACAAACTTGGTTAAATCTGTGTGACTTAATTTCTTTAAGAGAATGAAAGTACAGTAGTGGAATAATAAAATATATATCTTGATTAGAACACTTGGAATATTCAAATACTACCTTTAAATTGATATTCCATAAGCTTCCAACAAAAAAACTAACCCTCTCCTTTTGAATTATTTGATTCCCCTCAGGAGTTTAAGTTCCAGCACTTGTGTAGGATGCTGGCCTCTAGGGATTTGGGAATGAAAACAAGGCATCATTGTCTTCTTACAGATCCCTGTAATAGATCTCTGGAAAACTTCTCGAGGATGCCTAAACTCAGTTTGGGCTGCTGAGCATATCAACAATTGTGATTCCACAGTGTCTCTCATAATATTTAGTCAACTTTATAAATCATAAAACATTGATTGAGCACATGATGTAGAAAACGCTCTGTGCAATTACCTGTAGTAAATAAAAGTAACGAGAGCTTAGTGTCAGACTTTATAAAACCAGGTAGGAGTGGGGTAAGAAGGCAGGAATAAGAGAAATGTGTAAACAACAGTGGTATAATCTGGGACCTTTTAGGGAGGTGTAATGTCCCACGATGGGTCAGAGAAGAGAGAGAGAGAGCCATCAGAATCGAGATTGTGAAAGGCTGTGTAAGATAACTGGATGGTTAGTCCATTGAGAAGGTTGTTAAAAGGTAGCGTGAGGAGTGGACACTCCAGGAGGAGGGAGCTGATTGAACAAAGGAATAGAGGGAGGACTTATGGGGTATGACTTAAGAATAAATGAATAGTCTATTTTGGCTCCTGTACTATGTGGGCGTAGCAGGAGGGGAAGAATGAACGGGGGTAAATCGCAGGGGAGATGAACCATGAGAGACGATGGACTCTGAAAAACAAACTGAGGGTTCTAGAGGGGTGGGGGGTGGGGGGATGGGTTAGCCTGGTGATGGGTATTAAGGAGGGCATGTTCTGCGTTGATCACTGGGTGTTATCCGCAAACAATGAATCATGGAACACTACATCAAAAACTAAGGATGTAATGTATGGTGATTAACATAATAAAAAAAAGAGGCCTCATGCAATATGCTGTTGAAAATATGCATTGAGACCATACTATAAAAGGGTCGTGTTTTGAAAGATGTTTAGGTGGAGTCCTTCAGGAAATGTGGCTTGGTTTTTATGGTTTTTGAGCGTTGGAGAAACATCACTGCAACTCTGCAAAAGGAAGATCAATTTGAAAACAGTTTAAACAGGCTATTGGGGAGAGTCTAAAAGTTGAAAAACCAATTAGGAAGCTATTATAAAGGTTGAACCACAATGAGGGCAGTTGCGACTCAAATTTCTTTTTTTCTTTTATCCTTGACTTTTGACTTTTCAGTAGTTGAAACATATACCTTCTTACAGAATCCTATCTCTGTCAAAGCAGAAACTTTGATAATCCCAGTGAAGTTGTCCCAGGTGTAAAGTGGTTTGTAAGTTTTCTCCATTGCCTTGCTCATTGCTTTCTCATAAGAATTCCTGCAGCGTATTTTTTTTTCATTGTTACCCTTTTATGCTCTACTTTTCTCTAATCGAGATTCTGTCCCATGTCTTCCCTTCCTCAAAGTTTCCTTAAAAAGGGAAACTCACACCTAAGATTAAGTCTGCTAAAATTTTGATTGACCAGAAATCTCTACAGATAGCGTTTGAGTTCCTGAACAAAGTCAGTTCTGTAGTTTCAGGATAGTCAGCAAAACTCTTTTCAAAGTATCTATATCTATGCCTATGTCCATATCTACACCTGTATCTACAACTGGATAGCATAATCAATTGGGCATTTCTTCGATGATTCACAATTCTGAAGCCTTCAAATCTATGACTTCAAAAATCAACTCATTTATATTTAACTCGATGAAACTTTATTAAACTTCTTTGTGCCTGGTGCTAGGCGAAGTAGTTAGAACACATCATTTAACTTTTCTTAACCTTAAGATTCCTGCCATCAAGTAGTTTATTTGCTGAAAGGGGCATATTTGTAAGCAAATAAAATTTAATGTGATAATTGCAGTGTGCATGAAACATGGAGCTGTTAGTGGAAAGCTGAAGGTGAATGGACTCTGAGGGCCCAGCAATTGAAAGGAGATAAGAACGAAGGCTTCACAGAGGAGAAAGATCAAATGCTTATTGTTCCATATCAGATCTAAGTGATTTTAGATCTAAGTGATTTATGTTGAATGAATGATGAATTTGTGTTCATTCTAAGGAAATGCTGATACCTGTTTTTACAAATACATTCTTAATAACTCTTTTTCCTTGCTTTTTTTCTCATAAAAGTGGAATTAGAATAAAGGTCCACTTCTTTAATAATTATGGTAAGATTGATTTTAGTGCGTTATAAAAAGTATGCAAGTGATACTGAGCGCAGAGCATTCATTAAGTAATGGCTCTTTCATTATATCTCAACTCACTTATTCAACCAATAGTGAGTACTACTATATGTTAAACACTGTTGTGGGTGCATGTGCTGTAGAAACTGGACGAAATAAATTTAAAAGTACAATATACAGTATTTTTTTTTTTTTAAGATTTTATTGGGCGCCTGGGTGGCTCAGTTGGTTCAGCGACTGCCTTCAGCTCAGGTCATGATCCTGGAGTCCCAGGATCGATTCCCGCATCGGGCTCCCTGCTCAGCAGGGAGTCTGCTTCTCCCTCTGCCCCTCCCCCCTCTCGTGTGTTCTCTCTCATTCTCTCTGTCAAATAAATAAATAAAATCTTAAAAAAAAAGATTTTATTTATTTATTTGACAGAGAAAGAGACAGCGAGAGAGGGGAACACAAGCAGGGGGAGTGGGAGAGGGAGAAGCAGGCTTCCCGCAGAGCAGGGAGCCCGATGTGGGGCTCGATGCAGGGCTCAATCCCAGGACCCTGGATCATGACTTGAGCCGAAGGCAGACGCTTAACGACTGAGCCACCCAGGCGCCCCTACAGTATGCTTGATAGTGAAAAGTAACATGGAGAAAAGGAGTAACAGTGTAAGTTGAGGTTATGAAGAAGACTTTACTGTAAAGGTAACATTGGAGTAAACAAACAAGTTACATAGCTTTCTGGGGGGAAGGGCAGAGGGCACAAAAGCTCTGAGGCAGGAACACGCTTGATAGGTTTCAGGAATGTAAAGTGGCCAATGTGGCTGGAACAATTGGAGGGAGGAGAAGAGAAGTACCCGATGCGATCAGAGAGCTAAAAGGATGCCAGATGATGTAGGGCCTGGGAAGCTACTGCAATGACTGCTGTTTATGCCGGGTAAGGCTCCACTGCATGGTTTTGGAGAGAGGAGTGACATGACCTTTTAAATAACATTTACTTACTTAATTTTAAAATTAATAGAAATTTTTATTAAAATATACAGTAAATTCACCACCTTTAGCGTATAGTCCTGAGCACATATTGTTATGTAACCACCACTAAAAAGTATTGAACAATTCTATCATTCTAGAAAGTTCCTCCATGTGTCTTTGTTGCCAACTCCTTATTCCACCCCTAGTCCACCTCTTAACCTGTTTTCTGTCCTTACACTTTACCTTTTGCAGACTGTCCTATAAATGGAATTATACCATACATAGCCTTTGGCTCTGGCTTTTTTAACTTAGCATAATATATTGGATATTCACCCATGTTATTGTGTGTATCCGTAGTTTGTTTCCTTTTATTGCTAAGCAATATTCCATTGTATGGATGTATCACAGTGTATCCCTCTCTTTCCCAGTTGAGGGACATTTGCATTGTTTCCATTTGTTGGTGATTATGAATAAAGTCACTATTAACATTGATGTATAGGTTTTTATGTGAACATAAGTTTCTGTGTCTGTGGTAAACAGCTAGAAATTTTGAGTCACTTGGTAAATCCATTTTTTAACTGTGAGAAACAACCGTTTGCCAAAGTTGCTATACCATTTTGCCCTCTCACCAACAATGTATGAGAGCTCCACTTTCTCCATATTGTCAACAGTACTTGCTGGTTTTTAATTTTTAAAAATTTTAGCCACTCTAATAGGTACGTAGTGGTATCCGTGGGTTTTGTACTTCTCTAACCAATTTTATTTTAAAAAGATGAACCAACAGAAAAATCAAAAGACAACAATAGTGAACACACAAGTTCACTATTCACCTGGAATCACAAATTATTAACAGTTTCTGCGCTTCCTTTGTTTTTTCTCTATTTTTTTCTTATTGTTTGAAAACAAGTGACGGATATTAGTGCTCCTTCACCTGTAAACACTTCATCGTGTATCTCCTAAGACCAAGAACATTTTTTTTTTTAAGATTTTATTTATTCTTTCAAGACACAGAGATAGAGGGAGAGAGAGAGAGAGAGAGAGAGAGAGAGAGAGAGCATGAGCAGAGGGAGAAGCAGGGTCCCTGCTGAGCCAGGAGCCGGTCATGGGGCTCGACCACAGGACCCTGGGATCATGACTTGAGCCAAAGGCAGATGCTTAACTGTCTGAGCCACCCAGGCACCCTGACAAAGAACATTCTCCTGCTAAACTCAGCATAATTATCAGAGCCAAGAAACACTGAAACAGTCATATTTCCTAATATTCAGTACATTTTCAAATTTCCCGATTATCCCCAGTAATGTCCTTTATAGGAGTTTCCCTTACAGAATTTCCTTCCTAATCCCTCCCCTCTTTCTTGGTTCTTTTAAATTTGGAGCATTGCTATTGTCTTAGATGGGGTTTCTGAAAGCAAAATCAGAGGAGGATTTAAGTGCCAGTGACTTATTTGTTCCTTCTTTCCTATTTTTGAGAAATACTGGTCTACAGTTTGTATGTTTTTCCTTATGATATCCTTGTCTGATTTTATTATCTGAGTAATACTGGCTTCAGAAAGTGATCTGGGAAATGTTCCATTCTTAATTTTATGAAAGAACTTTTGAGGAATTGCTATTATTTCTCCTTAAATATTCAATGGAACTCATGAGCAAGGTCATCTTCGTTGAAGCTTTTAATTGTGGGAAGAATTTAAATTACTAATTGATTTTCATGATGTGTATGGCAATGATTATATTCAAATCCTTTACCTCTCTGAGTCTTATAGACTTTATTCATACAGGGATTTCTGTTTCAGACTCTGAATATTTTATACTCAAAAAGTTCCCTGATTCTGTGAAAAGGCTTGGGTCCATTATTTACCACATGAGACACCATCTCTTTTCCAAGTTAATTCTGAGCCATGGGATCAAAATCTGATTAAGTCTATGGTGGGCTAAGCACCCGGTGCTTCTATTAGGGACCTCACTTGGACAAAAATTGCCTTAGATGTTCCAAATAACTGTGATGACTCCTCCTTTGTTCATTTTAGCCTTGTACAATTCCTTAGAATTTCTAAGAACTTGTGACTGAATTATAAGTATATGAATATTCTCTCATGTTTGATAGTTCTAGGGACCCATAATATTGAGTAGATGAATTAATACATATCTGGAACAGTGTCTTTCATAGAGTAAGCACTCATTGAATATTAGCCACTATTATTATATCAATATTGTCAATACATATCAATATTATTATGTGCCACAGTTCCTAGCAGCACTATGAACTACTTCAAAAAAACCCCACACACTTCTTTTTTCCTCACCTCCATAGTTACTTAGCAATACTCACACTGTGTCAACCAAAATGTTACATTTTAGGACTACCTGGATTAAGAGCTGGCCTGACACTACAGAAGATGCTGTTACCATCAGATATTCAAAACACAGACTTACACTCCTGCAGACTAGTCCATATTCCTAAAGCTCATATCAGTGAGCAAGCAGTTATATAAGCCTTAGGTCTTTGGCATGCCACATGTCCTGTGTTCACAGGAGAGGTGCTACCCTCCCTCCATCCCGCACTCAAATACTATGTGTTAATTAGCAGCAGGTATAGTAACTTCTCCCCTATAATCACACCTGGTCCTGAACTGGAAAATATTTGGCAGGGAGCTTGGTTCCTCTACGAAACATTTAAGATACTCCTATTCAGGAAATTTTCTTCTCCAAACTTTGCCCCTCATTTTAAAAATAGTTGGGCTTTTCTAGTCTTCAAGGATTCTCCAAGGTAACAGTTTAAAGCCTCTTCCTGATCATTTGAATTCATCCCGAATTTTAAAGTACTCTTTTTTATTTATAGGTGTATAAACTATTTTATTAACAGACAAGGCCTACAAATTTATTTCTTCTTGGACACACCCACGGTGCGGCCACGGCGCCCTGTGGTCTTGGTGTGCTGGCCTCGGACACGAAGTCCCCAGAAGTGGCGCAGCCCTCTGTGGGCCCTAATTTTCTTCAGTCTCTCCAGGTCTTCACGAAGTTTGTTGTCCAGACCATTGGCCAGGACCTGGCTGTACTTTCCATCCTTCACGTCCTTTTGTCTGTTCAAAAACCAGTCTGGGATCTTATACTGGCGAGGATTCTGCATAATGGTGATCACACATTCCACCTCATCCTCAGTGAGCTCTCCGGCCCTTTTGGTGAGATCGATGTCTGCTTTCCTCAACACTACATGAGTATATCTTCGCCCCACACCCTTAAGTGCAGTGATGGCAAAGGCTATTTTCTGCCGCCCATCGATATTGGTGTTGAGTACTCGCAAAATGTGCTGGAACTTCTCAGGGATCACTAGAAACATGGTGGCGGCCCCAGCGGCAGTGTGTAGGCCTCCTGTGGAAGAGCAGTACTCTTTAATTACGTTCTGTTGGTTCGACTTTCTATGTTCTCTTTCTAGAAAGCATGTTCCCAGCATATCTGATTATGGTTAAACTTTTTCATAGAGGGAGAAAAAAACATGTTAAAGTTTCTACAATTTCACAATCATGTTTTATGAGTATTCCCTTCCTCCTTTTTTCCCTCACAATTTAGATATTTTGGTTTATTTCTATGTCTGCTTTTATATCAGCCCTTAAAATGCAAGTTATTTTTCTGTATATTCTTGATAAAATATGCAACTATTATTCAAAAGATATAAAAAAGTATTTGAATGGCCTCTTTCTGAAAGTAGAAAAATATATGCTATATTTTCTTTGGCCTGGTCTTTTAGTGGATGGGCAATTGAAGAGTATTTACTGAATACCTGTTTTGCTTTGCTACTTATATTGCCAGTCTTTTAATTTGAAATTACCCAATAGGGCTTATGTAATAGACTGGAATCACATTACTTTAGAGTTCAAAATGATCTCAAACTTCCGATATTACCCAGCTCTTTCTTTATGTATCCAGAATAGATTCTCTGAAAAGTTAACTGACACAGCAAGTCATGTAATTTGACCCTGGTTAAGTATCGATTTAGCATTGGAATTCTAAGAATTAGGAGATCTCCTTCCAGTAATTATAAAAAATAATTATTTTCTACTTAACTGATACACTTAAAACAATCTATGAAATAATATTTCATTTGTGTTAATTTGGATAACACAAAGTAGGTGTTCAATACTTACTCAATGAAAGAATAAATAAATCTTTAAACTGAAAGAATATGCAGAAAACACAGTTTAGCAAAATCAGATGGAAAACCAGGGCTGTGAGTTAAGAAGCAGCAGCAAAAGAAAAGGGAAGAAAGTAAGGTTTCTCATAAGAGGGTTCAAACTGTAAAATTATCAGTCCAGCATTAATCAAGTGATATCAGATACATAGTTATGACCATGTACATAGTATATGTTCTAGACAAATTATAACATCTGGGTGCTACAATTGAATCTTCAAAATTCTCCACCCTAGTTATTGAGTCCAAGTATCTAAAAAGTCACTTTAATATTCTTTCCATTTCATTCCTTCCCTCATTCAGTCCCTGCATCCGGTGAAACACCTCGCTGCCCAACATTGTACTAAATCCTAGGCACTTAATAGTATACAAATTAGATACAGTTAAGACCCTTTTGGAGTTTACACTATGGCAGCACCTTCAGGCATTAAACATTATTTCTTCAATCAAATATTTACTGAAAGCGTGAGTAATGCTTAGAAAGAAAAGCTCGGAAAGAAAAGTGCTCTGAGAGTGTATCATAGGGGAAACTGACCTAGTGGTAATGTCCAGGAACATTTCCTTCAGGAAGCGCGAGAAAAGGACTGGAGGGGGATGAGCCCAGGCAGAAGGCAGTTTTGCTTTATTAGTTCCGCTTAAGGGCGCTTGGCTTTCCCGCGTTTCGGAGTTTCGGTTCCTCCGTCAACTGCACTCCGGAAGTAGATGATCGTCTTCTGACGAATCAGCGGAAGCTCAATAGTAGTCTAACGCTGCGTCAGAGTGCTCACGTCATTCGCCTCACTTCCTCTCCTCACGTAGGCATTTTATCGTCTCACATCGTCCTCGAAGAAGGGTGAGTATAGCACAATGAGATATTTTGCAAGTATGCATGAGAGCACATTCACCTAACTTTTATTATAGTAAATTGTTATAACTGTTGTTTCATTATTGTTGTTAATGTCTTACTGTGCCTAACTTATAAATTAAACTTTATTATAGGTGTGTATGCCTCGGGAAAAACAGTATATATAGGGTTCAGTATGTAGTGTATATGTATATATACATATAATATATATATATATGAGCATTTGAGCCACAAGACTTTTAATCCTCTACAAATGTATAGAATGCAATGGAAAACTGATTTAGCACCAAAATTCTAGGAACCAAAGATCTCATAACTGTGATAGTAAATAATAATTGTCTTCTACTTATACCAATACAATCTCTTCAGTCAATGAATTATTATCCTATTTCAGATTGCAATATCTGGGGTACAAGTGTGGAAACACACTTGTATTGTGTGTTTTATATATATATATGTAGATAGAAGAAAATATATATATATTATATATATGCTGTGTGTATATATATATATATATGCTGTGATTTCAAGCATCCACTGGGAGTCTTGGAACGTATCTCCTGTGGCTAAGGGGAGACCGCTGTACTTTATTAAGGTTCTTTGTGGAGATAAAACAGAGCAAGTTCAAGAGCTAAGAATGGCCAAGGGAAGGTTGGCATGCAAAAAGCCAAGGCAAGCGTGAAGTAGCATGAGGACAGAATTTGTATGAAACAAATTGCTGTTTGTCTACAATGGGTTTCCTTTTTTTTTTAATGATTTTATTTATTCATTTGAGAGAGAGAGACACAGCGAGAGAGGGAACACAAGCAGGGGGAGTGGGAGAGGGAGAAGCAGACTTCCCTGCTGAGCAGGGAGCCCGATACGGGGCTCAATCCCAGGACCCTGGGATCATGACCTGAGCCGAAGGCAGACACTTAACACCTGAGCCACCCAGGCGCCCCAGCAATGGGTTTCTGTTATATGTAGGTAGAGTAAATCCACTTCATCAATGTTAGACTGTCCTTGTATGGTTCATAGGAGACCACCTATCATGGTTATTAGAAAACTGACTTCTTATATATTTGAATGTAACAGCCTCACAATTCTCAGTCTTGATTTTTCATTTCATTTGCTGAGTTGTGTTTTCACACTTGTACCCCAGATATTGCAATCTGAAATAGGATAATAATTCATTGACTGAAGAGATTGTATTGGTATAAGTAGAAGACAATTATTATTTACTATCACAGTTATGAGATCTTTGGTTCCTAGAATTTTGGTGCTAAATCAGTTTTCCATTGCATTCTATACATTTGTAGAGGATTAAAAGTCTTGTGGCTCAAATGCTCAGAACTTAAAGATTGATTAAAAAAATAGTATACTTTAATCAATCTCAAAGTGAGCATCTGCTTGAACTAATAATACTTTAATCAGTCACATAGCTATTAAATGACATTTCCATTTCCGACTAGTCCAATTGTTGTCAATTCTACAAACTGAATTAAACATATTTTTCTTGAATTTTTAAGAGATATAAATAACTCATATGTAATACATTCTGTGAAATCCATAGAAACCTGCACTGAATGCCTTGCTGTATGACAGACATGTGATTTTATATACACTGAATTTAAGCATAACAATACACTTATAAAATTTTTCTATTTAACCATAACTTATTTTCCTGAATTTTAAGAAAAATGGTCTCGTAATATTTCTTTTATTTGTATTTGTTTTGATAATGTATTTAGAAATCTAGGCTAACTAGGATTTCTTTTCTGTAATCAAACAAACTATTTTGAACTTGATACAATTTGAAAGTTTGTCTCAGATGAAATTTGGAAGTTTAAGGGAATAGTGTCTCAGAGAGAGAGAGAGAGAGGGAGAAGGAGATGGAGAGAGAAAACATTTGAAATGTCTAGAAGGGCTTGTGATTTCAAAGTAGTTTATAAAGATGACATAATCATATTTTTCTTCTATCTACTTCCTCCACTAATGACTTTTATTCCTGAATATTTTATTGTTCTAATTCTGTTTACCAATTAAGTGGGCTCTGATTACTAGTGCTTCCAAGGCATGGTACAGTGACCTAGGTCATGAAGCATTTTGGTAATGGAGAAATTATGTTGGGATATGCTTTACTCATTCTAAAAACACATTCCATGTTTCTGTTTAAAAGCAAGTTTTAAACATGTAGATATTTAAAATATCTTACAGCTTGTTTCTGTCACATTGGCATTTCAAGTTTAAAGCCTAAAAATTTTAAGAACAGTTGGTAAAGATGAATATGTTCTTTTGTGAAATAGTGTGAGGACAGGAGGGACACCACGAATCACATTTGAGTCCCTGAAAGTCATGAAGGTCACGTGTTCTTTTATTTTGAAAATATGCTTTTGTACCATATAGTTAGGCTAATGTGGGCAAGTTCTTTAAGTTTTAATCTGGCCTTTATTACTCCTGGAATGAAGACTTTTTTGTTTGTTTTTTGTCTCTATATTTGATTAGCCTTAGTGACTTGGTGTTAGGGCAGCCTTCTATCCTGATTTACTCTGATTTGAATTCCAAATTGATTGAACAAACCCCACATTAATAGGTTGGCATTATTCTATGGACATAATACAGTGATTGTTGGAGAAGTGTGGCTTCAAAGTCCACCCAGGGTGTCAGATAGTAAATGGGCCTTTTGTTGCCTTTGGGGGTTGGATTATTTTTCTTTGTCTTGCTGATTTTGAGATTGTTGGACAGAAATCTAACTTTTTCTTTTCTTCATTTTGGCAAGAGATTAAAAAATCTCAATAATGTTTCTTTAGAAGGCTTCCTTGACCTTCATAGAACTTTGTTTCTGAATTAACTTTTATCTCCTAAAAAACTTGGGGCAGGACAAGCCAGGCATTTACATGATATTTGCAACAATTAGAAAGTTCACTGGTTTGGACTGATCTTTGGTCACCAAGTTTAAAAAGATTGGATGCTGTAATGCCAACTGATTGTATGATTGTTTAAACCTCACTCATAAAGGATTTTAGCTGAAGAGTCTTTGTCTAGGGTAGGCTTGTGAGCCCCAGCTGCATCTGTCTCTGGAATGAATGCCTTTGTGTAAATGGTCAGCTCTGCTCTGATATTTGATCAGCCCCTATTTGTATCTCAAACTATTCCTACATCAGCAAAGCGTGCATATAATGCTGGTCTTTGTAATCTGGTTGAGAAAATGCATGGGTGATCAGAGGTTCCCACTATATGGTCACCTTTGGATGATTAAGTGTAGTGGAAAGAAGTGTTACTGAATAATTATAAGTGTTAAGTGAATGACTCATCCATGCCAAGCTGAATGAGGACTGGGACTTTGTTTTTGGTTCTGCAATTCCTTGTCACCAAGGTGAGCTATCTGACTTGGCTGCTTTGATTGATCAAATTAACTTTACAAGTTTACAAGATTTTCATTTCTTACAGATGCAAATACTATGTCATCAGGCTTTGGCCACTGAAACAGGAGAGAAAATATTTTTTATTGTTAGAGCTTTGAAAGAGTAAAGAAACCCATGCAAAGCCAGCTATACCCACACCCACACCCATGCCCCACCCCCACTGTTGTATAAAATGATATGGGAGTAAAAAGTCAGACTGGTGATACTGTTTCCTGATCTAGCAGCAGGAAATGCACTCATTGTCTTTCTGTTTTAAATCATAACCTCAGAAAGTCACAATCAATTCTTATGTCCTAAGAAGCTAGGAGCAGTGTTTCTCAACAGAAATACAGTTGGCACTTGAGACAAGACAGTTTTTTGTTGTTCTTTTTCAGGTGTGATTTTCCCAATGTTGCAGCAAGTTGACTATACCTGACCCCTCAGGACCTAGATACCACACTCTCTTAATAGTTTTGACAAGAGAAAGCTCCTCTCTTTTCATCCCCACCTCCCATATTTATACATGTCTCTGGGAAACTGTGGAGTGGTGCCCGACTGAGAACCATGGTTAGGTAGTATGAATAGTGAACTATTATGAAAAATACAGAGGCATAGCCACTATCCATAGTTTACCATGTTTTATAAAAATTAGAATATGAAAAGTAACATTCAGCCCTAAAACAATAGAATATATGTAGACAATCCCTGCCTTTTAAGGTATTCCAAAAAGGTTTACATTTTTATAAATCAGTTATTTATAACTTTATATACACTTTTCCATAGAAACCATTAGGCTGCATTTCCAAGGTTTATTTAATGAATTGTAGAGTTTTTTAATAGAAAGGCCAACTTGTTGAGGTGTGGAGTTGCCATGAGGTAAGAGACCCTATAGAGTTGAATTTGCCTAAGTTCAAATTCTTTTTTTTTGGGCCTTGAACTCTTTCAGTATTACTTAGGACAATTTGATTAGGATGACAAGCTCACTGGCTTAGATGTGATAAGAATATCAATTAATTTGTTTATTTGGGGCCACATAAACATATTCTCATATCCTCTATCTATGGTGCTATGTCTTAAGATCAAAGAACCTGAGGATTTGCATTAGTAACCACATAGTCAATTGGTGATTGAAGGGAAATGACAGGTCCAGAAGGCTAGCTCCTCTAGGCCCTGAAGATGCCTGGGCAAATGTTCTTTCATGACTGAAATGACCATGTCCCTCCCAATTTTGATTCCCTCTTCTTTGGACAGTGGTAGATAAGCTGAAAGAATTTACTTCTGTATACCTCTGTGTTAACTTCACTGATTAAATTGAATCCTGTTTCTAGCCAAATTTACTGCTCCCACATGTCTAGGAAATGATCTGTTGCTTCCTATTTGGGGCTGACATTAATTTTACCTTCAGAGGGAAATAGTCTTCCTCAGATCTCAGAGTTCTTCCTGATGACTCAGGAAGAAATGAGTCATCTCATATACTGTAGATACTCATTATATAGATAAAATAACATTGATGGCAGCAAATATTTATAGAGCATTTACTTTACACCAGAAATGGAAATAAGCATAAAAAGTTAAGAGAATAGGTCTTTGTTAATACACATTTAAAGAATTCTCAAAATACCTCAGTGAACAAGAATTATATAATAAATTTAAACAGGTTGCTGTAATATTTTTTGTGCATTTATGATCTTATATTATTCTAAGTAATAAAAACATTGTACTCCCATAAACACTTGGTAATACTTGTGTCTCAGCCTCATTTTTCTTCCACTGAGTCATTCTTTCCTCCATTAGGCATTGAGCAAGCAGTCTCCAAGCATGAAACATCATTCACCTCATTTCAGACAGACCCTGTGACAGATTACAGCCTCCTCAGACATTAAAAATACATTGATCAAGAGAAGTTGTAAGACATGGAAGAAAAATTAATCCATACCCCTCTTAGAAAGAAAAGAAGAAACCACTTTTCTGAATGACCTTTGGCTGAACAGACCATCAAGTCTTGAAAATACCTGCCAGTTTCGCGTGCCTTCTGAGGTAAGTGTACTAAAGAACGTATTCTAGACTTCTCATCCACATTTATTCTTTATTGTGAGACAGTCACAAATCGTGTGGATTGCTTCTCCCAGCTCCAAAGGTAGGCTCATTGATTCTTACCCCATCTTTCTCTCCAGAATAATTTGTTTGGTTACTTAATTTTGCCTCAGTCAGCCAGCTCATAGCATTTCCCTTGCCGCTGTGACATGTTCAGCAGTGGGTCTAAATTTGTCCAATCCATGTGTCCTAATTCAGTGCATTAGTATTCTGTGTCTATTGTAGCAGATTACCATAAGTTTGACAACTTAAACAATATGAATTTATTCTGTTACAGGTTTGTAGGCCTGAAATTTGATTCCTCTCTCACTGGGTTAAGACCAAGGTGGTGGATATTTTATTATTTTCACCTGAAGAATCCTAACATACACACACACACACACACACACACACACACACACACACACACACACACACATATATATTCCAAATGGTTCATTTTGGTATGTTATACATGATTTCTGAAACCTGTAGGGAATAAATTAGTTCAACTATCTAGCAACAAACTAAGGATTGTCACAAAGGTAAACCTAAATAGTACAGTACTGATATAACAGAAGTATATCACCACTGAATTGACCTAGCATAAACTTTCCCAGGAAGGACACCCCAGAATTGTTGTAAGGCATCCTGGACCCAATCAGATCTTACCTTTGGGCGATACACCTGCTGGGTAAATAAATGGAAGTCAGGTCACTTGAGCTTAGAATATTGCCCAAGCTAGCTATCCATCCTACTCTTAAAAGTTTTGCTAACATCAGGACCCAGAAAAATTCTAAACCAATGAGGCTATTCTGTCTTATTGCAGAACAGGTCATGTTTGTCATGTTATGCAACCTCAGAGATGGAAGGAGATTCTTTTCACTTCTAGCATGAGAAAACACAAAGAACCTCAGGGAGAAGACATCACTAACATTCAAAGGAGAAAGGAATGGATACCAAATAAAAGATACTGATATAGATGTTTTCTAAGAATGGCAATTATATGTCATTTCATACAGCCATTTTTAATAAATTCAGTTTAATTAAAGCAATCAAATAAGTTGAGGATATGGATATAATATATGAAGAATATAGTGCCAGAGACTGAACCGTATGAGTATACTTCCTTCTGATATTTCAGGTAATTAAGAAACTAGGTTCTGTTATAATTTGCAAAGTGGGTGTCATAAAATTAGGTCAACATTGTTTGGAAAAAGAAAAATAAACAATTATACTTTCAAGCTAAATTCTTCCTCCTCTTGTTTTATTTTCCCTAGGGAAAAACTCTTAAACTGTAAAAAGTAATAATTAACGAGGCAGTGTAAGGAAATAATGAGAGGAAAACATAGTTAGGAGTAAAAGGGATTATTATTAACATCAGAGTTTACTGGTCTTCAAATGTTTTTATTTTTATTTTTATTTTTTTTGGTCTTCAACTGTTTTTAATCATGCTAGAGAATCGAACTATAATCATATTTTGAAAAGAGGAGTAGTACAGGTATTTTTTAAATCTTTATAATAAAAGTGTATAATTACCTCCAATGTATTTCAGAAGACATATTCGTAAAATATTGCAAAACAAAACAAAAAGACCTCCTTAGTGTCCGTAGTTTTTGTTTCCCCATGCAGATTGTTTCTTCTCTAACATCCCCCCTTCCCCAGTGATTTTTCATGGACCATGATTTTAAGCTTAACTTGAAACTATTTTTACTATTTACAATATAGTACAATATTGTTTTTTTTTTTCTTTTCAAGCCAACTGAGGAAGATGAAAAAAAAGTTATCCAAAGTTCTACTGACAGGATTCTTTACCATATAATTCAAACAAAGTTTTCAAGGATTCAGGTCACATAATGCTTAGAGATTAAACTGGGCATTAACACTTAATATTTTAACATTCATGTTTTTCCCTCTTAGAAATAAGTTAAGGATATGGTGGTTTAAAAATGAATATTGTGAAAGTAATGATTGCAAAGGCAGACATTTAAGCCTTAAATTCTCTGTCTGGGAAGATATAATTTTTATATTCTGTTAGAAGACTATGTCTGCTTTCAATTACATGTCTGAGGAAAAAAAAAACCCATTTAAAACCCATTTGTCAGTTAAATTTGTCCCATGGGCGGTCTGTTTGTCATCCCTGTTCCAAAGGCCATCAGCCTATAACCTCATTGCCAGTAAGTAAGTTCATTTCACTCAAAGTTGTATACTCCACGGGTTGCTGCAGTTTCTACATTATTTTCCCACTCGTGCTGCCATTCACTGCTGGTTATTTGAGCATGAATTTAGTTATAGATGGGAGGTGTGAGGGAGAAGGTGGCATTGGGAGGGGTTTTCTCAAGTAATGAAGGACTTACCCTGTTGTCCTTATTCCTTAGACCTTAGACCATCACGCTAAAGTACCTTCAGAGATGCAGGCTGAACAGGGTGCCTGCACATGGTTCTTTGAAGGAGGAAAACAGAATTCTCTCCCCACCCCCCAGATCTCCTCAAATGCTTATTCCCCAAGATATTCAGTAAAAGACACGTGGTTGTAAAGTCCAGGTTTTTCTTTTGTGACACTTGTTTCCTTCTTTTTTTGTTGTGCTTCTCTGTACAAAGCTCTTCTGGGAAACTTCTGCTTTCTGAATAAGATCTCTGCTGGATCTTTATTCAGGGGTTCGCACCAAAGGCTCCCATTGTATTCTGGTTAGATTTTTGCAAGTTGCAATTTTTGGCTTCTGGGCAATTTTCCTCCAGCAGCCAGGCATTCTCCAAAGACACTGCGATACCTAGAAGGCTAAAAAAAAGTCAGGTATTTTTCAGAAGAACTTTATCTCATGCTGTAATGCTCCATAACATCTACCTTAGTACTGGGCACAGAATGAATGCTTCTTGATTGATTTATAACAGGAGTGATGTTACATGAGGCAGAAACATAGGACCATGTCACTAGGATGCTTTGAAAATTTCTCAAGATATCTACCAGTAAATATCTTCTGTTGGCATTAGGATACTTAAAACTTACATCATTAGTGACTCTTTTGGACTTTCTCCTGAAGATAAAATGTAATTATTACTAATAGTGTTACTGTATTAGCTACCATTATTGTAAACTATAAAATAATTGTAAAATAATCTGTAAAATTAAAAATGGATACGAAAGTAACCTATTTTGTATTTTGGACCATGGCTGCTTAAAGCATTAGGAGGACCATGGGACTATAAGAAGTGGCAAAGCTCACAAGGACACAGTAAGAGGCTATCTGAGGAAAATTTTGTCAAGGAACATTTGTCTTCTTCTATATAAACTATTTTTTTTAAAGATTTTATTTATTTGAGAGAGAAAGAAATAGAGAGCACAGAGGGAGAGTGAGAGGGAGAAGCAGACTTGCTTCTGAGTAGAGAGTCGAATGCGGGGCTGGATCCCAGGACCCTGAGATCATGACCTGAGCTGAAGGCAGACGCTTAACCGACTGAGCCACCCCAGTGTCCCAACATTTGCCTTCTTCTAAAATTTGGCCAAGATTTTTGGTTTCAGCCTAGTTTCCAATGGGTCTTGACTCTCCAGAAAATTCACCAGTGTTCAGATTTTATCTCCAGTAATTTCCAGAACAGTCTGCAACCTGTGAAATAATTGAGGATGAAAGAGTAATAAAATATTTAGCACTCTCTAGTTTGCAGAGTATAATTGAAACCATGGAGGTATATAGCCTCTCCCACTGATGTCACCTTCAGTAAACTCCAGATATAAGGGAGGAGAAGGGTGATGTGTCCTTCCGACTGTAAATGGTTTTCTTGAGGGTTTTTAACCTAATAGAGTATCTACAAATCATTTTGAGAAATTTGAGTGGGAGATGCATTGCAACCACAAAACACTTGCTGCATTCCAATGGGTGTCAAGTGCCTTTTGTGGTTTAATAGTAATTATAAACATTATCAGCAAATCTGTCACATCTCATTATTAATTATGGATTGTTATTTGTTTCTTCAGTTCTAAAACTACTCATTAGAGATTCCTTAATTACCCTAGAGACTTAGTGACCATTTTCTGCTGTCCTGCTTCAGTCTTCTCCCTGTAAGAACACTCTACTCTTCACCTTGGATTAATTCAAACTTGAGATATATTAAATGGATACTTGACTAAAATTCCCAGGTTTTATAATACTGTGCAAATATGACCTCAGTTAAAGAGTTAAATAACTTTATGAATGTGTATTTTTTTTTTGAAAGCAAACATCTGAGCATTCCAGTGTTGTACAACTGAGCGTGGCTGGAGCTGAATGTATGTGTAAGAAACAGAACCCATTTCAATTAACAATGGAGTTCTGGTCTATACCTGGAGGTTTATTCATGCAGATGGAGGTCACAAGTGAAATCACTGCTGCAACATCTTACCAGAGCTTGCCAGTGTCATTAAATTAACTTGACAAATGCATACTAACCTGGAATAGGAAAGGTATCAAACAAGTGTCTTAAGACTATGTCAGGAGAGCATGTTATTGCACAGAACATGTCCAACTTGATGACATGACTACTGGCAAAGACTCTACCAATGATGAAGTAAACTTTAGGGTCCCAGGACCGCAGAGTATATACACAAATAAATCAATTATCCTAGAATGCAATTTATGTTTCTTTAGTGACAAATATGAACTTATCAATTATTAATTTGTATATATAAATCTATTAAGTAAAATGAATCGCAACTATTAAATAATACCTGCTAATCAATCGCTTTTCTTAGAGGAAGTAAAAAAAATTATAAATGCATCCATACTGCACCTATAAGTTTCTAGAAACATTTTATTTAATCACAGCCATAGAATGATGTAGATGCAGATGATGAATTATGAAATTGCCAGTTTTGTAGATTAAAAATAGCCAAATATTGGCAGTTAATATAGCTTAGCCTAATTGCTGAGAGAGCCAAAACTTTTAAAGATTAAATATTTTGTACAAGCTCCTGTAGTTTGTAGTAGGTGAGCCAGCTTTCATCCAAAGTCTGTCTGTATACAAATCTCTTGGCCGGTCTGTTTTCAGTATTCAGTGCTGCTCCAGCTTGGTGACATCTCCAGCTCTGTGGCTCGTACACTGCAGGAAGGCACCCTGAACACAGAAGTGCTTCCATTTTTTGTTGGGATACAGGGGCACATTACAATCCGTTTCATGCTTGAACCATTCCAGTCTGCATCAATCTATTTTCCTCCTTTTGAAGAAGGTCTTGTCCTTGGTTATATCCTAAGTGAGCAATGAAGCAGTCAAGTGGAGCTTGACTTATCCCAGTTTCTTCAGAAACCAACTGACGGGTATATTCAGGGGTTTATATAGGAACGAACGCACCAAATACATTAAAAGACAAAGTTCATTCATATATCTTTTATAAGCCAATAAAATTGATTTTTAATTAGTGTTCTAATGAGCTCATTGAGACACTGTGCTACTGTGTCATACATACCTATTTTCCCCCCATACACATGCTATTTGAAGCAGGAAACAAAAATAGCCTTGGGTCTTATCATAATTCATCTCTTTAAATAACTTTGTGCTTGAATTCATTTGCCATAGCTGGCTCCCTTGTTTGCTTCTTTGCCCCAGTAATTCAAAATATATTGCATTAAAAGGGGAAAAAAAAAAAGAGAAAGGGAGGCAAACCAAGAAACAGACTCTAAACTATAGAGAACAAACTGATGGTTATGAGGGGAGGTTGGTGGGGGATGGGGGAAACAGGTGATGGGGATTGAGGAGTGCACTCGCTGTGATGAGCGCCCGGTGTTGTGTGGAAGTGTCGAATCACCGTATTGCACATCTGAAACTAAGAGTACACTGTATGTTAACTGGAATTTAAATAAAAACTTAAAAAATATATATATTGCGTTAAATTAACATGAGATTGAAATGAAAAAGAGTAAAACTATTTTGTTTACCTTCTAGGGGATTCAGATATATGCATTTTTTTTTCTTTCTCTTCCTTTCCTCTTCTTTCCAGCAGTCTCCTGTATATGTGGCTATTTCAGAGATGTTTTATTTTGAACTAATAAACACAGACCTAAATTGGTATGGGTTAGTGTTTTCCTGAGGGAGAGATGTTAGATCATGTCAGTCATGATTTCATTTTCTGAAAACAATTTTACAGATCCATTCTGTTCTGCACTGGCTACTATCATCTCTTTCTTTCCTTTATCTCACCAAGATTTTTATCTCTTGGTATTTGTTTGAAGCAAAAAATAGATGTTTTCATAAAAGATGTCCATTTAAAATATAATATTGGGTAAAAATGGGCTTATGGATATCCTACAAATGTAGAACATTTAGTTGCTTTTTTTGCATCTAGCCCTCCAGAACTAGTATTGTAAGAAATTATTTTTTTAAAAAAGGATATTAAGCCTAGAGCATAAATAGGGTATGTATTTTATTTTATGATTATGTAGAGTATCAGATGAGTTGTCAGATGGCATGGTGATTTAATTAATATATTCCCCAAATAAGCTATAATGGTAGCTAATAATGTGGAATGATATGGATGTGACTTAAATGGAAGTAACACCTAAAGCAAGATATGGCAAACTGTTATCTGTGGGCCAAAACCAGCCCGTTGTTAATTTTTGTGAATAGGCACATTCATTTATTGTGTTGTCTGTGGGAACTTTTCTGCTACCATGACAAAATTGAGAAATTGTGACAGAGATCAGAGAGCCCACAAAACTGAAAATATTTACTACCTTGCTCATTTATCTTTCTGACCCAGATCTATAGCAAAAGTATATAGAAAGAAGTCCTATGAAATGAATAAAAGGCTGAGAATAAAATACAGTCCTATTTTATATTTAAATTAAATGGAAGAAATTTTAGGGTCTTAGGCTAAATCAGCATTCCTTTAAAGGGCTTGCAATTCAAAGGCAGCCTAGCAAGTAGAGGTGAGTGGGTATATGGAATGTAGTCAGTAGGGTAGTTGTTTCATAATTAACTTTATTTGGCACACAATTTTCAGTATATAGCTGCGCTGAGGGTTGTGTGTTAATAAAAAATACGAAAAGGCAACCTTCTAACATAAAGCTACCTGCCAACATGACTGTCTGCCAGGTTGATACCAGAGAGTTAAGGTGTTTCATCGGTTTATTCTGAGTCTTTGGGGAGGTTGGAGCTTGTATTAATCTGGATAGGCTAGGATCTTGTTCAGTAATAAACAACCCCCAAATGTCAGTGGCCTAAAAACAAAGGTTTAAATCTTGTTCAAACAGAGGGCACCGTACCTCGGGTAAACTTCCAGGCACCTGTCCTCCACATGACAGCTCAGCTTTGCATCTCAATATCAACATATGCTCCCACGATTGCAGGAGCCATGAAGAAAACTCTGAAAAGTCTCCAATGGCAATTAAATGCTCCTGCCCAGAGGTGACACATATCACCTCCACCTGCATTCTATTAAAAAAAAGTCATATAGCCATTCCTAACCTCAAAGAGATAAGGAACTATAATTATGTTATATCCAGAATGATGATACTACGAGGTTTTGAGGGACCGTGGGACAGCACAGGGCAGTTGGACAATAGGTTGACTCGATAATAGTTTTTCATATTCTACCTCAACTCCTCTTACCAACCACCCAGGAGTGTCTTCAGAAGGCCATATATTTAGCCTTTCATGAGTAGGAGAGAATCGGTGGGGAAAATGTTAGTATTCAAAGTGTATGCAGGTAGGCAACCATATACACCAATAGTACTGTTGCAAAGATCAACTAGATTTCCGAATTACTGAGTATTACATGTTTCTTTCTCTGTTCGACTTGTCCGTTTCTCTTAACTACCAGTGTTTGGTGGAAAATTAAGGCCCTTTTCTGACTGAGTTTTTAGTATAACAGCTAATTTATTTATTTATTTTAAAGAATTTTATTTGTTTTTTGACAGAGAGAGACAGCGAGAGAGGGAACACAAGCAGGGGGAGTGGGAGAGGGAGAAGCAGGGTTCCTGCTGAAGGCAGGAGGGAAGGAGGATGCGGGGCTCCATCCCAAGACCCTGGGATCATGACCTGAGCTGAAGGCAGACGCTTAATAACTGAGCCACCCAGGTGCCCCTATAACAGCTAATTTAAAATAATGCTATTATCTTTGCGCCTGTAAGCTCAGCTTTGATAAAAAGCAAAACAAAACAAAACCGAACTAGTTGCTCCTCACCCTGGATTCTACATGAAGAACAATATAATCAGTTCTTTCCTTATCCTTCAACCCAGGGTCAGATTCCAAAAGCAGTTCTTCTAGCAGTTCCTTCTCGGTTCACTCAGTTCCTCTTCATCCACTATATGGATACATAAACATCAATGTTCTTGCTCCAGTGGCTTTGTCCTAATTCACGCTTTTACTCTTTTTCTCTTTGGTTCCAATATATCTTTGTCCCTATTTTTCTCAGGAGTCAACACCTGTGTTATGGACTGAAGATTTGTGTCCATATATTGAAATCTAATCCCCATTGTGATGGTGTTTGGAGGTAGGGACTTTGAGAGATAATTAGGTGATAAAGGAGGAGACCTCATGAATGGAGTTATGCCCTGATAAGATGAAGCCAGAGAGCTAGCTCACTCATCTTTCTACCATGTTAGGATACAATGAGAAGTCAGTCATCTGCAACCCAAGTGAGAGACCTTACCAGAACCTGATCATGTGATCTCAGACATGCATCCTACAGAACTGTGAGCAATAAATGTGGTTTAAGCAACCCAGTCTATGGTAATTTGTTATAGCCGCCTAAATTGGCTAAGATGGGTTACTTAACCACAAATGGATAACATCATATAGCACTCATAACTCCAGCCTTCTCACATATAACTGGAGAAATGTGTTATTCATGATGGTCACTTTACTACATCAATTTTACTGAGATTTTGTTAGAACGTCGGGTGATTTTCTTTATGGAGTTTTTTTTTCTGTAGTGCAGATGGAAATGATTGGTGGTGGGTCCTGCTGTCCTAAATTTTGTAAACCACTCTATGCCTGTCCTCACCCATGCACACATATGTATTTTGTTCATCAAACTTCCTTTTCCTCAAGTCTCTTGTTTTTCCTTAAGTTGAATTTTTACTTGGTTCTTTTAATATCCACATCTTAAAATGGCCCTCATGTTCTTTCACATTAAACTTCTTTTTCTAAAAATAGCAAATGAAAACACTTACCTTTAAACAAATTTAGAGTGATTGCTATGTATGAACTAAAAATGAGTGCTGAAAATTTCACAGTATGTACAATTTTCCGTGCTTTAATTTGAGATCACTTACAAAGAAGACATTTGAATTCGGTTGGTCACTGGGGTCCTCAAATGTCAATAAATATTACTGTATTTGGTTTGTGTTTCTCATGTGAGGGAATAGGCTTACAGTTTGAGATATAGCCCAAACAGTTCGGCTGTTCAGCTTTCAGCCCTTCAATATCAACTTAGGTCCCTCATTAATCTTATACATCACTTCCCCAGTATCCAGTCTGGAAAGGACTGAACCATCTGAAACTAAAAATAGCTAGAGTTTGATTAATATTCTGCAGGTGACTGTTGGGGCAGCATGTAGAACTCTGCTTCAAAATGGTGTCCAAAATTCCTAAGTCTTTGTCTTTCTATAAGAACAGATCAATGACCATCACCAGTAGGCAACTGAGCACGGGTCTGACGGTTATCTATTAACACTGGGTATTGTAGGTGATGCCCTCCCACGTCCAGAAATTCATGTGATTCACAGTTGGCATCTTGCTGAAGATTACTGGATGAATGTGAAGTGATGGGTCTGTGATGGATTTCACTTATGATTGTTTTTTGACTGTTTTGCTTAACATTCTTCTCTGGCTAGACATTCGCCAGCTAGAGTCATTGAACTCAATCATTGCAACATTTTAAATTTGCACACATTTACCAGCCACATCTTTTTAAAACTTTCTTTTCTCTAAAACTATGTATAAAAGAAATAAAATTGGTATTTTTTTCTCTTCTACCCAATAGAAAATTTTCTTTTCTAGATATAAAACATTGAGTGACTATTTCAAGTTTGGATTCATTGTAGGTATATGCTTATATTCACTATGTGCTTTATAATTTTAAAAATTCACATAGACATACTAGTCACAGGCTAGCTGTAAATTCCCATTCTTAATTGTTTAAAGGAAGACAAAAGAAAGCAAGGAAATAATTGGTAAAAGATAAATATTTTTGAAACTGTGACTGAGTGTTCAATAAAAATGAAAACAGAGGCTTAAACTTAAGCCAAACAGTCTAGTAAAACTTGAAGATTTCAGCTCTAGCTTATTCTCTTTTGTAATACTTTCCCTGTTATGATTCTTGTTGACTGATTTCAGTATATCTATATATGATATTCTGGCCCCTTATTCCTGGATTTCCTGTCCATCAGTAATGTCCTTCACACAACCTCAGTCACTCCCACACTTACACCTGGATATTTGAGTTCTTTTTCTTTCTCTCCTAGATGATTGACTACCTTTTACCCTCACCTTTTTCCCCACATGGCCAACTCTGTTTCCACCACCCTCACTCTCTACTGAAAACTTTACTTTCTATTTCATGAGTTAACAGGGGAAAAAAAAAAAGAAGAAGACAACTTCCCAAGACTATAAGACCCTTTCTACTCACCTAGATCATCACAGCCTATACCCTCTGTCTTCATGACT
Organism: Callorhinus ursinus; assembly: GCF_003265705.2. NCBI lineage: Eukaryota > Metazoa > Chordata > Mammalia > Carnivora > Otariidae > Callorhinus > Callorhinus ursinus. The sequence goes on along the minus strand of NW_027397074.1, from coordinate 64,951,574 downwards.
ATGGATTCACTGCCGATGCTCCTAATGGAACAACTGTTTCTGTTGTACAAGCTCCCACCCTCTCCTATCTCCTCAGTTGCTTTGGCTATCTCTTTCTCTCATATTAGTTTTTCCTCTCTGCTATATCACTCCCAAAAATTGCTATTATTTCTCCTTGTTAAAAAACAAATAACCTTCTCTTGACTCCGCTTCCTCTCCATCTACTGTCATTTTAAAAGAAAACGGTTCAGAAGTGTTGTCTATAATCTGCATCCAACTCCTTTCCTCCCCATCGCTCTTAAACCTGCTGTGAACAGGCATTTGTTCCTTCCATGCCCCTGAAATTTGTCTTAAGATGACCAGTAACCTCCCCATCCTCTCAATCAGCAAATCCCCCTGGATCCAGGTTCCCATTACATCCCTAACCTCATCACTTTATATCACTTCTATTGCTATCACCCTGGTCCAAGTCACCTGGACCAGAACCCACCTGGATCACAGCAGCAGTCTCCCAACATTGTCTCCCTGCTTCAAGCCTCATTATTTCCCTCCTCCATATACCTATTTTCAGCACAACAATATGATCTGTTACAAACTAACAGAAAGGTAACAGATCTACTCACTCTGAAATGTTCCAGTGCTTCCTATCTTTTTCAAAGTAAAAGTGAGCGTCCTGTGAGATTCAATCCCCTCTTTAACTTTTGCACCCTATTCCCCTACTTAGGTCCCTCTTGCTCACTTTACACTTGTCACCTGGGCCTCTTTGACGTTTCTTCAACACACCAGAACACTTCCACCTCAGGGCTTTGCTCTGGTTGTTTTTTGTTTTGTTTTTTTCCCTCTGCCTGTAGTGTTCTGCCAGCTAGTTCACCACACCTACCAGCTCACTTTCTTCAGGTCTTTGCCTGTTGAATATCCCCTTCTCATTGAACTCTTTCCTGACCATCCATTCAAATTTGTATGCCCGCCCTCCCTACCTCCCGCTCCTGCTGAATTTCTTCTTCAGCATTTATTATCATCTGGAGTACTATTTATTTTATTTAACTTTTTTGACTCGCTTTCCACTACTGCGGTGTAAACTCAATGGGGGCAGGAATTTTTGTCATTTTTCTTTGTTGCCATATCCCCAGCAGAACAGTGACTGGCATATAGTAGGACTTTAATAAAATGTCTTAAATCATAGATGAGTGGTATTGGTTATTGTGCTTGGGTGGAATTACATGGCAGATGCGGCAAAACTACCAAGGCAGTTCTCTTCTTAGAGTGTTTCCCTCCACATTCCAATAGGACACTCTATTGCAAAACTGATCTTGGGGTGCCTGGGTGGCTCAGGTCATGATCCCAGGGTCCTGGGATCGAGCCCCGCATCGGGCTCCCTGCACGGCGGGAAACCTGCTTCTCCCTCTCCCACTCCACCTGCTTGTGTTCCCTCTCTCGCCGTGTCTCTCTCTGTCAAAAAATAAATAAAAAATCTCCAAACAAAAATAAACTATCTCAACCCTCTCTCTCTCCCTATGACTTTTTTGTTTGTTTTGTTTGTTTCTTGAGGGCATATCTGGTGGTTTTAATTTTTATATTTTTATCACCTGGAGAAAGGGTGCATGAAACACATGTTGAATAAGTAAATATGAGAAAAGACAAAGGATATCTTGATGAACAGCAAGGACCAAGCCATGTCCATGCTCTGTAAGACAGGAAACATGCCAGAAGATTGAGGCTCTGATGTACTCAACAATGGCATCATGAGGATGCTGATGCTCCATATTATTCTCTGACCAAAAATGACATTCTGTGCTTCTCTGAAGCTAGTTTAGAAATGAACATTGTGGATAAGCTCGGTTGCTATAGGAGTCAGGTAACAGCAAGTGAACTTGATTTAAAAGAAAACTAGAAACAGCTGGTTTTCAAGGTTAGCTTTAGTTGCCTTGTTTAGGCATAACTGATGGCAGTTTTCCATATGTCATCATCATTGCTCTTGTCATTTACACATACCAATCAGAATCCTTTTCACTTCTTAGCAAATATTGAACATTTACCACATACTTGGCATGATAAGCAGCAGAGGGAGTACAACACAGCAATGAAGAAAAACCAGATATGTTTCTGGCTTTTTAGAACTTACAGTGATTTCAAATTATGGTAGTTGCTACCATGATACAGAATGCATATTCTTTAAATCTAAAAAAAAAAAATAACAGCTTTTTGGAGATATAATTCCCATACTATGAGTTTTACCCTTTTAAAATATACAATGCAGTATTTTTTAGTATAGTCACAGAGTTTTGCAACCATCACCAGAATTCGAGAACATTTTTGGCATCCCAAAAAGAAACTCCAGTACCCATTATCAGTCACTCCCCAGACCCTACTCCCCCCATACCCTGGCAACTACTAATCAACTTTGTGCCTTGATGGATTTGTCTGTTCTGGGTATTTCCTGTAAATGAACTATACCATATGCTATCTCTGTTACTGGCTTCTCTCACTTAGTATAATATTTTCAAGGTTCATTTCTGTTGTAGTATATATCAGTACTTTGTTCATTTTTATTGCTGAATAATAGTCCATTGTATGAGTAAACCATATTTGTTTGTCCATTTATCAGTTGATGGACATTTGGGTTGTTAACACTTTTTGGCTGTTACAAATAATGCCACTGTGAACATTCATGGACAGGCTTTTGCATGCACATATGTTTTCATTTCTCTTGTGTATTTACCTAGGAGTAGAACTGCTGGATCATTGGTCACACTACTTTTTTTTTTTAATTGGAGGACAGTTGACATACAATAGTATAGTATTTTCAGGCATACCACATTATATACATTATGAAACATAACTATGTTTAACACTTTGAAAAACTGCCAAACTGTTTTCCAAGTGGCTGCACTATTTTATAATCCCACCAACAATATATGAAAGTTCCAGTTCTTCTCCATCCTTGCTTGACACTTGCTCTTGTCTGTCTTTTCTATTTTAACCCTCCCAGTTGTTATCTAGTGGTGTTTCATTGCAGTTTTTGGTTTGCATTTCCCTGATGACGAATAATACCGAGCATCTTTCATGTGCTTATGGCTATTAAGAATACGATATTCTGAGAGAGTTTCTGTATTCAGGAAAGGCCTTTTTGAGGCAAGCTATTTTAATAGATTTGAAATGTATGTAGGATTTAGGTGGGATAAGCATGAAGGAAAAGCTCCCCATGTTAAGAGAACAACCCTTACAAAGATCCTGAGGTTCAAAGGCATTTGTGTTTTAGAGGGACTGAAAGAAGGTCACTGTGGCTGGGCAGGGGTGGGTGAGGTGGAGGGTGGCATGAAAGGTTTTGAGAAGTCAGCAGGAACTGAAGCACACAAACTTTAGAAGATATAATTCAGCAAATTAATTTCATTCACAGCATTTAGGGAAGACAGCAGATTTTTAAGCACAGAAGTGAAATAATTGATTTATGGTAATAATACCTGATGTGCATAGCACTTACCATGTTCTGGGCACCATTCTAAATGCTTTACATATATTTACTACATCTGTTACCCTACAAGGTTGTATATTATTTTCCAATTGCTGCTGCAACAAATTACCATACACTTAGTGGCTTAAAACAGCATAGTTTATTATCTTGGGGCATCTTCTGGGGGAAGATTTTTCTGGTTATTAATAGCATAAGGTATGTACTGTGATTTTCTGCCTAGTAACTTTTTCACGGTCACATAGATTGGTGACAGCACTGGGATTTAAACCAGAGATCTGATTCCAAAGAGCACATCTTTAACCCCTAAACTATCCTGCATCTCATAGTTACTAGATTTTTACAAATGTACAATTATTTATTTTTTACCGGCACTGCCCTGTGGAACGCTGCATCAGAAAAATGGTTAATATAATTCATAAATGAACCTATGTGCTTGTAGGTAAAGCTCAGTATGCCTGGCTCCTTTTAACCTTGTGGTTTATTCTTTTCTAGTTTTTATAAATGTTCTTCTAGTTGTTAACATTAGTGTCTTTATTTGACCTTTCCCAACAGCTGACCTATTTCATGGAAAAAATCTAACTGGTCAATTTCTGCCTGTTAGTACAGGAAAGAAAATTTGGCATTTGTAAGAGTCAGTTGGTACTAGTATGTAAACTGAATATCCCGGTATATTTATCAGTATTCACAAATGAGTATAATGAGGAAATGTCCAGGATACTTCTGTCACCTAAGGCCACTTTAACTCTCTGAGTTAAAGACTCAATGTTGATTAAAAATTTTTGCCTCAGAGGGTCTGGTTGTTCAGAGGATTTAATGGAGGGAAAAATATATGATATTATATACAAATAGGAGTACTCACACTTAATTCCTATATGGAGGGATAGCCTAACTATAACTTGACTCTTCAACCCTAAATAGGTTAAACAACAGGAGTTCTAAAGTTTGCAGTTTCCTTAAGCTTAGTCAGTAAACTCACAAATTGAATAAAAAATGCAGCCTACATTTGCAGCCTGTACTTTGGAGTTTAATGTCTGAATTTATATGCCTTTAATAAATTGCTATTGGTAGAATAATTACTTTTGTCTTTTGGGGAAAAATTTTGCCTCAAATTTTCCTCATCTAATTTAGCCTTTCTATTATAATTATGTTACAAATAAATACAGCTTTTTATTGTTTTGGGAAGCAAATATTGGGACAAATATGCCCCTTATTAATACACAATGTCCTACAGCATATTGAAACAAGGCTTTGCTTTTTGAATTATTGATTAGAACTCTCATAAGTTGTACATATATTAAGTTGCACTTACAACATTCTGAAAGTAAGAATGTTTTGTGAAATGAAACACCTATCTTTATTGTTAAAAATGTTGATCATACATTTAAGGGCGTCTTTGTCTATAAAGGGAAATTTTACCCTTGATAATCGCAAAGCTCATTTACATATATAAATTCACATCTAACTCTTGCAAGTATGTAAAATGGTTTAAAATATGACTGAGATCTGGGAGAAAAAGGATGATAGAAGATGAAAGAAGCTCATCTTAATTGTTGTATTTCCATTTCTTTAATCACCGTTTCTTTGTAAGCACTGAAGGCCACACTAAGATGACATGCCATGTCGGGCCATCCTGTCTGGTCCCTTACTAAGACACATGTGTGTGTGTGGGGGGGTGTGGGGTGAGGGGAGCTTGAGGGGTTTTCTTCTCTCTTCTTAATCCTTCCTCTACCTTCATCTTATGCCCAAGTAGAGCACCGTTCAGTGGGTTTTGTTGTTGTGACACAGCACTGGATTTCACAATTAGCTCTGCCTAAACTCTGACCTTGGACCAGTCAGTCACTAGCCTTTGGGGGGAACTAGTCCACTGCATTACAAACTGGAGGAGCGGGACTGGATGAGACCAAATGTGACCTTCTGCACCCAGAATCTATACCTTATCGGTGATGTGATTTTCCAGGAATGAATGAAGTGATGGCATGCTGATCCAGAATGGACATGCCCCAGGGATGACCAGCACAAGGTCCTTCCTGCTTAGTATCTCCAGGTGGAAAGCCTCTGCCATTCGCTGAAGTCCTGCCTCTCCCCAACTAAAGCCCGTGTTTTTTTGGTTTCCTTTGAACTATGTCTTCCCAGATGCTGTCTGTTTCATTCCCAAGTCAAATTTAAGCTCTGCTCCTAAATTCTCCTGATCACTGAAGAAAACAGTTCCACCGACCCCTTGGTTTTTTATTTCTCAGGATGGGGAAGGTGGAATAAGTTTTTTCATTCCTCTGCCTCCTATGTGCACATTTATGTGGGACCCATGGGGTCAGAAACCCTCTGTGTTTCACTGGCTCTCACTTTTGGCTTCTATTGTTGACTCTTCCTCTTTTTCCCTCCCTGCTTTTTTGTGACCCCATGTGAGTTATTTTTCTCTTCTCTCTCTCTTGCTATTCATTTTTTATATCAGCCCGTTAACAAAGTCAAGTGTCTTACCCTTTACAAATTAGCTCATTTGAGCTGCTGCTTCTCTAGAAAAGACATATTTGTGTGATGACTACTAGCAGATTTAAGGGCATAAAAAGGACCTATCCTCACTCATTTCTACACCTCAATGATCAAATAAGTATTTTCTGGGTTTTTACTACCGAGATGATTCCAGACTGGTAGTGAGAGGATGAGTGGTCAAGTTACTTGTATTTCCTTAATGAATACTAATTAAACCTCTCATCTAAAATAGCAAGATTAGTAAGCCTTTTTATATAGAGTACCAGAAAAAAATTGAAGTCCATTGAAGATACCATATGTCATAAAGAACTTTCAAAGGACTAGAATGTATCGTTTTCTGCTATGAAATGTAGTCTCAATTGTGTTCCAGTGATAATTCATAAACATAACATTTGAAATAGAAAAGAATATTCCTCTTCAATGAAAACCCATTTTGGCTACTTAGGAGATATGTTCCAGACAGAACCTTGCTACACAGTGGGCCCTTGAACCAGCAACACGAGCATCACTCAGGAGCTGGCTAGAATGCAAAATTAAAAGTCTTCACTCCATGTCTAGTAAACCAGATTCTGCTTTTTACAGACATGCCCCAGGCATTTTTTATGCACATTCAAGTTTGAGAAGCACTGCTCTAGAAAGTCTTAATATGACAAAAATCTAGAATAAAGAAAAAATCCACATAGGTGTGAAAATACAAATACGTGTTTTTTATTAGTAGGTTTTACAAATTTACAGGTAAAATTAAATTCATATTTGTATGTAAAAATCACTCAGATTTATAAAATACTACAGTATTTTCATTATAAATAATCCCAATTGTCTCTAGGTAGCATTGAAATTCAGAGGTACAACTATTTACAGGTTTTCATTTGACCAAGATATATGATAATTTCAAACAAAATATTACAGGTCCTCATACTTGAGAGAATGTAATATATAAGAAAATTCACTGCTATGAGTTGATAAAAGTAATATAAGTAATGTAAGTAATACTATGTACCAAAACATCCCACAGTTTAAAAGAAAGTTGTCTTTATCCTAACTTCATTTGTTTCTCTTATTGTGACCCCACTTCCACTAAGGGTTTTCACAAAACCTTAATAGCACTGTTCTTTGTGTCTCCCACCTAATTATAATCACACTACCGTACTATTCAGTAGAGGGCTAATTGTTTCAAAATAGAGTGCTGAAGCAAAGGCCTCAGGTGTATAGTTAAATGAGGTGTTAATTGGATGACAGGTGCATTAACTTGGAAGTAAGAAAATCAAGGGGATGGTGGTGACAGACTCAGCTAGGAGGCCAGGGGGTCATTTTAAGGATTCACCACTCTCTTTTAAAGGTTTGGTATCTATATAGTTTTGCGGTCTTGGCATCTGAAAATCAAGTGAGATCTGGGAGAAATCAAATTGTGGTCAAATGCTAAATGTGATAATAAGCTCACTCCTTTTGTATTGTATTTTTCTGGGTACCTGTGCAGATCAGCAACCCAGTTTGAGGAGTCTCAGCTACCGGACTCCCCTTGACCATACCCCCGGCCTATTCTATTCAGACCAGTCCATATGAGGGTGTTTGCTGCTTTCTTTCATCTTCATCGCCTCTCCCCCAAACCTACTGTATATCTGTGTATCCACCAATTGTCATTAACTACTCCTTTGTCACAAAATGGGTGCTTCTTTTTGTTTCCTAACCTCATCACTTAGCACATATCCTGAGACATTTCCCACTTAACTTCCCCTCTTTAAGGCACAGATGAGGGTGAATTTTTGGCATGGCAAAGGGAAAGTGAATCAGAAATAGAGAGAGGTTTGGAAGAATCCAGAATGATGTCCTTGGCATCATAGTAACCTCTCAAAGCCAACCACTTGTATCTGTCTATATCCAGTTAGCTCATGTGGATACTCTTTCTTGTTAAAGAGGACAGTACCACAGATAAAACCAGGGTTTTCAAATATGGTTGTGAACCATCCTGGTGAAAGTCACCTGGGGGACTATTAAGAGTGCAGATTCTTGACTCTCACTTCAGTTATTCAGAATCAGAATCATTAAGGATAAACTTCATAAACATATTTTTTACAGAAGACCCCCACGTGGTTAATTTAAACAATGAACTAGTTACATCCTGTATAAACAGGACACTAGGCTCATTCAATCTCTTGTCAAAGATGACTAAAGCAATTCCTTGCAATCCTATTTCTTTGCTTCTAGGAGAGCAAGCAAGCAAATAATGAAATTCCCACCTATTTCAGTGTATTAAAGAAAAAAAGAATTTTTAGTTTGGGAAAGATGGATGAAAATTTTATAGGCTTTGTATTTTTTTAAGCTCTTCATTATTGTTCAACATGGGATATCCTGGAAGACCCTTCATCAATTAAATCAAAATATACTACAACCACTTAGCAGCTACTCTCTATAAGGATGGCTGACCTAACTGAAAGGTAATACAAAAGTAGGTTAATGTCTGTGCCATCATCTCTTCATAGTGTTTCATTCACACAAACATATGTGGGATAGAGATGGTGATTATTCTAAAAAGAAAAGTTTTCTGAATTCATCTGCCATGATATGTGCTGTTTTCTGAATTCATCTGCCATGATATGTGCTAACTATGGGCTGCATAGAAACCATAAATGTCAATGAGACCACAGGAGAACATAAACAGTTGAGAGAAAATGAGAAGGATGATGAATGGGAGTTCCATCTGAGTAAGCAGTTGTAGATTCAATCGTTGTAACCTTTGGGGGCTAATTAGCAAAGTCATTAGGGTGAGGCTGGTGCGGTGAATGCCCCAGAATACTGAAACTGTAATAAGATTTTCTAATTTAAAAGGCAAGTCAGGTATTTAAAATAAGCTTACTTCTTTGGTTGGTCAGAAACACCATTTTGCTAATTAAACTGTTGATTCTTAAAACACCATTAATAAATACTAAAAGTCATTTGCATAACCCATATGAATTGCATATGCTAGAAAATCAGAAGTTAGAGAAAACTATCAATGATTTTTATTCCCTTGGTACTCTTGAGAATTTGCAGTAAATAACAGCAAGAGTATATATATATAATACATTAAAACTTACTAATCTCTTATGGAAATTTTGGTTTGTGTTACAAGAAACATTTTTAACAAGATCACTAAAATGTTAACTATTTTCTACTGAAAGGAAGATGTTTTTATATGGTCAATTAAGAGAAAAAAAACTTTTATTACTGATATTAGGAAGATTCAAAGAGCCTGTCACTGATTATTAACAGCTAGTTAAATGCCTTTTGCAAATTGATTTCAAAATTTTAGCTGCCAGATTGAATTATATTCTTTTTGACCCTTGGAAAGAAAAATCATAGTGGTTTTCTAAAGGTTTTTTGACATAATTAGAAAACTATATCAATCTATGAATCATTCTTATAGGGTAGAATTGATTGACTTTAGGAAAAAATTTCATTTTGTTAGTCTTTTCCTTTATGAAATAATTATAACAGTGTATGTTTTAGCCACATTTATTTAGGTATATTCAAAGCAAACACTACTTGGAGACAATTATGGTTATTACCTATGACCAAAAGCCTTATGGGCATCTGAACACCCACAGTTTTGTCTTATGTCAAATGTATGATTAGCCAAACTGCTTGTATAATCAGTATCCATACCAGATCGCCCTCTGAGGCAAAAGTTTTCAAATGTGTATTTTACCCCCTATATCTTTATGCTATATTGGTTGATTATCTATGCTGGTACTTAATAGAATGAATTTTCTAATCAGTTGATTTGAGCTTTATTTTATCATTATGCAGCTTCTTCAAGTCACTAGTTTTGAAATAACTCCTAAATTGTGCTCCATAATTTGATCATAAATTTTCTTCTTTTTCTATTCTTTGTCTAGAATTTTTTTTTTTTTTGAGAGAGAGAGAGAGAGAGGGAGCATGCACATGAGCAGGGGGAGGGGCAGAGGGACAGGGAGAGAGCAAATCTCAAGCAGACTCCACACCCAGTGTGGAGCCTGACTTGGGGCTCTATCTCACCACCCTGAGATCACGACAAGAGCAAAAATCAAGAGTTGGACACTTAAAAGCTGAGCCACCCAGGCGCCCCAGTCTAGAAATGTTTGATAGATAGGGATAAGAGATTAATTTGTGGATGACTAAGCAATAGATGTCAAACAGTGATTGGGAATGAGTTATTTAGTAAAGCTTAGGTGGCCACAGCTATTTTCACCAGCTAATTATTCCTCGATGTAATTTTTTATGTTCATGTATAATCTCATCCCATGTTTTCAGAAGACTCATTTTGCAAGAGCACAGTCTTTGCTGTACCAAATGTTATAAGGATGTGAAGCAACCGAGACTCAAGAACACTGCTACAGGCAGTGTAAAATGGTACTGCCACTTTGGACAACAGCTTGGTAGTTTCTTACAAAGTTAAACATACACTACCCAGCGATTTGACTCCACATGCAAGAATTTACTCAACATACTAGAAAAGATGTCCAAAAAAATTGTGCAAGAATGTTAATAGCAACTTTATTTATAACATTGAACACCTGAAAGCAACTCAAATCTCCACCACCAAGCAAACTGAGGTATAAACTATACAGTAGCCGCTGCTTCACAATAAAAAGAAACAAGCAAATGGATAAACATATTGCGGTATGACCATACAATGGAATACTACTCAGCAACACAAAGAAAAAGGAACTATTACATGGATGGATCTGACAGACTTTATGTTGAGTGACAGGAGCCAGAAACAAATAGTACATACCATAATATTCTGTTTATATGAAGACTACAAACATGCAAGACTAATCTATGGTATTAGAAATTAGAGTAGTAATTGCCTTTGGTGGTGAGGTGGTGGTATGGAAATTATTAAAAATGGATACAAAGGAACTTTCTGGGGTGATGGTAATATTCCTTATCTTGATTGAGAAGATGGTTGCCCAGGTGTACACAGTTTTTAATACTCAACTATGTAGTTAATATCTGTGCATTTCACTGTATATAAATTATAATGCAATGTAAAGACCTACATACATGCATAAATACATAAATGGATGTATGGATGACTGAATGAAAGAATGAATGAATGAATGAATGAATGAATGAAAATTATGGTCTCTGTCTTCAGAAAGTCTAGACTTCAATCTTGGCTTTACAACTTCCTGGCTATGTGACCTTGAACAGTTACTTTATTTCTCTGTGCCTTTTTTCCTTAAACTTAAGTTGATAATAATAGAATACTGTGAGGATGAAGCAAATTATTCTAGAGCATGGAAGAGTGCTAGGAACACAGTCATGCTTCAGTAATTCTTAAATATTATGACATTATTCTCCCTTGACATGAAGATATCAATTTGACTGTAACTCAACATCCATGTTCTGTTTCATATATACTGTTTCTTTCCAGGTAGCAAGATGATTTATAGGCTAACTAGTATGGTGTGCCTTCTTGTTACACAAGCAATTATTTTTTATTGTAAAAATGAAGGTATTAAAAGATCACTTGCCCTTTTATTGTGTTGAGCAGTTAGCTTGATCCACCTACAATTAACTATTGTAATTTTAGCTGTCAGTGTACAAAAGCAATATACAAAGTTTAACTGAGACCACTGAAAATTATGGCTCCACATATTTCCATATTCTTTACACTGAATTCCAAAATTCTTAGTTTAAATAAAGAGTGCAATGACAGGCACTTGCAACAGAGAAAGCAACTAGTTTTCATAATTGAGATAATAGAATTAGTAGGGGTAACTATAACTCCCAGTTCATTCAATTCACTGAGTAAAGCTTCCTTAAAAAAACATCAGGAGAAAAAAAAATCAATAATTTAAATAATCCTTCCCTAGGATTTATCTGTTAGCTGAAAAGATCTTGAATTTCCTATTAGGAGATAAAGTACCTAAGCCATTATGGATACTTGAGCCTGTCTGACCTTAATATCTTCTATTTAGTACTGCATATGTGAGCAATAAGGAAGTCATCCTGTCATCTTCCCGGACAGCTGTATTCACAATGAATGACTGGGGAAAAAATTGGTTTCTCCCACTGAGGTCATTCATTACTTCCCATGATTTCTTGCTTTTAAGGCCACTGGAAAGTCATTCCTTACATTGTTAGCCCCTTAGGAGAGCAGTTAGAAAAGCAATAGACTCACCTAGTAGTAATTTACATTCACTGAGTCATAGGAAAGTGTTTCTCTTCCTTTATTAGGTATAATTCCATCAGACTCCTTGTTTAAGGCCTTGTGTATTTGTATAAGTGTATCTAGTTTTCTCTTATTCTGCTCAAAGGGATAGGATTCCATCTTCCCTTTAAGAAAAGGTTTAGATTATTTGATGTCTAGAATTCTTTTTTTTTTCTTGCCCTGAATCCTTGGCAATCATTGATTTATTTTATCTATCTATCGATCGATCATTTACTTACCTACCTACCTACCTACTTACTTATGTATTTATTTATTTTATTCCAATCTTGTTTACAGTGTAATATTAGATTCAGGTGTACAGTATAGTAATTCAACAATTCTATACGTTATTCAGTGCTCATCATGATCAGTGTGCTCTGAATCCCCTTCACCTATTTCACCCATCCCCCCTCCCACCTCCCCTCTAGCGACCACCAGTTTGTTCTCTGTATTGAAGAGTCTGTTTTTTTGTTTGTCTCTTTTTTTCTTTGTTCATTTGTTTTGTATGTCTGGAATTCTTGTGTTCCTTTGTATCAAATCTGTTAATGCAGATTTGATTTTAATTCCTCTTTGGATTAGTTAATACCATTTCCTTAGCTGATCATAGATTGGAATGTGAAAGGGAAACAATAGAGATTGATTCTCTCTTACTTAAAAACAACAAAGGGTGGGGATGCCTGGGTGGCTCAGTCAGTTAAGCATCAGACTCTTGATTTCGGCTGAGGTCATGATCTCAGGTCCTGAGCTCCAGCCTTGCTTCAGGCTCTGAGCTAGGCATGGAGTCTGCTGGAGATGCTCTCTCTCTCTCTCTGTGTCTCCCTCTGCCTTGCTTGCTCTCTCTCTCATATAAATAAATATTTTTTTAAATGTTAATTATCTTCCCCCCACCCTATGTTTTTATTATGTGGGTTTTTTTATAATTAGCATTTATGCAGTGCCTATTTGTATTAGATACTGTAATAAGCACCAGATATACTTTATTTAATTAATTCTATTTTCTGCACACTTTAGTTTAGTAACAGTAAAACCATTTTTCTTAAGTATATAGACTAGTTGGACTTCCATAGCTCCTATCCCAGAAAATCTTTTCTTGGTCTTTTTTTTTTTTTTTTTCCTTTTCCTGGTCTTAGGAAGGAGGTCAGGCACTATAGACTCATAAATTTTTAACATGTCTACAGGCTTTACAGGCTATTATTTAACTATAAATTAAATGGCAGTTCTTAAAGTCTTGATATTTGTCCATCAAGTCTGGAACTGGAGTGAACAACTCATTTTGCACAGATGGAGAAAGTCTTCTACGGAAGGGCTCACTGTGGGAACGTGACTTCGGTCCCCGCAACACTTCATTAAATTAATGTATCCAAACCATACCAGACTCCAATAAGGTTATATTAGTCCAAATTATCTTCCTTCACCAGCTGTCAGAAACGTCAGGATTTTCCTATAAATATTTTTGACCTCCCATTGGCAGATTCCTTCTTGGATGTAAATTTGAGGTGTCAGAGTGGATAATTAATCTTTCTTGCCTTTGACTGTTAGGAAGTTGTTCAAAAGGCTTTTGATGGGGCAAAACTGATAAAGTGGCATTGAGGAGGAAATCACTATGCACTGGGAAGATGGGAGAAAAACACTGTATGTTTTGAGTAGGCTTTTAAAACCTCAGTTTGAAAATGGCAGGGTAGTTTACTGTAACATCTTTACACAATTATTTGAAAACAAAATAAGAGTCATAATTTTATGCCTCTGCCAGGAGTTCCTAATAATGATGACTTTCTACTTTAAAAAGATATAAAACCAACATTTCCCTCAGATGGCATCTTTAGTGTTAAACTGTAATTTGCACATCAGAATATGGTTGAAGAAAAGATTTTTCCCTAGAAATTGAGGTTTAAGTTTTTCAATTTGGTAGTTGAACATATTTCTTCTTATTTTCCTGTGTTCATTCATCTTTGGGGAATCATGAGAGCAGTAGTCTTTTCCAATTCAATTTCAGCCTGTCTACAAAATATTGATGGTGAAGATAATCACGGCAGCAATAATAACTAAGTGTTATCAATTTAATCAGACTAGCTGGCTATAAATTATAATTGGAAAGTTTCACTCTTGTTCTCATAACAACCTCCAAAGGTTAAAAACTTATAATCTTGACTAACAAAATGTTTTCCGTGTCTCAAATTTATATAACTTGCATGCATATGTAATGGTCTCATTGTTTGGTCCATTTTGAGGGAATTCTGTGGTAATTTATATGGGAGAAGAAATAAAAGGTTTTCTTCCAAGCTCCATGGGACACTTCCTGTAGCTGCTTCACCTGCCCTAGCTAAGGCTGGGTTGGTAAAGCATGAAAGAAAGGACACTATGTGATGCCTGGAGAGAAGCATGTGTACCAAGGTCAATGGAACTGACCCAGAAGCAGAAGATAGCTATAGAAGTGTAGCCTTGGGAGTCAGGCTTCCATGTATGTCCAGTCCTTGCTTCCAGTCAGAAAAGTGGGGCAAAATAATGACTGGTTCTCAAGAGTCAGCTAGCACACCACCGTTCTGAAGATCTGTTTTTAGATTTTTAGTTCCAGCTCCAGACCTGCCAAAAGAAAGCAGATCTCCAAAGACCCCAACTACAGGCTGGAGTTGGTACAGGAATTAGGGACAGTAGTATAGCTAGGGACTATGACTGAATAAGGCCCATGAGTCTCGCAACAGATAAAACTGGTCTGATTAATTATAATTATGTTAATTATAATCATGATTGGGACTCACAGAATGACGGTTACTCTGTTTCGTTTGGTAATTATACTCTGTGATGTATATGTTTTTAGGGAAAGAGTATGAAGGTAAACTAATGGATATCTCTTGCTTCAGGCAGGGTTTGCAAGCAGGTTGTGGAATGACTCCGAGCCTTTCAGTCAGAGAGTTTTACCTAAGAGATCCTGGGGAAGAGAAAGGTCCACAGAAGGAGTCAGGAGATGGGACACACAACTTTCAAAATCTTTAGTCCATGATGGACCCCACCCCTGGAATGGAGGGCTTACTTTCTTAGGACTTGAAGTAAAACTATCTTGAGAAATTTTTCCTTAATGTTATAGCTGTTGGCTACATTTTAGAGATTTTCTGCATGAATGGGGAATAAGCTGCGGTTCCAACAAACAAATCAACAAAAAGACGTATTAAGTAAGATTTGAAGACTAGATTTTTCTTCTTTTGTAGAATCTGCATTTCAGCCTACGGAACAGGATGGAGAGTAGGAAAAGTACCCTGAGTAAAAAATACAGAGGCCTTTTTCTGCAAGCATGAATCTCATAATTTTGCCAAAGGCAAAGAGGAGTATAGGAATATAGACACACTTCAATTCCTATTAATAAATGCTAATTTTAAAAAATCATATTTCATAATATTTATGTCCTGAGCTATTTTCAAGTTGGCTGAGCATGGCTCTGAGGGAGTAAAGTGCAAGACCACAAAATGCAAATATGCTCATGGTTTTATAGGTTTTTTTTTAACCTGTCCTTAAGGTGTAATTTACTACCTAAGTAAACAATTAATATATTTATGTGACATTTAAACTGAGGATAACATAGGAATTTACTGGTTGTTTTTTCCCTTTCCAGATGGCAATTAATTTTGTAACTCTGAAATATTTTATATAGTAATAGTTAGGCCAATGGAACAACTAATTGAATGATAAAGCTATCTCACTGAAATTCAGTACTCTGTTCTGTAGAGAGAAAAGGCAACATATTTGGCTCCTTGTGGAAAGTGCCACAATGTATCCTACTTGGATACAGAAACAAAGAAAAACACAGAAAGGAAGTGTGTGCAGTAGATGGGACTCAGGATCATGGGGGGGGGGGTCAGCTTACATCAGATGCTTCTAGGGCAAAGACTTTCATGTTTGTGCATGCCAAATGAGTCTTGAATGTTCAACAACAAAAAAGAAGTGATAACAACATTAATTGATCATAAATATATGAAATCAAATACACCAACATGAATACTGTCTGATTTTTTTTTCTTTGAAGCTACCTCTTTGAAGAAACACATATGTTCAGATACTCAGCAAGTCCATTCCAATAGCTACTTTGGAATTCAAAGAGAAAAAAATATAATGTAGCTCTATTTTCATTATATGCACTTGAGTGCATACAATTTCTTGGTTTTTTGAGATTGACACTGATAGGAATTGGCTTCTTTTTTAAAACTTCATTTTTAGGATTTATAGGTATGTTTCTTCTGATTATTCTCTAGAGATGTTTTTGTCATAATAAATCGTGGCTTATTCATTCCAAGTGATTTTATTTTTTTAAAAAATTATTCCAAGTGGCTTAAATTTTTTTTAATTTGAATATAGTTGACACACAATGTTACTTTAGTTTCAGGTATAATTCTAAGTGACTTTCAATAGATATCTACCAGGTAGATATCAGATACAGTTTAGCCACTAGCTTAGATATACTAGTGGTAACAATAACAGTAATAGTATTATAGGTAATAATACTGCATATAACTGTACTTATCTACCGATATATAATATACATCAATAATGTATAACAATAATAATAGCTATTATAAATTTTGATCCTTAATTCATGCCAGACATCTTAAGTGTTTTTTAAAAGTATAATGTCCCTTTATCCTCCAAATAGTCTTATACTAAGAGTAGGATTTACTTTTCCCAAGTTTACAATGAGGAACCAAAGAAATTGAAGTGATCAGAGACAAACTGCCTTGATTCCTTTTGAAACTCTGTGACTCACCACAGCACACACTCTCTTTTCTTCCCTCTTACTAAAGTAGAAAAGGTACCCATCCTCCTATGGCAGCTGCCCGACCCATCTTCTCTTTCACCTGTTCACCTCCTAGAAACACAACCCCATCAGCATCCTTTCCGCCTCGTATATTAAATGTAAAATGGGGATAATGATTATGCTCAGCACTTAGGGCCATTGTGAGGATCAAATTAGGAGGTATATGAAACAGTGTCTGACACATAGCTAACATTGGCTAAAGGATGAAGATGAATGAGGAAGATGACCCTACTCTCTTTCCTTTGTTGGAAACTATGATCTCTGTATCACTTCCTTCTTCTTTAGGATAAAATATTGGCAAAGCGATTAATGGTAGAAAAAAATTAAAGTACAACAAAATGTCTGTGCGTGCTTTGGGAGTGGCTATGGTTTTAAAGCAGGAATGTGCTTAGTGACCTGAGAAACAGGTTTAATATTCTTTCATTGCAGAAAATACTATCGTATACAGTATCTGTTGCAGACAGTAAGCCTGAGTGGGTGTTTTGTGAGCTAATATGGTGCCAAGGAATTATAAAAAGATTTCAGATTTCTTAATGTTTTTCCTCTAGATTTGCTTCTCTATTCTCTCAAGGTTTCCTGGCTCATGGATTCATATGCTAGTTTTACTATTTCAAGAGGAAACTATAAAATTTCTATTGGGGCCTCTCTCTGGGGCCACATAATTTTAATGAAGTATAAAGTAAGCTCAGTGTGGAGACAACTGCCTGGAAATTTCTTCTCTCCCAGTTATGTTAAATAATTTATTTTCAATATGTAGTAATGAACCAAATGCACTTTTATAAGAGACTTTAACCTTTTAAGTGGAATTATTTGAGAGCTTCCTTTTTGCCCACTTTTCGAAATTGTAGACCAAATTATGCTTTTATTCTATCTCCACAATTCTCTTTCTCCATATGGTTTCTTTTTCTAAAATAAATAAATAAATACTCTTTTGATATGTCTAGAATATTGACACAATCCACCACAAGGTAATTTAATAAAACACTTTTTGTTATCGTTTAAGTGAAACCCCAGATCATCAAGAGAACAAGAATCAGAGTTCAAAAAGTATGTATGTTTGCTTGGAGAATGTTGTACCTGAAAAAAACATGAAATCATCTAGTTCAATCTTTTAATGTTACTAACTTGTAGACTGAGGTTATAGAAGATCAGTTATCTTCTCCACGAGTAACCCGGCTGGTTAGAGACAGAGTGCACTGTAATACCCAGGACCATAGGCTCCCTTCCATGCTGCCTCCCATCCAAACTGAGCTCTAGAAATGAAGAAAATATAAAATATATTTCCCTAGTCAAGTGAAAATTTTATAAAGCCAGTATTCTAGAAATATGTTTATGTACATTTTCTAATTAATGCATAATTAAGCAGAGATTTATCATTTAATCTTAAAGCATCATTTAGAATATATTAGTTTGCTTCTCAACTATAATAATAGTAGGTGCAATTTAACCCTTCTTTGTTGCATGATATTAACTACTTCTGATTCATCATCTTAAACATAAATGATGGTGTGTAATGAGAAAGCGTCCTTGTATAAGTTAATCAAATAAATGCTTACTTAAAAGACTTTTATTTGAATTCCATGCAACTAAGTTAGCCAACTTAGGGTTTCTGCCTCTCAGTTTACAGGTGGTAAAATGGAGGTCATACCTGTTTTGTTTTCTTTGCAGGATTTCTCAATGTCAAGGAGACGACCTATGTGAAGATGTTCTTTAAATTATAAGCTATTATACAATCTCATGATATTGGGATACTTGACAGAAGGTATAATGGCAAGTGGGGCTGTATACAGGGTCAGCTATTTGGTCAGTTTTACAGAGCCTTCAAGGGTCAGCACATGGATAAATTCACCATGATGCAGGGTTTAGCTTGCTGTCTTTGCATAAGAAGAAACCCACACTGATTGAACTCAGGTGAATTGACTGACAAAAACTAATTTCAAAAACTGCTGATCTAAACCAGCAAAAAATTTCCTAAATTTTAATGATCAAAATGCTCATATTTCCACTCCAGCACATCACCTTTCTGGTATCAGGCAAGAACCTCGTAAGGGGAAGGCAAGGGACCCTTGTCAAGAGGAGATGAGTTTCTTCATTTACAAAATATGTTAGGGAAGAACGCAGTGGTTCTTTTTTTTTTTTTAACATTTTAAATGATTATTCTCTTTCCCTTTATACACAGACATACATATGTATATAAATTTTTTTCTAAAGCACTGAAAGTAGGTTATATACATCATGACATTTTATCCCGTAATACTTCAGTGTGTATCTCCTAAGAACCAAGATATTCTCTTACATAATCTTTAGCACGGTTATCAAATTCAAGAAATCTAACATTGATATAGTACTTTACTATTCATGATCCAAATTTGTCAACTGTCCCAGTAATAAACTTTGTAATGATCTTTTTTCCCCTGTCAGTCAAGGCTCACAGATGGCATACAGTTGTCATGTTTCTAGTCTCCTTTAATCTGCAACAGTTCTTCAGCCTTTCTTTGTCCTTTTTGACACTGAGGTTTTTTAATGAATATAGGCCAGGTTTTTCTTCTTCCTAAATTTCTCCCTCTCTCTTTTTTCTTAAGAGAATGTTTCTCGTTTTAGGTTTGTCTGATGTTTCCTCATGATTAAATTCAGGTTATGCATGTCTGGCAGGAATCTATGTGCCACTACTTATAATAGTGTCCTTCTCAGGATGTTGTACGTGGAGGTACACTTCATTGGTAAGATAAATTTTGATCTCCTCATCGAGGTGCTACTTTGTTTCTCCCCTAGATAGATACTATTTTCCCCTTGGAACTCATAAGCAATCTGTAGGGAGACACTTTAAAACCATATTTTGCTCCTCATTAAACATTCTCCCCGCAATTTATCAGACGTTGAGGGTTCTTACCTGAACCAGTTTCAGGTTCCAGTGATGGTAAGTTTGGAGTGGTTGCTTTGAGAGTGTGGTGGTTCTTGTAAAAGGTACTTTATCCAAGCCATGAGAGACCCAGTGAGTTCTCTTCACATGCCCAACAGTAGGCGACTCTTTGGTGAGTCTTTCCCCGGCACAGCATTGGATGAACATTGCCAACTGCCATCTCTTTCAGCCCCCTTCATGTGTTCTGGGCAAACCATCCCTCTTTCTGTTCAGTCTTCAGACAGGGTAAAATGTGATTTCTTTCTCTTCTGCTTACTATCTGCAAACCCATTTCAGACCTGTCTTCCTGTGATTACTTCCAGATAAAATTTGTTGAAGTTTCTGTTGTTTCCAAAATTTAAGTCACACATTTAAAGGCTGTTCATTAGTTAATTTCAGGATAGTTAGTCACATCTGTTGTTTGAATTTTGCTAGTTTCAAGTTCGAAGGGCAACCTGATTTTTCTGTTTTCCAAGTTCTTGAAAGTCACTTTATTGTCTTGTTCTCATATTAGCTAGAGAAGTATTATTATACTAATGGTTCTTATGAATACTGATAGTAATGTAGATATAGTTGATTCTAGAATAAATCCAGTATTTTTTTCTGTTCAATTGTTGTCTCTTTCAAAAATGAAGCCTTTAAAATATTGTTCAGAAATCATGCTTTCTAATCAGTTGGGATTTTGCTTAAACTATTAATTTCTAAATTAATTTTGGATTTTCCTAGTAGAATAAAAAATGAACTGTCAAGGCTAAGATATTATATGCCATGGCAAAATGACTTATAATATGTATATTTTTATTTAACTTGTCCCTCTCATAGAATTTTCAATCTACAAAATGTCTTAAGGAATATTGTTTCAACCAATTCCTCATTTAATCAGTGAGGACTCTAAGATCCATAGGATTTTTGTTATCGTGTTCATTACAAATCTGGGAGTTCCCTTTGCTTATTCACAGCCAGATCTCTTTTCTCCAAAAATGCTCCCAGTTTCTTACTTCTGGCCTTTAGAACTGATTATTCAGATAACTCAAGAAGCTTTTAAAATAGTCTTTGCCTTCATTCTTGTTCCCCTGCAATTAATGAGGACATAGAGCAGGGAAGACTTAGTCTAAACTAGGGAGGGGGTTGGGGAAATCCAGAGAAGCTTTCTGAAGGTAACTCTTGAGCTTGAGTTTAAAGTATGGTCAGTGAAATAAAAAAAAGTGGGAAAACTTGTGCCTGTACTTTAAGGTGGGGTTAGTTAGGTAAGCGGTGCCTTGGTGGTACAGTCAGTCAGTTAAGTGTCTGACTTGGTTTCAGCTCAGATCCTGATCTCACGGTTATGGGATCGAGCCCTGCTTCCAGCTCTGCACTCAGTGAGGAGTCTGCTTAGGGCTCCCTCTCCTTCTGCTCCTCCCCGCCCCTGCCGACGGCCCCTCAAATAAATAAACGTTGTAAAGATGGGGTTAGGTGAAATCCTCCACATGTTCCCATAGCACTTTAATTTACTTTTCACAACACATATCACATTGTATTGTAATTTACCTACCTACATCCTAGGTGGATTATAAATTCAGTCAGAGCTGACACTGTCTTATTCCTGTTGTAGCTACATTACTTGGTACATTATAGGGGCTCTATAAATATCCACTGCTGTTTGAAGAAATGGATGAATGAACATTGTAAATAAATTTAACAAGAAATAACTCCAGGCAAATTATGGTGATAATCCATTTCCTTTCTCAGAAAACTCAGAGTAACTAACTGTCCCAGTTTTCTTGGGATTGACCTGATAACCTTATTTTAGCTCTCATATTGTAAATGAGTATCTTTATTTGCAGTTTATTTTATCCCATATTTATTTACATTTTTGTCCTTTTTTTTTTTTTTTGGTAATTTTACTGTTTAAAATGGCCCCTAAGCATTGTGCTGAAATGCTGCCTGTTATTCCTAAACACAAGAAGGCTGTGATATGTCTTAGGCAGAAAATACATGTGTTAAATAAGCTTCTTTCAGGTATGAGTTACAATTCTGTTGGCCATGAGCTCAGTGTTAATGAATTAGTAATAGAATATATCCAGAGAAAGGAAGATAAAATGTGCTGATCTGTATGTGAGACCACTCCAGAAAGTATTAAAGTAACATCTATAGTGTGTCATGAATCTATGGAAAAGATGGGAAAATAGTCAAATATGGATTCATGAGATGATGATTTTTTAAAAAGTGCATTTTTGTGAGTCTGAAGCCCAAAGAAATTTATGGTCATGTTACCCAGGGTCAGGAAAATGTTAAACCCTTCTTGGCTAGTGTTTTATTTTAAAGAAATACTGCACATAATTAATTATTTATATGAAAGATATATTAAATAAGGTGCATTTAAGCAGAAACACACATAAAACGAGGTTGTATTCAATAGGTTGGCGAATATGTTGTGAAAATACTCTGACCAGGGCTCATAGGAACATAACCCTGTGTATCTCCTAAGACCTATGGTCAGTATTTGCTAATCTGACATTTGTAGCATCTTTATAAAACATAACCTTCACAAATCATGAGAATCAGCTGTAGAAATTCTGACTTTGTAGTAATTTTCAAATTTTCAAATGCTCCAAGGATACTTAATTGGCGTTGAGAGAAGGATGAGCAAGTAGTGTTCTTAAAAGACAGTCCATGAGTCCTTGTCTGCCTTCTGTCATAGCAGTTATGTGTTTCTGTTTTACATCTCAGAGTTCTGAGTTCTTCCAACTTTTGTTGGAAGAAAATAATCTGAGGGTTTTTTTAATTAAAAATTTAAGAGCCACTGGAGTTGAAAATTTCTTAATATAAGAACTGTTAATTCTGATACTCCGAACTTTAGAATTCTCTTAAATAAGTCAAAATCCAAGGTAACTTGTTGTTTTCTAGTTATCATCTAAAAAGATTTTCTTTTAAGTAGTGAATGATTTCTGCCTTTAAAAATGATTTTATTTGCATGAAAAAAATCAAATGTCTCATTGCAGCAAACATTTTTAGCATGTGGAATTAGCATGATCAACTACTTTCCCTGATGGTGATGAGTCTCAATACAGAAGTGTTTTGATATCAGTTTTTGAGATTATTAGAGTGGCTGTCAGGTTGAAATGTATTTACACTCTTCCAAGGAACTCTAAAGCCAAACCATGTGGTGTAAACCAATAAAATCCCTGAACTCTAAAGCATGCATATTCCACTAAATAATAACAAATAGATGAATATTATTGGCTAAATGACTAATGACAAAAATTTTCACTTTCTCCTAAAATAGATGACATATATCATCCTGTTACCCTATTTTACTACCTTGACTCTAACTTTTTCCACATCTCATTAATTGATATGATTTACTGCAAGTGAACCCAGTGATTTGCTAATGCCTTATCTTTATAGTCAGTTTAAAGGAAATTGTTTCTTTTTATAGATTTTCAAATGAACTGCAAAACAGTCATAACCGGTATCAACTTAGCAGTTATTTGTATTATGTATGATCAAAAGACAATTCAGTCTCTGATTTTTTTCACCATCTTAAGGAACACACTAGATCAACCCAGTGGTGTTGTAGATAGTTATTTGTTTTAATGGTTTCTAATTCTTTACAGAGAATTTTGTCAAAGGTCCTTGATAACTTTGATATAAAGTAAATTACAAAAAGTTGACCAGCTTCAAAAATGTCCAGAGAGAATAACCCAGTCTATTATGAGGATGATTCCTATTACTACTCCTGCAGAAGGATAGGCATCCATTTTTTTTAAAGATTTTATTTATTTATTTGAGAGAGAGAGAGAACATAGAGAGAGAGAGAGAGAGATCACAAGCAGGGGGAGGGGCAGAGTGAGAAGCAGGGCTGGGAACCCGACGGCATGGGGCTTGATCCCAGAATCCTGGGATCATGACCTGAGCCAAAGGCAGATGCTTAACCGACTGAGCCACCTAGGCATCCCAAGGGTAGGCATTCAACAGATGCTTTTTGAATGACCTCAGGCAGCAAGTGAATGAGAACATAAGCTTACAAATATATTATTATTACAGCACAGTAATATATTCTTTATCTTTTAGCTTATCTTTTCCTAAGAATAATCAAGTTTTAGTTGTTTTTTAAACTGAAAAATTCTACATGAGTTATATATCAAAGTAACTAAATTTTTATTATAAAAATAATTCTGTATTATTTCAGTTTTTCATACCTGAACTGTGATATGTTTTTAATGTATCAACTAATTGAAGTCTTGCAACAACCCCGTGAAGATGGATGTGAAGTACAGAGATTATGTACTTGCCCAGAAACTTCTACGTGGACAGCATAGCTGGTGCACAGATAACAACCATTGAATTGGTATCATATCGGCTTTTTAACTTATTATTACCACCATGTTTGGCCTGTGGGAGGTTCACTTATTTGGTAGATGTTGATAAATGCTTAAAGATAGGATCTGTCCACAGACTGAGGTGTCTGTGGTGTCTCAAATTTCCATGCTTGGGAGGTGTAGATATGATGTACATACTACCAGTGGAATGTGAAAATATTACTCAAGCAGCCAATTTTGTTTTTTGTTTATTTGTTTTAGGATAAGGAAAGAGCAGGATACTATAAAAATTGTAGACTTAATTGACTGTTGGACTAAATTCACTGAGTCGGGCTGAATCCAAAGCACACAAGCTTCTGCTTTCAACTAAGAAAATGTTGCGTGCTTCCACGGCCCAATCCACCATGAAAATTGAACCCAAGGGCTATGGCAAAATATGTGATATCAAAGACTGATCTTGGCTACATGCTATGAATATCCTATATGGTGTTCTAATAAAATAGCAATTAATACTCTGACATAATGGGAAGTACAGAAGTAGTCCAAGGCAGAGTCAGCAACTTCCCTGTCATTGAAGTCCTTCTGGTCTTCTGTCTTAGTGTTTAAGACAGAAAACTTACCATATAGCTCTCAGAATCAAGGTTTGCCTCATTGGTACAATATCGTTTCTCTACTTTTAGCCTCATGTCAGTGTTTCCAAAGGCAAGAAATACTTCTAGAATTTATTCCTTACAATGAAAAGAAATACTTGTAGAAATCCCAAGCAGAACTTTGTTCTTATCTCATTGGCCCCTAATGGCCCCTAGTGGTAATCATGTGGATCCCATAGTGGAAAGAGACCAGGAAATGTGGCATTTTACCTGGACACAAAGCCAACCTGAAAAACAGGGGGTTCTGTAAATTACAATGAAGTGGAAAGTGGGTATTGAGTAGACAACCAATATATCTGTCTGTCCATGTTTTTGGATTATATATCTTTTAGGCTGAAGCAAGTATTCTAATATCTCAGTATCTGAGCACCGAACACTAGCAATGTGTAAAGTACCAGTTTAGGTGCAGGAGAATAAAAAACACAAGATATGGGACTGACTGTGTGAAGCTTAAAATCTAGTAAGGGCTTAAAAAATCTAGTAAGGGCTTAAGATACAACAAGACAAGACAGTGAATGACAAAAAAAAGTATGTTAAATATAAATGTTCAGATGGTCTATGCCTATTAGCTTTAGTGACTGAAAGAAATTAAGTTGACCTTTTTCAGCTTTTATTTCCCTTACAAATTCTTCCACTGCTCACGAAATTAGAATAGGTCTTAGTGACTCTAGGCACATTTTTTAGTCGCTTGAGAAACACCTAGCATAAATTTTGGGGAAAATCTTATGGCAGATAACTATGCTACAGAAAATTTTTTGATAAGAAAAGGAAATTAATCATAGTAAATAAATTGTAGATGGCTTTTATGATATTGAGGTATGTACCCTCTATCCCTATACTCTGAAGAGTTTTGATCAAGAAAGGATGCTGTACTTTGTCAAATGCTTTTTCTGCATCTATTGAGAGGATCATATGATTCTGGTTCTTTCTTTTGTTAATGTATTGTATCACATTGATTGATTTGCGGATGTTGAACCAACCTTGCAGCCCAGGGTTAAATCCCACTTGGTCATGGTGAATAATCCTTTTAATGTACTGTTGGATCCTATTGGCTACTGTTTTGGTGGGAATTTTTGTATCCATGTTCATCAAGGATATTGGTCTATAATTCTCCTTTTTGATGGGGTCTTTGTCTGGTTTTGGGATCAAGGTAATGGTGGCCTCATAAAATGACTTTGGAAGTTTTCCTTCCATTTCTATTTTTTGGAACAGTTTCAGGAGAATAGGTATTAATTCTTCTTTAAATGTTTGGTAGAATTCCATCTGTGAAAAATCTACAGCAAATATCATTCTCAATGGGGAAAAACTGAGAGCTTTCCCCCTAAGGTCAGGAACACAGCAGGGATGTCCACTATCACCACTGCTATTCAACATAGTATTAGAAGTCCTAGCCACAGCAATCAGACAACAAAAAGAAATCAAAGGCACCCAAATCGGCAAAAAGGAGGTCAAATTCTCACTCTTTGCAGATGATATGATACTTTACGTGGAAAACCCAAAAGAATCCACCCCAAAACTGCTAGAACTCATACAGGAATTCAGTCAAGTGGCAGGATATAAAATCAATGCACAGAAATCAGTGGCATTCCTATACACCAACAACAAGACAGAAGAGAGAGAAATTAAGGAGTCGATCCCATTTACAATTGCACCCAAAACAATAAGACACCTAGGGATAAATCTAACCAAAGAGGCAAAGGATCTGTACTCAGAAAACTATAAATTACTCATGAAAGAAATTGAGGAGGAACAAAGAAATGGAAAAATGTTCCATGCTCATGGATTGGAAGAACAAACATTGTGAAGATGTCAATGCTTCCTAGAGCAATCTACACATTCAGTGCAATCCCCATCAAAATACCATCCACTTTTTTTCCAAGAAATGGAACAAATACTCCTAAAATTTGTATGGAACCAGAAAAGA